>NW_026099576.1:21169135-21192847 GCF_025091365.1 Daktulosphaira vitifoliae
GATAATTATTTTAAAAGCATATTTTTTATTATATATTTATAAAAAAAATGTTTCTTTTAATTTTTTCAAAATTTCAAAATAGTGAATTTTTAGAAAATTTCTTTGTGTTGATAACAATTTTAGGATAAGTACTTATTGAGTTACAAATAATTTAACAAATAGAGTGGATATGTAGCACGTTGGTAAATATGTTATAAATATACACTTTTACAAGCTATACTTAATCACACTACATATCCATTCTTTGTATTAATAAAATACTTTACTCAAAAAGTATTTATTTTTAATTTGTTATAGGCTCATCAAATTGTTTTATAAAAATGAGCTAAAAAATAGCTATTCTTGAAAAAAAAAAATTATTTTTTTATTATTACAAATAAATAGTACAAAATATGATTTTAACGTAGTCTAAAAATGTCTAAATTAAAAAAAAAAAAATTGCATTAAAATGATTATTGAATCAAAATGTTATGTGTTGTGTGTTTTACTCAGTATATGTAAACCTCAAAAATGTTTTTTAATAGATATAGTAAATATTTCAGACCTTAAGTCATTAAATGCCAATAATTTATGAAACCTAACCATAAAAGTTAATAGACCTTTAAAAGTATTTTTCTCAAATTTATGACACTTAATTTAAAAAAATTTGAAAACTGCAACATGCTAAGTAATTATATCAGCTAAGTGTATTTTTCTTTATACTATTATATAAATAATATATGAATGTTGTTTACAAAAATTGTTTTTTTTATAGTGATTTTAATCAATATAAAAAAAAAAACGCTTCGATGTAAATCTTTGGATAGTGTATAATTTTAAAAAAATGGTGGAATATTCCAAAAGCTACATGATCTGCTAGTTCGTTATTAATATCCTGATTCAGATAAAGTATATCGAATGAAAAAGGGATTATTAAAAATTATTATTTTTCATAAAAAAATTATGTTGATCCATACACTTTTCAAAAAGTTATAGCATTATAAAGTTAAAAATGTAAAAAATAAAATCGAGAATTTTCACACAAAAATAGCATTTAGTAGCCATTTTCACCGTGAAGACAAAATAAAGTCCGAATTTTTTTTTTCTATAATAAATTAAATTACATTAACTTTAGTTTAAAATATATATAAAAGTGTCAGACTTCCCGAAATATTTTAAAAAATCATGTTGAAAAAGTTAATTTTTTATCAAAAAGTTGTAATTTTAAATCCCTCTCTGTGAGCAGGTAAAGAATTAAATTTATAAAAAAAATATACCAAATAAAAGGTAATGACATCATGCATCTATGTAAAAAAAAATTATATTGATTTGGTTATTTTTAAAAAAGTTATGGCAATTTTAAGTAAAAAAAATTGAAAAAATGTCGAAAATTAGCGATTTTTAAATTTGTAATTTTTTTGGAGGTTTCCTCCATTTACGGGGAACGAGGGAAATTTTTTCAATTTTTGAGGGTAATGTCTTCGACTAGATACGATTTGTGATCTTTTGACATATCATTAAAAGAAATCGGTTCGGTGAGAGCTGAGAAAAAATGGTAACAGACTGTAACGTAATAAAATTATCATGAGTATCAGGTCACAGGTAACTGTATTCAAACAGTGCGCGTCGTACATCCGTAGGTTCAGTGTTGCACATACACACATAATTATTTATTAAATTGATATATATTTCCTACCACCTGTGATTCTCATCCTAAAAAAAACCATAATAATGAACACACTGTCAAGTACCCTCTCCCATGTGTGATCAAGCTGGCATAAGAAAAAATATGGTTATGTTCAAAAAAGAAGCTCTCAATCATCATTCGTTTTCTTCACTACGTCTTCTTCGTTTGGATCAATGGCATTGTCTCCTCAATATTTTTTGACATGTGTTACGAATCCGTGATGGAGGAGTAAAGTTTTTTCAATTTGTCTTGGCCATCATAATGGCATCAATACCAATACATTTTCTTGGGAATTCAACAACTAAGTATTATCACATGGTATATTTTTTATCCTTTTCTGTTTGTTATATTTTGTTTTGCATATGTAAATTACTTCATTGTGTTATGGGCTATGACTATTTCGTCATCCTCTTATTTTTTAGTTAATGACTATAGGGATTGTAACTATGATTTGAGATTATGTTATATAGTCAATTCTTTCTGTTTCTTTAATTTTCTTTCTTCACCTTACGTGAGTTGACAGGTCCTCGGGTGTGGTCAGGGTGGACATGGTGAACATCTCAATGGGTCCCCTATATTTATGTAGGGGATACCCATTGATGTTGGTGACATGTCCATTTTACCCTGACCCATACGATGGATCTGTCATACCCACGTTACCCTCCTATTTTCTTTGTTTTCTCCTGTTGGTACATTATTGAATTAATTATTTGATCCAGTTAATAGTTGATATGTCGAGTCGTTCTGAAATGGACTTTTAAATACTGATTATGTGTAATTATACAATTCACAAAATACAAAGGCCGTTCTGAAGCCTATAAGTCTATAGACATTTAGTTCTAATTGCAATAAATCATAATGTTACCGCCATGTGTGCCAAATAATGCATGTAAATAAAAATAATTTATTCGGGAGGAATCATATTAACTGGATCTGTTTTCATTTACCTGTTTCTGTTATGACTTGTGGTTTCATATTTATTATCTTAGACTTTCTATTCATATTTTCTTTTAGAATCCTTGACCATCATTTATTTGTTTATAGTATTTTATTTCACATACTGTTAATTTGATTCAATATATTTTATTTATTAATATGCTTTAATTGTTCATTAAAATTTTTTGTCATAATAATAAAAACAAAAAAAAAAAAATGAACTTATAATAATTAATAAATTTTAATCATTGTTATCATAAAGAATTACTATTTTTCATTACCTTTCCCCATAGAATAAGGTACAAAATCCCTGGTGCTCCGGATTTGCCTCGGCCCAGGGTGGACCCTTCTTGGGGTCCTTGTAAAGTTAGGCTGATGTTTATTAGTTTAGCTTACAAGACACAAAAAAAAAACACATCATAGTAAAACCAATACCTTCTCAGCTTAGCATCGAAGCTAAAATATTAAACTTATCAACGCTAAACACAGTATTTTTAAATTAATAATAATTCTAATATAATTTTAATTTTATTTAATTAATTAGCCACAAGTGATCAATTTTTATTATATTTAATAACTTTTCTGGCCAACTTTAATTTTATTATTTTTTACAAATATATCGCTCATTTGGAGCTTAGTTTACATTAATGTCAATTTTTTTAATTACCATACGCACATTTATAGCGCCGAACAAACGACAGAGTAAAATAGTTAATGTGTAACTAAAGAAAACCAAAAAAAAAAAAAAATGTTTAAATTATATATATATTCTGCAAGTAATTAAGTGGGTTATGATAAAAAAATCACTCTGTATGTTGTTATTTGTTATTTAATTATTGTCTACTCTCGTAACTTATTACATATGTGGTTAGCCGTTATCCTCCAAAGTGACCCCTGTAACGCTTCAATAATATTGATTTAAATAGGCTTAAGGTAAAACTTCATTCTAGTGTGGTGCACAACTAGCTATTCTACGGTCTAGCTGACTCACACGGAACACTTTTAATATTAAGTTTTTAAAAATAATTAATTGCTTGTTTTTCTATTTTTGAAAAATAATATTCTCCAAATGTCTAAACTTTTCAGGAACAGATCTGTTTAATCATAGAGTCTAATATTAGTGGTTCAGAACCAGCTATTTTTAAGCTTTCCTAAATTTTAAGAAATATATTTTTTATAGATAAAAATGTTTATTTATAAAAAAAAGTTCTATTTTATTATTATTTATTTAATTAATCTTAGTTTGTCTTGGTTTATAATATTCTCCCGTATTAATATATCGTTGGTTGAAGTTTTTTAACTTCTTTTTTCAGTTTAGTCTAATTCTAATTATAATGTAAGTGGAAAAAATAGATTTGTGTAATGAAAAATTAATTTCATTTATAGTATAACATTTCTTCTTGTAGAGCAACATTTTGTTCAATAATATTTTCGTTTTCATAAAATAAATTATTTATTTTAAACTCCAATTCGTGCAACTTCTATTATAAATAATAATAAAAAAACGGTAGCACAGTGGAGTCGAGGCACAGTGTGGACATGGCAAAGTTGCGACAAGTATAGATAATTTTCGACAATGAAATCACTATCTTACGAAACGCTTCGTTGCAAATCTGTAGATAGTGTTGAATTCTAAAAAATTGGTGGATAATTACAAAAGCAACATAAACTCCTATTTCCTTAGCGGTTTTTTGATTTAAAAAAAAAATAAATTAATAAATATTAATTTTAGTAATTAAATTAAGTATGAAATTGATATTCAATCATTTATTATTGTTATTTATACGGATAAATTATAAAAATAATATGGTAGTTGTATATTTCTTTACTTTTAATGTGTATAAAAATTAAAAGGGTTTGATGCAATACTTTTCAATAAAAACTGTATTGTTAAACTATAATATTTAAATAAAAGCTATGTATAAAAAACTCAACAGTATTTTTTGTAAATTTGCTATATTTGTTTCAGTTTTTAATTGCACACTTGAATCATTATTATATTAAAATGTTTGACTAAGAAATGATATATGAAAAATTTTTTTACAGACGCATGAAGTTTATTAATTAGATTATTTAAAAAAAATCACATAGTGTAATTCTCTAATGACGTTATTTCTTCAAGAAAAAATATAATTTAAAGTTTTTAAATGAGATTATAGAAATCTAGTATAAAAACCTGTGCTTTTGACAATTTCGTAAAAAAAAATAATAAATATATAAGTAATGTATTAATTTTTTTTACCTTGAATAGTAAAATAATTTTTAAAATAAGTAATGGCTGTAAAAAAATGTTTAGACAAACTGAACAAATAAACAAATAAGTGTTAATAAAGTTAAAATGTTTATGATAAAAGCAATAGCATTCAGTTAACTTTTTTTTTGTTAACTATTAATGGAATAATTGAATTACATGTGTTATTAACTTTTATACATTAATCTTTAAAGTAAAAACAAAGTTTCGTTATATGAAATAAGAAAATATAACAAAAAATATTATTGTGAATAATTGATGCTATCAACAGAAATATTCAAAAAGAACATTGATTAGGTGATAATATAACTCATACATTCTATAAAAAAAATATTAGTAATACAATAAAAACAGAACTATATTTGATTGAAATATATTGTCACTGTAACTTACATTTTCTCTATATTCTTATTTCACATTTTTTTTCTTAAATAATGTGTAAAATTCAAATAAGGACATTTGAATAAGTGCATTATAAATCTACCTAAGTTATAAACAAAAAATTTTTCATATTATAATTTTTTTAAAATGAAATTTTATTCGTTTATTTTATCATGTATTATCGTTTTCACGTTGAATCTAATTGAAGGAGAACAATACAAAAGTTATCATGCAATGTATGAAAATTATATCGCAAGGGTGGTGAGTCACATTTGTTCACAAATTATATTGTATCAAAAACAAGATTCAAATAATATTTCTTCTTTAGAGGAAGCTTTTCGTCCAAACTCAAACCTGCTATCTTTTAAACCAAAGTATATTTATACAATAAGTATACTCAATTTCAAGTACTTAGAAATTTTAAAAAAATTTCTTGATTTATTAAATCTTATCCTTAATAACTGTCAGAAGTTTCATAATGAAAAAAAGTCACCGAAAAATTTTATTCGTTGTGTACAATTTCTTGAAATAATTGTGAAAAATTCCAAGACTATGATTGAGAATTTACACAATGCTGTGAAGTTTATAAGCTACATAGATATAAGATTTTTGTTTTCTGAAGACTTCGTGCTGCATCCTATAATAGATGAAATTGACTTTATATATCAGTACGTCTTAGAAAAAAGTAAAGAGACTACCTCTTTGGATCTCAACAAATCACCTTATGAAATATCTGAAATGAAATTCAAGAATTTGACAAAATTTCAAACAGACGCATCAATAAGAGTAAACAACTATTTACAAAATTATAAGAACTTGGACACTTCTTTAATAAATGATTTAAAATGTATTAAAATTGCGGAATTACCTATTAACGTTAGATCTTCAAAAAAAAGTTTACTTAATATGTTTTTCAGTGAAATTATAAAAAATTGGTATAAAAACCTAGGATTTGAAGAATTTCTCAACCCTAAAAGAGAAGAGTGAGCATTCTTACATTTAAAAATACTTAGTAAAATATTATTGGCAATATTCGAATTGATTTGTCCAAAAGTATTAATAAATTCGTAGATATTTATGAAAGAAATACTCTTAAAATATTATTATAGGTTTAATTGATATATTAATATAATTAAAAAAATCATTTTATTTATTCAACAAATAAATAATTATTTATAATAAAAATTCTAAATTTTAATCATATTTGTGTATTTAACCCGAATGAAAGTAATACAATATCTCATTACCAATATTTACAATTATAATTTTTATATTTGTATGTAATAATCACTATTTATTTTTTAATATAGATTCATACCTCCGATAGATCCAGATACAAATCAAAATGATGGAATTGAAGCCCTTAATATTATTCGTAAAGAATCTGGTTGGGAAAAAATGAACCACATTAGTATAGTTTATTTTGGTAGAAAAATTAGTGTAGATCGTATAATAAATGATGAAGTTAGTAACATAAATTTCCGAATAAAAAAAGAACATGTATCACAATTATTAAGATGTAGATTTACAGAAATAATGAAGAACTA
Organism: Daktulosphaira vitifoliae; assembly: GCF_025091365.1. Lineage (NCBI taxonomy): Eukaryota > Metazoa > Arthropoda > Insecta > Hemiptera > Phylloxeridae > Daktulosphaira > Daktulosphaira vitifoliae. Next base: position 21,175,917 of record NW_026099576.1, read on the forward strand.
TCGTACATTATTATCTGCTATATTATTTGTATGCAATAAAGATGCATACGAATGTTACCATAATTGTTTGATTAAATTATTTAGCTCATTCAACGAATCAAAAAAAATGCATGAAGATTTGTATGAAGCTTTAGTTACTCTAAATAAATCATCAATATGGACTGTTAATTTGACCTCTAAATCTAGTTTATATAAGATTTTTAAATGGGTTACAGGTTTTCTTAGCTTATTAGAAAAAAATGATATTTTTCTAAAAAATGTTGGTATTACACATGATGATAATAACACCGAAATGATTGAACAATACCTAGTAATTTTTAAAAACTATTTTAATATATTTAGTGCAAATTTACGGAGCGATTTGATTTTATATGACACCCGGTGTTCTATAGATGACAAATTTGAAAATGTTAAGGATTATGTAAGCTATTTTAGGAACCTAGGAAATATATCAGTTCATTCAAATTATGAAATGTCCAGCAAAATTATGCTTAATGCATTTAATTTTTATGGCAATTTTTGTGAAAATGTTAGCAAATCTTGTTATGAAGATTTGGGGTTTGAAAAACTTTCACACTGTAAAAAAAAAGAATTAGACAGTAAACTTATTTAGTTTACTGTAAAATTATTTACTTAGCTTCAACTGCATAATATAAGTATCAACAAAATTAATTTAAAAATTTAATATGGTTTAATTATTACTTTATTAATTTTATATTTCTTGTGTAAAATTTAAAAACACTTCTGAAATTATTGTTTGTGTCTCTAATGTTCATAGTCTTTTTTTGTAAATTTTTTATTTTTGTTTCAGTCTTCACTTGCACACTTGATACAACATAATATTAAAATATTTCACTAAATTATAAATATATAATGATGAATAAAGTTAAAAACCGTTATTTTTTTACTGTTTATAATATTAAAATAAAAAAATTATAATGTTATGTTACGTTGTCATTTAGGGATTAAGCCTAAATGCCTATCAACTGTATTGTAAAGGACTAACGAGGGATAGTTAGCTAGGCTACATCGACCTTAGGTACTGAGGTTTCCTATTTAATTTATAGTAAGACCTTAACAATACAAAATAGTTTGGGACAATTAAAAAAAAAATTTCTGAAATAAAAGTTAATTGGTGGGATATGTTGTAATATACTCGTTACTATGATAATATGATATAACACAATATGCATCCACAATATTAGTCTTCCATTTAATCTTTCATTTTAAAATAATTGACGCTTTTGTTTATAATTTCTATTAATATCATTAAGATATCATAATTCTTGTCAAATAAATAATTTAAATATATAACTTAAACAAACGCATAGTCATGACAAAATAGATAGGTATGTCAGCAACAAACGAGTTTTGGACCGTTTGACGCATCCCGCCCTTCTCACTCATAGTAGTGGTTCGTCTCATTTCATTGGCCGTAGGTTTGCTCGCCAAAATACAATTCTTTAAATCAAATACTTGACAGCAACTTTAATATTTTGTATTGTTTTTTATGATATCTTTACCTTTTACTATTATTGATTGATATCAATCTATTGTGATATCTATTTATACTACAATATAAACAAATATGATCAATTTGCAAATTATTTGATATGAAATTATTATGCCGGGTTTATTAAATAAAATGAACATCGTTTATTTTAAGTGTCTTAAAATATTTTGAAAACTTGATATACTTACATACTTTTACTTAAATTTAAAAAACAAAAATTTACTTAATAAATAAATGTATGTAATAAGTAAAATTAAATTACCAAATAACACTAGGCCAGTTCGCCTTAGGATACTGTGCTGACAAACCAACCTCTTGGCTTTATACAAAAAAAAAGTAACATTAATGTGAAGCAAATTATATATCATTTAATGCAATGAAATCACTTCTAAATATTAAGTATATTACATACATAATTTTTCATTATTCCTCTATACGCTACAAATTATGTTTGCACAATATTAAATATTAACGCATAAATGATAATAATATCAATATATTTATGGGAAATGATAATACAAATATTCGGCCAATGAAATGTGGCGAACCAGCTATAGATGGGGCGAGGAGTATCACAAAGTTGCTGACATACCTATCTATTTTGTCATGCGCATAGTGCTGTACAATATATTATGACACACGATTCAATTATTAGTTATTCTTATTCCCACAAGAAATTTATGAAATTACACTTGTCAGCTCTTTTTACTCTTATCTGAATAATAAAACACAACGTGTAAAACCCTAAACTTATATATAAAAACAAACTATATTAACTTCATAAAAAGTATCAAAGTGATTTGTATATTATTCGAATGTATTAATTTATATATTTGATGCTATTTTATATATTAATTTACATATTTTATGATAACTTGTCAATAAAAAAATAACATTGCAATAATAAGACAATGTGATTTTTGGAGATATAAATCATTATAAAAGGCAGAGTAATCCCTCACAATCTGGCCTATTCCAATGTTCAGAATGCTAATGTTTATTTTAAGATATATAAAAGAGTTGTAATGAGCTTGAATACAATCGTTAGCAATGCACGCACTATAAAATTTTTAAATATTCGAAAGAAATAACGTAATAGAATATTTAATGTTAGACAGTTAAAAAGTTATTTTATCCTAATGTAGCTAAAATGTTGCAAAAAACTTGCATACGTACAATAGGTGCCATAACTAAGTAAAACATGCATGCAATATAATAATGTATATTAAATGAATACAAAAATGCATAGTGATTATCTGATAAAATTCATTTTCTTGTAATTTATCAAGAAAAACATACATTAAGGGCATCTTAAATTTGGCTGACTTGCGCCTATTGCGGGACTTATGAAATTATTTATGATTTATCTTAATATAAGTGTAACCATAATAACGGATTTTAAAGTGATTTTGTTTTATTGCTGCAACAACTCAAGTTAACCATTAATGAATAGTTTGGTGATAAAATTTGCATGTCGAATAGCATATTTAAAGATATTGCCTAATAATATTAACTGGCTCACTATATTAGTAACAATTGCAATTTTTTAAGTAATGTTTATTTAATGAAGTCACAAAATACCACACAAAATTTACTGTTAGAAGTCTATGCAAAGAATCCCTTATTTAAAATTGTCATGTTCTCTTAATGTGCAGTTATAACTAAGGCTGTGGCAACTGTTGACTGTAAAGCATTATTCATTTTGTGTTTTACCTATGGGAACTTAACATGCGTGCTGTGCTATATTGAAAATTGTATCTATTAAGTAGGGCAATTAATTACTTTCTTAATATAAAAAATAATCAAGGTCCAATAATAATAACAATTGAATGAACACAACGCTTGTACTCACGCAGGTTCATTATTTTAATTTTTCTTAAGTCAAGCTATATCGAAGAATAATATTATAATAATATTATTTTAATAATATTTTCTTTGAACACATTAAAAAAAAGTTGTAGTTATGAAAGTGATTCACAATTCATAGGTCGAAATAGGGACGTTGCGATACTACCGATACGAGTAAAGTATCGATACTTTTCTTTCGATACAAGTACTTTTTGTATCGATACAATTGTTTCGATACTTTACTCATATCGATAAAAAAGTATTGGTATCGAATAAATAGTATCGAATCATTTACCACCATAACGGTTTAAAAGTACTCGTATCGAACAATCTATTTTGAACCACCGACCACAGTCCACAAATCACAATACAATAGATTTCCTAATCGGTGTAATTAAATGCCCGTTTACTGAGAAGGTAAGAAATATCAAACATTCTGTATAGTCGTATAGGCACAGTCGCACAGACTATATACATATATTTTCATATAGTCTGTGATATAGACAGGTACTATGAAATCGGGGACATACACGAATGCTCTAAATATCAATAATAAGTTATTATTAACATTATTAACCTTGTACGTTATTAATTTTCGATTGATTTGCACGTGTGCGACCGCTGCTTCTTTTTTACATTTTTTAAATTTATTAAATTATTTTTCAAAAAATTATGTCTCCTCCAAAGAGAAAAGTTTGGATATATTTAAAAAAAGTTGACGCTGTTCTTGCATTATGCAAGCATTGTTCTCAAGAAGTACTCTATTGTGGCAATACTTCAAATTTATCCAAACATTTAAAAAAACATTCAAATTTGACTAATACTAAATCATCCATAGTCAAACAGTCAAAATTGACTATCACTCAAAAGTAAGTAACTTATTAAATTGTTTATTTATTTTTTATTGAAATTGAATCGGTAATTTCAAAAACAACATGTCACTATTTTATAAATGTAATTAAAAATACACTATTTAAAACCATAAATAATGAATATCACAGACTCGCAAAATAAATTTATGTATAAGTAAATATACAAACAAATGTAAATTTATGAAGTTATTTATAATTTGTGTAAAATATCAATTTTATGACTTATGTTGTTTTTAAAATAACTGATTCAATTATAAGTAATGTCACTCTATCAAACACTAATGTTTATATATTTTCTGTAGTTCTGTATCGCCATTGCCTACATTGCCAGAACGTTACTCATCAAAAACTCAGTCGCGACAACTAACGCTTTGTATGGAAGACTCTGAGCAGAGGTAATAATTATTAATTATTATATATGTTGTATAATTATATTTATAGTGTGTTTGTGTATTTGTATTTATATAATAGGCATCTAATTTTCTGTGTCAATAACTGGGTATACACATTAAAAATATAAAATAATTGTTATCATCAGACTGGTTTATCGATACTTTGATAAGCGATGAATACATAAATATTTTTACAAAATTAAATTATCACATAATTATTCTTAGATTTGTATCTAATAATTAATTTGTTTTTAGGAATGTGTAGACGATCCACCACAGGCTTTACAACGGCTAAAACATCCTATTGTTGAAGCTTTTCAAAAAATTAGTTCATATGCAGTTATGTTTATCAGCATAATTTATTGTTGTTTATGTTATTAATATCGATACTTTATTTTTATATTTCAGAAGGTGTTCATCATTTTCGTAAAATAACTATGGCATTACTTTACTTTATTTGTAAAGATTACCGTCCATTTTCTGTAGTAGAAGGAAAAGGATTTAGACGGTTCATTAAAGAATTGGCACCATCATACAAAATTCCCTCTGTTAAAACTATAAAAAATGTCCTTGATAATAAGTATGAGGTTATTATAGCTGCATTAAAATTGCGTTTGTCAAATTCACCTCATGTATCTCTGACATTCGATACATGGACAGAGACAATGTCAGAAAAAAGTTTCTTGGTATAACCGTACATTTCTTAGAAGAAATTTCTCTGAAATCATTTTGTTTGGCAGTTACTGAGTTAAAAGAGCGGCATACTGGTCAATATATTAGTGAACAGTTAGAAAAAATTTTGTCAGATTGGGAAATAAATCTTAGAAAAAATTGTAGGTATTGTGACTGACAATGGTGCAAATGTTGTTTCTGTTGTTCACAAAACTTTTGGTAAACACTGACACATTCCTTGTTTTGCTCATACCATCAATTTAGTTGCAATACATATAGTAGGGCAAAAAAACATTAAACCTATTATTTCTAAAGTTCGAAATATCGTAAAGTGGGTGAAAAGTAGCGTGAGAGTTAATGATCTTTTAAGAAAGAAGCAGTCGGAAAACGGAGTTCCAGAAGGGTCAATGAAAAAATTAATATTAGATGTTCCAACACGATGGAACTCTGTTTTTTATATGATCAGTAGATTTGTAGAGATGGTAACATTAATAAGTCCATTACTAATCAAAGATTATACTGCTCCTGTGATGCCAACTGCGATTAAAATGGATACGCTCAAACAATTGTTGGATTTATTAAAACCATTGGAATTTGTGACGAAAGAATCTTCTGGGGAAAATTACATTTCTTCTAGTGAGTCAAAAGGAGAACATTCTAAAACAGACAACTTCGATTTTTGGGCACATCATAAATATTTGGTTCATGGCCAAAAAAAGAAAAAGACCACAACTTTTATGAACGATGAGTTATCGTTATACTTATCAAATCCAGTATCAACCCTGAAGTCTGATCCTCTTGAAATATGGGAGGATATGAAACACGTATTTCCTATTTTGTATAAACAAGCGCGTTTGCATTTCACCATGGTTGCAACATCTGTTCCTTGCGAACGACTTTTTTCAAAGGCTGGAGCAACATAAACCAAATCTAGGAATCGTTTAACTAGTTCTCGCCTTCAAAAAATATTATTGTTAGCTGATATCCCAGAGGAAGATTGGTTTTAGTTATATTTTTTATATTAGTATTTTTTTTATGTACCTATGTGAAGACTGGCTAATAATGACCAATTATAAATTATAATATTATTAGTATTTTGTATAAATTAATGTATAATAAATATTAAAAGACAATTTGTATTTTAAATTTATTACGTATATTTAGGCTTTTAAATATAATTGCAAATATTTGATTTTTACTAGTGGATAGAAATAGAAATAACAGAGTAATGACTATAGTCATTGTCCATTGGTACTAATTATACAAATATTTTTAACATTCATTAGTATCGATATCAGTAGGAATCGAATCCTAAAATTACAATATTCCATAATTCCATACAGTATAATTTGATACTGTGAAATATAGGTTTATAAAATGATTCGATACTTACTGATATCGATACTTTCTTTCGATATCCTATCCCTAGGTCGAAATGCTATATATTTCAATAGCAATAGTAAAAAGGACTTAATTTTCTTAATGGATTTTACTCACTTTGTTGAGGTCACATAAATTGTTATCGTACGTTTCGCTATGCCGCCAATGATACTGAGTCCCTCCTAACAGATCTTGAGAATATAGTTATAGAATAATACTCTCTCAGAGTCTTGAGAATATAGTTATAGTTTAGTCATTTCTTGTTACTACATTAAAGGTTTTATAACCATTTTAGTTTTATCTTGATTATTTATTGAAGAAGTTAAAGTTATTATCATTTATTTGTTATAAGGTCTATAGCTCTAATATATACTACTGAGTCGATATTTACTACTGTTGAGCCAGAAGGGCTATCCTTTTTTTTATAAGCTATTATCATTTATTCTGTATTATTGTTTATTATATATTTTGTTATTGATTATTATAACCTTTTGAATTATTTATTTATTTAATTTAAGAGCACACACAAAACATATATACACACAGTACACACTTTAGCACTACATAGATTACTGGGTTTGCGCAGGCGACCCCTCCCACCTCCAGTGATTCTATTACCACATTACACATGTCGTAACACAGTAAAAATGATAAAGGTAAAAGTGTAAAAATGCAACTATGTGTACGAAGATGAATATGAGGAGGTGGTGCCTGCTGTCTAGGTATTCACGTGCGTGTTGTCGTACAGCAGTCACCGTGCTCGGCTGACACTCCGGGTTAGCTGTGGGTGTCGAAAGGCTGTTGTTATAGGAAGGAAGAATAAGAGTAACACCTAGGTATGAGGTGCAGACGAAGTGCAAGACACAAATACTTGGGGTATAGGAGAGGACAATGAAGTACGAGGTGCAGACGAAGTGCAAGACACAAGTACTTCAGAGAGAGAGAACGGTGTAGCCGAGTATAAGGTGCAGACGAAGTGCAAGACACAAGTACTCTGAAATGTCGAGGAAAAGAGTATATAGGTTAGAAAAGGAATAAACAAAGACTTTACTTTAAACAGTAAGCCGGACAGCGACAACCGAGTACTGAGACTGATGAATGACACAAGGCACTGGAGTCGACTGACGAGGATTGTCAGGTCTATTGGGTTTTTATAATAATTAGAACTATTGACGATTTGGCAATAAATATTATTTGTTAATTCATCAGTCTCAGGCAGCGGATGTGCTGTCTGTATTTTATTAAAATAATTCTCACGATTATGAAAACGTGACACCATCACANAATTCTCACGATTATGAAAACGTGACACTATCACACACACTAACAGGTTGGTCAGCCTTGGAGTGGTATACCAAGAAGCCGGACCGTTGGTAAAAAGGGCATAGTGACCGGGTAAAGTATTTTACTATTTAATACCCCCGGCCCGTACACACTCAATGGTCGACAACTAAGGACAGATAGAACATAAATATGTACGATTCGTATTAGTTTGATGTTTTGGTGATCAATTCGCTACATATGAAATTACAGAAAGATGTCAAGGCCGTGATTTGGATATTTTATAAGAAAGGGACTGTGGCTCAAAATAAAATGACAAAATTCATGGTAATGGTTGTAACATCGACCTTGGCTGTGGCGTAGCGGTGGTGATGGCTGTCTAAGAATGACTATGAAAAATAGTAAGATAGCAATATAGCATCAAGGTGAATGCAACGTATAGAGGTTAATATTTTACCTAGTTACTTGACTACTTGATTATCCGACTAAATTATAAACAAGGGAAATTAGGTTTGGAAATATTATACTATGTAGTTATATACGAGTAAGTAAACAATAATCAATTTTTTATTCAAAATATAGTAATATTTATAAAATTATTTTTTTCAGGATGAATGACCGAAATGTAGCATTTAATTAAAAATAGAGGTCCTGTAACACATATACGGACAGCGATGTTATGACTTACTAGCTGTTCGTATATGCAAATGGCCACAAATTCCAGGGTTATTCCGATTCATTTTAATTGGCGATATTGTTATTTCATAAATTTGGTAACCAAGTAGGAATTCTGCTAAATCGAAAATTTCGCTGGTATGGTTTAGTATTGTAAAGCGGTTTAGTTAGAATTGTTAATATTATGTTCTGTCCAATCTGTTGGACATACAAGTAATTGGATATTCTGCCGGACTTAGTTGACCTACCGAAATGTTTTACAAACAATGTGGCATTTCCCCGAGATATTCTTCGCGGGATTTCAAATACGCTGCTGATGCAGTAGGTAAACACCCCACTCAAGGAAAAAAGTATTCTTTAATGGAACAATTGACGAGGAGGAGATTACCATTGCAAAATGTGGCCATAGCTATAGAATAATTATATAATGTGTTATGAGCAATTAGAATAGATAAGATTTTTGGCTAAGTTCCAAATTTATATTATACAACACCGCGGATGGTTCGGGTGGAAGAACGTCTCCATTTATCGTTTCAAGGTATAAAAGTACAGAGCCGAAAAAAAAATAGGACAATAAGGAGAATTATTTTATTATTTTTAATTGCGTTTTCAAATTCCATTTTTTTTCTATGACCTTAATACTTTTAATATCGTAATCCAAATAACCTGAATATTATCCTAATTCATGCAATCCCGCATCGATCAGAATTATGTTGGGTCTTATAACAGCTGTTGAATTAGTTACTTTTTTTTTAATTTTGGTAAAAAACGAGCTATCGATTGATAATTTTAATTATGTCACGTAATCTGTTCTGAAAATCTGTTTGGTGAATGTATACATGGCTTAAATTTTTTTTGGTATATGAACTAAATACCCAGTGTTTAGCGATAAAATTCCTGTTTCTATTTATTCTTCGTATATGAATTTTTGTTACGTATTATAGTTATTTTAATGGAATCAAGTGTCATATAAATCCACGCGTTGTGCGAGTGTAATTTATAAAAATTTTCGAATTTTCAAGAAATGTGTTTGGTATTACATATATCGGCTTTAAATAAATAAGCGTCTAAGAATTTTTTGGACATTTTCGATTTAATATAGTAGAAAATTCGCAAATTTTTTTTTGTTTTTTTCAACCGTTAGGTTGGTTAATACCAATTGGATTGGTATATCCTGGGGAAATTTAAATGCAGTGGTTTCCCGTTGCCTTCTGCACTGGGAACATGGTGCTTTTTCGCCACCGTAGAAGCGAACGTATGGTCACCCATCCGTTCACCTACGGCGGTAGGCTCGGCTTAACACTAGAGTTTTGTCAACAACTAATGTGACCACCACGCCACACCACGCCCCATATATTTTTAGGAACTTTTCTTAAAAATCGTTCCGACCATTTGTTCCGGAACGGAACTATTAGTAAAAATCGTTCCGGCTATTTGCTCCGGAACAGAATGCTAGCTACAAATTGTTTCGCAAAAATGCTTTGAAACGTTCCTATTTATTTTCACTCCTCTGATATTTATTAATCACATTTAAATTATTATTATATTTTTTTATATTAATCTACTATTAAATTTTTATCTTTTATATAGAGGTGAGCCTCTTACGGATTCAGATCTTTGTACTTAAGTCCAACTGGAGAGCGTTATATTCAGCCTATTCAATTATTTTAACGTATTGCATTGCTATAACTAGATTTATTTTAGCAGTCGCTTTTCTGAATTTATAAAAACAATCTTATTATTGACGAGTGATGATACTTAAATTTTAATTTTACCGTGTCATTTTTACCATAGAGTTACTCTATGATTTTTACACGTAAATAACAATGCAAATACAATAAAAATATCTACTGATCAGAAATTTGCATGAAGTTGTTTTTTTTGTAACATTAGAAAGTAAACTTGTCACGAATATGAGTTGACAACATACATTCTATTCGAGGACATCTGGACGGATTAACTGTCCTTTTAGTATGATTTTTTAATAGACAATAAAAATAATTTAAATTTAAATAATTAATTCCTCAACAATTTCAATTATATCCAATGTTTCAACTTGACTAAGTACCAAATACTAATTTATTACTAGATATTATTATTATAGATTTAATATAACACAAAGAACTATATAACGTGATCCATAAAAATTTTTCATGGTTATGAATAAATTATTAACACTTTAAATACTATACTATTTTTTTAATTCACATACAATTTTCTATTTAATAATCTAAATTTCAAATTTGAAGTTGAGTTATAGGTTATGGTAACAAATAAACCTTTTTTTTCATTATAAACTTTCAAAAAATTAACTTTAAAGACCAAAAAATAGGTTAAAAATTATAATTTGCACTGATTATTTTTAACATATTAAATACGTTAAGTAATAATTATTTATGGCATAATTATTAATATTTTGCGCAAAGCATTTGAATAAATGTTGCAATAATTAATATAATTATTGCAATATATTATATTAATGTATGTAATCAATATGACTACATATTAAATATAAAAACTACATACGCAAAATATTATTATAGTTATTAATATAATTAACTTTTTATCCGAAACGTTTTTTAGAATAAGCTCCTTTCCGGAGTAAATTAATGGAACAATTTTTAGCATAGGTTCCATTCCGGAACAAATGACCGGAACGTTTGTTAGCAAAAGTTCCGTTCCGGAGCAAACTCGGAACAGAACAAAATTTCACGTTCCGGAACAATATTTTTGTTCCGTTCCGAATCCCTGGTTGTAAGTGGTTGATATATAAAACATACCGTAACCTGTGTCTAGATTAAGAAACAGGGATAAAATACAGGCGAGTTACTCGCGCAATAAAATTAATATTACAGTTATAAATAATTAGAAAATTTAATTTAATTGCTAAAAAAAAAAAAGAGACCCGTTAATGGTTTAGATGCTTCGCCGAAAAGACCTGGGGGTCTATTTTTCAATCGTCCGTTCGTCGAACGTATACGTCGTTGAATGGACACGTTCGTCAAACGGATTCTATTGTTCAATTAGGTATACGGCCTTCTAGGTATTGTTCGATGAACATTTATGTTCCACGATTGTTTCCAATTTATTTTAATAACATAAATAAATATTTTGAAAATTAAATTTATACAACTTGATTTTTAATATTAAAATATTTATTTTTAATTAATATATTAGCTTCGATGCGAAGCTGAGAAGGTATTGGTTTTACTAAGATGTGTTCATTTATTTTTTTTTTTTTTTGTCTGTTACCACTTTTTCTCAGCTCTCACCGAACCAATTTCTTTCAATGATACGTCAAAAGATCACAAATTGTATCTAGTCAAAGAAATTACCCTCAAAAATTGAAAAAAATGCCTTCGTTCCCCGTAAATGGGGGAAACCTCCAAAAAAATTACAAATTTATAAATTGCTAATTTTCGAAATTTTTAAAAATTTTTTTACTTAAAAGTGCCATAACTTATTTAAAAACAAACATATCAATATAATTCTTTTTTATATAAATGTGTAATATTATTACCTTTCGTTTGGTATATTTTTTTCATAAATTTAACCTTTAACCTGCCCACAGGGGGGGATTTAAAATGACAACTTTTTCACAAAAAATGAACTTTTTCAACTTAACTTTTGAAAATGTTCCGGAAGGTCTGACACTTTTATATATATCTTAAATTAAAGCTAATGTAATATACTTTATTTTGGTAAAAAAAAATTTCGGACTTTATTTTATCTTCATGGTGAAAACAGACATCAAAGTTTATAAAAAAATTCTTTTTTATATTTTTAACTTCATAATGCTATAACTTTTTGAAAGTTGTATGGATCAATATAATTTTTTTTTTATAGATGCATGATGTCTTTACCTATCATTTGGTTGTAGGCATTGGTTGGTGGCACTGGCCACAACCCTTATCTTTATTATGTTATGATATATATTATGCAATGTTAATATTACTATTACGAAATTATTATTATGACGTTGATGTTAATTTTTTTATGAAAATACAATTATGTTTTTTTAAGAGTTTTTAAAGAACCAACTAGTTTTATTTTTTTATATGTTCACCTTTCACAGTTATCTGTTCCTCTTTTAATATACCATATTATATGGCCTCCTACAATCTCAGAAGTGGTTTTCGAAAATCCGTTTCCATGATGGATTTGGATAAAAATCGAGAGCATGGCGACACGGTTCAGGATGATCAACAAGTGATTACCAGTGATACTTTTGAAGAGCCTTCTACATCTAATATGAACACTATGTTTCAATTATTGATGGAACAAAATCGTTTATTAATGCAACAACTCGCTGTTTTTAATACTACGAGTAACCAAGGTAATCAATTTTATGTTATGCCAGATCTTAACAAAAGTATAAAACCATTTACGGGCCACGAGTCTAGATCAGAAGCCAAAGATTGGCTAAATACATTTAATGGTATAGCTGATATTAACAAGTGGTCTGATGCTTTAAAGATTGAGTCTGTTCGAGCAAATTTGAATGGACCAGCTCAACAGTGGTTTAAGAGTCGTACTTTTTCTTCATGGAAAATATTTGAAAAACAATTTACAAAGTCATTTATTGGTGATCAAAATACTACTGAATTGTGGCAAAATTTAGTCTCTAGAGTACAATTAAAAGGCGAACCTACTGTTGATTATTTTTATGAGAAGGTACGTTTATGTAGTGAATTAAATTTATCATTTGATCAAGTTAAAACACAATTATTAGAAGGTTTTTATTCACGTGACATGGTCACATACTTGTTGTCAAAACATCATAAAGATACTGATGAAATTTTTAATGACATACAAACTTATGAAAATCTTAATAAAGTACGTACTAAGCGGATAGTTTTAGGTAATAGTTTATTTAAGTATTCACAAAGCAATTCAACTGTAATACAAAAAAAGATTGAAGACAAGAAGAAAGATCAAATAACAATTAATGTGAAACGCTGTTTTAATTGTTATAGTACTTCTCACACTATTCGAAACTGTAATAAACCAAAAAGAGCACCAGGTTCCTGTTTTAAGTGTGGCTCAATGGAGCATCGACAAAAAGATTGCAATGACAGTCTGAAAACAAAAGAAGAGGAAACTGATGAGCAATCCACAATGATGATAGAAATCAGTGAGTTATGTTATCCACCATATACACTGAGTATTAATATTGAGTGTCAAATGCAACATTGGACATTGGATGCAGTCATCGACTCAGGTAGCCCTATTTCTATAATTAAAGAAAATGTTGTTCCTTCTAATTTAATTTTAACTTCTGTTACTTCTAATCTTTCTGGTATTAATAAAAGCCAATTAAAAGTATTAGGTATCTTTAATTCAACAGTTTTTATTAAGTGTATAAATACTAAGTTAAATATTTTATTTTATGTTGTTGATAATGGTACAATGAATTCTGACTGTTTGTTAGGTAGAAATTTTATTTGTGATAAATCTATTAAGTTATCATTTGAAGAAAGTTTACTTATAGAAAAAGTTAGTAATGATGATTTTATTTTTGATGATATTATGTTAATTGATATTGATAAGACTGAGACTATTAAATTAGATATTAATGAAAATTTAAGTGTTGATGTTCAGGATGAGGTGAACATAATTTTTAAAAATTATTATTTAAATGATGTTGTTAACCCTAAAAAACTAGAGGCTCCTTTTGAACTTGAAGTTAAGTTAACTAAAGATCATGTACCTTTTTATTTTAGACCTAGGCGTATGTCATTTAGTGAAAAAGAGAAACTTAAAACTATTATTAATGAATTATTAGCTGAGAAAATTATTAGACCTAGTAATTCACCTTATTGCTCACCTATTGTTTTAATAAAAAAGAAAACAAATGATCTTAGACTTTGTGTAGACTTTAGAGAATTAAATAAAATCACTATTAAGGACAGATTTCCCCTGCCAATTATTGATGACACACTTGATATGCTTAAAGATAAAGTGTACTTTACCCGTTTAGATTTAAAAAATGCTTTTTATCATGTTAAAGTTAAAGAAGAGTCAATTAAATATTTATCTTTTATAACACCTATGGGTCAATTTGAATATACTAGAATGCCATTTGGTTTTTGTAATAGCCCTTCTATTTTTATGAGGTATATTTATACTATTTTTAATTCTTTAATTCAAAAAAATAAAATTATTATATATTTAGATGATATTTTAATAAGTACTGTAACAGTTGATGAAAATATTAGTATTCTTATTGAGATTTTTAAAATTATGTCACAATATTCTCTTAAACTTAGACTTGACAAGTGTTCATTTTTACAACAAAAAATTCATTATTTAGGATATGAAGTTGATGTAAATGGTATAAAACCAAATCCCCATAACATATTGACCATTAAAAACTTTCCTATACCTAAGAATTCAAAAGAACTTCATAGCTTTTTAGGATTAGCTAGTTATTTTAGGAGATTTGTTAAAAATTTCTCTATTATTTCTAAACCATTATATGATCTTATAAAAAAGAATAAAGACTTTGTTTTTGGTGAAAGTCAGTTGGTAGCATTGGAAAATTTAAAAACATTTTTGATTTCTCCCCCAGTTTTATGTCTTTATTCTCCATTATTAGAAACTGAATTACATTGTGATGCTAGTCAAGTAGGTTTTGGCTCTGTATTAGTTCAAAAGCAGAAATATGATAATAAATTTCATCCTGTTTTCTATTTCAGTAAGCGTACAACTGATTGTGAATCTAAATATCACAGCTATGAGCTTGAATGCTTAGCTATTATTTATGCTATAAAAAGATTTCATATTTATCTTCAAGGTATTGTTTTTACTATAGTTACTGACTGTGACAGTCTTAGACTAACTTTAAATAAAAAAGATATATGCCCTCGTATAATGCGTTGGACTTTGTTTCTTCAAAGCTATGATTATAAAGTAGTTCATCGTTCTAATAAACAGATGTTTCATGTTGATGCTCTTAGTAGAGTACAAAATATTTTAATACTTGAGAGTAATACTTTTGAACAAATTTTGTCTATAAAACAATTAAGTGATCCTGAAATTTCAGTTATTCGTAAAAAGTTAGAAAATGAAGATATTCCTTTCTATGAATTAAGAAATGGACTAGTTTATCGTACTAATGGTAAAAAACTTTTTTTTTATGTTCCTAATGAATTAATTGATAATGTTATTAGAACTTGTCATGATAATGTTGGACATGTTGGTGTTGAAAAAGTTGTAAATTTAATTAATAATTCTTATTGGTTCCCTAAGATGAAAGAAAAAGTAAAAAATTATATTTCTAAATGTTTGAAATGCTTATCATTCTCCCCACATAGTGGTAAAATTGAAGGATTTTTGCACAACATCCCTAAGGGTGACCTTCCTTTTAATACCATTCATGTTGACCATTTAGGCCCTTTTGAGAAAGCACATCATGGATATAAATTTATTTTTTTAGTTACTGATGCCTTTACTAAATTTGTTAAACTTTTTCCAACCAAGACTACTAATAGTAGTGAAGTTATTAATCATCTTCAGAATTACTTTAGTTTTTATAGTAGGCCTATTCGAATTATTTCTGATAGAGGTTCTGCATTTACCTCTATAGTATTTGAAAAATTTACTGTAGATAATGAAATTCAACTTATTCATATAGCTACGGGTACTCCTAGAGCTAATGGTCAAGCCGAAAGAGTGAACCGTACCATCCTCCCCATGATAGCTAAATTATCCACTACCCTATCCAGATGGGATAAGACATTAAATGATGTTGAATACGCTATTAATAATACAATTAGCCGTTCTACTAATGAAGTTCCAACTGTTTTATTATTTGGTGTTAAACAAAAATATAAATTTGATGATGATATAAAGAATTATTTAGATTCAATCAATTTTTTTGAAGAAAGAGATTTAGAAAAAGTAAGAAAAGAGGCTTCTAATCACATTTCTAAAATCCAAGAACAAAATAAAACATATTATGATAGTAAGCATAAAATACCAACTAATTATATAATAGGAGATTTAGTTTTAATAAATAATTATGATACTACGCCGGGTATAAATAAAAAATTAATCCCAAAATTTAAAGGACCTTATATTATTAAAAAAATATTGCCTAATGATAGATTTGTGGTGACTGATATACCAGGTTTTCAGCTTACTCAAAGAGCTTATGAGGGCGTAAGTGCCATAAATAACATGAAAATGTGGTCACCTAGTCTTGACTCAACACAAGAATAATTTAAGTTATAATGTATTTATTGTTATGTTTATGTTTTATTTTAATTGTTATTGTATTTGTATTAAAAAAAAAAA
>NW_026099576.1:21193644-21224071 GCF_025091365.1 Daktulosphaira vitifoliae
TTTTTTTTTGATAGTGATTTTAATCACTGTCAGATATCATTATACTTGATCCATCTATGCCACGTCACCACTGTGCCGCGACCCCCCTGTGCTGGGTTTTTTTAATTATAGTACTTGTAAATTAATTAAATTAAACATTTGAAAAAAACTTAATAATTTATCAATTTTATTTTAAATAATTAATACATTTCTTAGTTTATTTAGTAAAAATATTGCTTCAAAAAAATATGAAATGATGTAGTAGTTTTTCCACAAAGTCCGTCGAGTTTTTCACATAAGAAGACGTTTTTCCTGTGTTAGTTTTCAGAATTCTTGCTAAGTGACCTTCTAAGTTATATGTAGGCGAGTTTATGGCACTGACTATAGGTCTGAGCGGCACATCATTCTTGTGTATTTTTGGGACTCCGTATATTCTTGGTAATCTTGGAACTGTCACTAGTAGTTGTCTTCGTTCTTTTCCATCTAGTATTGCTTTCTTTGTTTCATCATTAACTAGTTTGATTATTCGGTTCAGTGGATTTCTTTTAATGATTTTATACGGTCCTTCTTCCAGTAATTTCTTCATCTTGATGTTATATTCTGTTGTTTTCATGATTACTGTTGCGTTCCCTTTATCTGCTCTAAGTATTATGACATTGTTGTCGTTCCTTAAATTTTTGAGTGCAGTTAACTCATCTTTGTTGTAGTTTTGTTTCGGTAAGATTGCTTCTCTTAGAATTTTGCAACTTTCTTGCCTGATGATTTCTTTCTCATGGTCTTCAAGTTGGTATAGCGAGTTTTCTATACTGCTTATAATGTCCTCCTTTGGGATTTTCTTTGGAACTAACGAAAAATTAAAACCTTTTTCCAGAGTAATTAGTTCATTATTAGTCAATTCCTTGTCAGTTAAATTGACAACTGCAGTTTTCTTGTTGGAGTTGTGGTTTGGCTTTTCTTTATTCTGGATTTTCCCTTCAAGCCTTTTGAATTTTTCTACTTGTTTGATTTTCCTTTTTATGTACACTTTAGTTTGTTGTTTTTCGACCATATTTGTTAATCTTGATAGGGTGTCTTGTTCAAGTTCCGTGTTCAGTTTGTTTTTTACTTCAGTTAGGTCATTGTCAATGTTAGCCAGTTTCCTTCTGATGTACATGATTTCATTCCGTAATAGTTTTTGACTGGCCATTTCTAAAATTCTTCTCGCACCTGTGTTTTTCATCGGATGATTAATAACAACGCATTGTGGTATTATTCTTTTGTCTCTGCATCTCTTCATAAAAGTCAGATCTGATATAAGCTTGGCCTTTTTCTGGGATAAATTGTCCCAACGTCTACAAGTTTTCTTCATGTCCTCTCCGTAGAGTCTTGTTATGAATGTGTTAAAACTTTCATGGATTGTTTTGTTGCTTGAAGTGCTTGAGGATATATCCATGTTTACAGTTGAGTTCTGACGTTTCGGACTCATTGCAAAGTCCATCTTCAGAGTGATGGTTGCTAGTCGGTGGCTGCAACTATACTGGCGGCTTATCTTGATAACAGTCTGTTTTTATAAAATTGATAACATCTGGTTTTTGACTAACGTTGTTTGCCGTATCAGGGTTTTTGACTAACGTTGTTGACCACATCTGGTTTTTGACTAATGTCGTTTACCGTATCCGGGTTTTTGACTAATGTTGTTGACAACATCTCGATTTTTGACTAACGTTGTTTACGGCATTCTTGACATTTCGGTCTACCTTTCCTACACCGGCACTTATTTGTTATGTTGATTGTTGCCTCTTCGTATATTGAATTATTTTCGGTGTTGTTGGTTAATTTCCTTTTTGTCTGGTGTATGATAGGTAACCAAGTTTTGCTGATTTTCCATCCATCTTCTCTGTTAAAATTTTCCGGACATTTTTCGATTTCTATTGCTTCCTTGTACATCCGTTTGCCAAAATGAGGTTCTTTGTTAAGTATTTTTACTTTATCGAATTGTATGTCATGTCCTTTGTTTTTGGCATGTTCAGCTACTGCAGATTTTTCTGTTCTTTGGTACTCCACATCTTTTTCATGTTCTTTTATTCTTGTCGCAATAGCTCTTCCTGTTTGTCCAATATAAGATTNATATAACAAAAAAGTTAATATTTACAAAGTGTTCAATTTTTTTTTAGAAAATGAGGAACAGTATTTTTGTTTGAGGAAAATGTGTGGTCTTTTTACGTATCGTTAAATGAAATCGATTCGGCGAGAACTTAGAAAAAGTGGTAATAGACACAAAAAAAATATACCATAGTATAATTTATACCTTAAATATTAAAAAAAATTATTTGTTCTAACTGTTAATAATATTAAAATAAAAAATGTATTATTTTGTATATAAAATATAAAAAAAAATAAACAGTAACACAGTAGGGTCTAGGCACAGTATGGTCATGCCATAGTTGGGACAAGTTTAGATGATATCTGACGTGATTAAAATCACTATCATAAGAATCGCTTTGATTCAAAACTCTAGATAGTGTTTAATATTAAGAAATTGTTAGATTATTTCAATAGCAATAATAATTCGTATTCTCTTAATTTTATCCCAATTAGTTAAATATTTGATTTATTATTATAATATATAAATAAATAAAAATTATAGTAATTAAATTTGGTGTGAAATTAATATTCATTAATTTAATATTGTAATTTTTACGGAGATATTTCCTAGTAACTTTGTGTTTAAAAAGATTCTACAATTGAAATATCCAGAATTGAATTAATTTTAATGATTTACTTTAACTAAAATAACTAATCAAAAAAAAGTTGTTAAAAATCTACTCAATACGCTCTGTATTATAAAATTTCATAATAATTGTAAAAATCCATTGTTAATTCGGGAGAAACTAACAATCATTATTTTTAGAAATGATTTATATAGTAACATGTTAGCAAAAAATTTGGAATATTATAGTTTAGTAGTGGCATACACAAATAGAGTAAAAAATGTATTAAATTACAAAGTACAATGATTTAATTTTGTAATTGAAACCTATTATATTGAAATTGATTCCTCAATAAATACATTGAAAACATTATAAATAAATTATTTTAATTGTCTGTATGGAGAACATGTTTAATTGATAAATTACAATTTTTTTTCAATTTTTGAGGATAATATCTTCAACAAAAAAAAAAAAAATGTAATAATTTGACGTATCGTTGAAAAAAGAAAGTCAAGTTAGAACAGAGAAAATAAATGATAGTCACAAAAAAATTCCTTCTCACTTTTGCATCAAAGCTAAAACCTAAAATATAGTAAAATAATTTTAATATGAATAAGAAATTTCTTCTCACGAGGGAGACTATAGTGATGGGATCCTTGATCTTTATTGAAGTTATGGAATCTAAATGAGATAAAAATCAAATGAGTTGAAAATTTAATCTAACTTAAAAAGAATTAAGAAAAAATTCAAAAAAATTCCTTGCCATACACGGGTTGGAACCTTGTACTCCAAGTGTAAGATACAAGTGTTACCGACTTGGTAACCGTACGTCACTTCCGACGATCGAAAAAAATAGAAATTTAAGCTAGTTCGAATTTCAAAGTTATTTTTCTCGACTTAAAAAAAGCAAAAAAAAATTAAATATGTTTAACTTTCTATGATATATCAATTTTATTTATATAATATTTATTAAAATTAGTATACTCCTCTTGTCAGGTATTTTAAATTAAAATAAATTAAAAAACCCAGAATTTTAACACAAAAAAAGCATATTTTTTAATACGGTAGTCATTTTCATTATGAAAACAAATCCAGAGGTCAAATTTTTTTTTATCAAATTAAAGTATATNATGAAAACAAATCCAGAGGTCAAATTTTTTTTTATCAAATTAAAGTATATAATATAAGTTTTAATTTAAGATATATATAAAAGTATCAGTATTCCTGGAACACTTTCAAAAATCAATTTGAAAATGTCCTAGTTTCAATACGCATGTTTAAAGTTTTGACCACCCTTGTATAAAGGGGTGTGATCTGATTTTAAAAAAAAGTTAACCAGATGAATGGGGTATATAAAAATTATTTACAAAGAATAATAATATTGATTCATATATTTTTCCAAAAGTTATAGCAATATAAATTTAAAATTTAATAATATAAAATATAAAATAGAGAATTTTTTCACCGAAATCGTATGCTTTTCTTTAACTTTAATGTCCGCCTTCACCATGAAGACAGGTCCAGAGGTCAATTTTTTTTTTCAAAATAAAGTATATTACATAAGCATTAATTTAAGGTATATATAAAAGTGACAGTCTTGATGATATCTTGTGTATCTTTGATGATATAAGAAAGGTGACTCCAACATTTATTAACATGTCGTTGCGGACCTCGCATCTTTTGTTGTAGTTATTACTCTGGAATATGGCAACCAATGTTGGTCATCCAAATCCTTAAATCGCTTTTGGTGGTGCTTCACTTAGGACGACAAAAACTTAGAGTGCCTGCTGATTTCCTTGGATGTGGTAATCGTTTCTCCGACTCCCTCTTCGGAATCGAACCCTGATTTCCCGTTACTCGTTACAACCATGATATTGATAGTAACTACTATCATAACATGAAACTAAAAAGTGAATATCGTCATAAAAAATAATAATTAGCTACTTGTATTTGTAATTTCTTATATATTATACATGTATGTTAATTCAAAAAAATTTTAATCATTAAATGTTTATATCTAATGATAAATAATAAAAATTTGTTTATATTTATATATAATATTGATGATACGCACGCATGTACGGGTACGAAAATCAGGGAGAAAAACGCGACGAATCGCATATAGCTGTTTTGATGTTTTCAAATGTGCTTTGCTGTGAGTGGGACCACAACCACTTTTTCTCTTTTTTGATAAGGGAGTCTATTCTGTCCATGTATTTGTCGATGAACTATGGAATATGTAATTGTTATAGCTACCAAATACATATCCCTGACATAAGTCCTTAACATTGGGGATAGTATAACGCGTATAATCTTGAGTTTTTCAGGTTCCTTATAAGTGACCTCCCTATGCACCAGATGTCAAAAAAAAAATTATAAAAACCAGATTATACAATTTTTTATGTGACATTTGAGAACATAACGTTTTAGGCATTCTATAACTTTACTGAGATGATCTATACAGTTTTCCTCACTATCTGAAGTGTTAGGGGCTAGTTTACTACTTGAGGATCTTCGTCAAAACCAAGAATCGGAAGCTACCCGACGTCTCAACAAATATTGTCCCTGTAAGGCAATCATGTACCTTAGTTACAAAAGATAGATAATATAATAAAGTTAGACTTTTGTTTTATGTCAACGACAAGGTAAAAATATATTTTAGATGTTCAGTAAATATAAGTTATATGTAATGTAATCCTAGTACAGTTGCTTAGTAGGTATATCCAAGTGAGACGGAATTGATTAGCTATGATGACAATTGGCGATAGACAGGTCGTTGAATAAAACTAGTTAAGTTATAAATAATATAAATAAAACGAAAGCAATAGTATTGAAAACTATGTCTATAACGGTCACTCAAACACAACTGCCTTTTGTTAGTTCGACGTCAATAGCTCCGGGCTACAAACGAGTAGAACTGTAACATCAGCATCTCCCTTTGTGATAATTAATATGTATTACGAATTAAGTAAATGGAAATAAAACGTGCATAATATAAGTGGTACGAACATAGAAATAAATGTTCTTACAGAAGTTATCATTATATCGGACCGATATACATGAACAAAGTCATTTAATTACTTCCTAAGTACTTCATTCATAAGCCATACAAAGTGCATGGGTACATTTTTCAGTTAAAACGGAAGTACACGAAAATTAAAATATGCTCTCTTTGTACAAAACACCTTATATGTACGCGCGTTTTATTCAAATGACTATTGCTAACCACCGATTTTAAATCAAGTGTCATGAATACTTTCATGTTTATTCATACTTCTAATCATAGGGTTTATCAAATAAAATAAAATAAAGAAGATTCACTTTAATTTGGAAATTTCCCCCATTTACTGAGAACGAGGGAAATTTTTTTAATTTTTGAGGGTAATGTCTTTAACTAAATACAATTTGTGAACTTTTGATATATCGTTGAAAGAAATCGGTTTGCTGAGAGCTGAGAAAAAGTGGTAACAAATACAAAAAAAAAAACACATCATGAAATAATTAATATGTTCTCAGCTTCGCATTGAAGCTAAAACGTAGTAAAATATTAGAGGTGTATAAATATTTAGTTATTACTTTAAAAAGAATATGTAAAAAGTGGTAGCAGACACACAAAAATAACACACATCTTAGTAAAATTAATACCTTCTCTGCTTCGCATCGAAGCTAAAAAAAACATGATTCAATAAATCTTATCCTCAGTAAATGTCATCAATATCATCAAAAAAGTTTAATTAAAAAATTTATTCCTTGTAATGCTTGAAATAATTGTAAAAAATTCCAAAACTATGATAAAAAATCTACACAATGCTATAAAGTTTTTAAGCTACATTGATTTTTGATTTGATACCTGTTCTTTTTATCTCAAAAAATTACCTTATGAAATCTCTGAAATGAAATTTGAGAATTTGACAAAATTTCAAACAGACGCATAATATAAGTAAAAAAAATTTCACAAAATTATAAATATATTAATACACTTCTATAATAAATGATTTAAAAAAAACTTCAAATAGCGTAATTCTCCAATTACATTCAAGAAAAATATAATTTATAAGTCAAAATAATGATAAGAATTTAAGTAATTTATTAATTTTTTTTATCTTTTACAACAAAAACATGTTTTTATAAAAAAATAGCCGAAAAAACATTTTTAATCAAACTCAACAAATAAATGCTTTAGTGACGTTAATTTATTTTGATAAAAACACTATTCAGTTTACTTTTTTATTGATAACAATTTTTGGTATTGTTGAATTTTACAGAAATTACATATATAAAACTTTTATATTTTTTAAAAAAAACTATTTTTAATAGTAATTATTAGATCTCATATTAAATAGTATAAAATATTTTTGTGAACAACTGATGTTATAAAACAGGTTTTCAAAGTGCAAATGTGTCAATATAGGTGATAATAAAAACTATACATTCTATAAATTATTTGAAAATATAATAACATACAGCACTATATTTTATTTAGATATATTTTTACTGCTATAGATAAAAAATTTATATTTTTATACATATTTTTTATCAAAAAATTATATTAAATAACGTAGAAAACATTTGCATTTGTTCATTATAAATCTACCTAAGTTTCATAAGAGAAATTTTTCATATTAGAATTTTTTTAAAATGAAATTTTATTCTTTTATTTTAATATTTATTATACATTTTGTCTTTCAATTAGACAAAGGAGTTCATTGCAAAATTTATCGTGCTATGTATGAAAATTATATCAAAAGGGTTGTGAGTCATATTTATTCACAAATTATATCGTATCAAAAAGAAGATTCAAATAATGCTATTGGTGTAGATGAAGCTTTTCAAACAGACACTAACATGTCAAAGTTTAGACTAAAATATTTTTATACAATAGGCATACTCAATTTTAAGTACATTGAAATACTAAAAAAATTTCATGATTTAATAAATCTTATTCTCAGTAAATGTCATCAATATCATCAAAAAAGTTTAATTAAAAATTTTATTTCTTGTGTACAAAAGCTTGAAATAATTGTAAAAAGTTCCAAAACTATGATTGAAAATCTACACAATGCTATGAAGTTTTTAAGCTACATAGATATAAGATTTTTGATATATGAAGACTTCATGCCGCATCCTATATTTGATGAAATAGACTTTATATATCAGTACGTCTTAGAAAAAAGTTTGGAGACAAGCTCTTTTGATCTCAACAAATCACCTTATGAAATATCTGAAATGAAATTTGAGAATTTGACAAAATTTCAAACAGATGCATCAATATTAGTAAACAATTTTTTTCAAAATTGTAATTTCGTGGACACTTTTATAATAAATTATTTAAAAAATATTAAAAATGCGGAATTAACTTATGACTTAGAGTCTGCAAGAAGTGAAATACTTAATAAGTTTTTCAACGACATTGTAGAAGTTTGGTACAAAAACCTAGGATTTGAAGAATTTCTCAACCCTAATATACCAGAGTAAGAATTTTTTACATTTAATATTACGTTTTAAAACATATTATAGGTAATATTTTTAAAGACTTTTTAATTAAAAAGAAAATTATATCCCTATGAAGTATAGATATTAATTTTTATATGAACATAATATACTAATAAAGTATAATCATTTTTTATATAATTTGTTTATCGAATATAAATAAGTACATTTTAACAAGACTGCGCAACGTCTTTATTTTGAATTAATATTAGAGATATTTTATTCATTGAATTGTTTTTAGCTTGAAAAGCTTAAAATGTATTAATTTTACTATGTTGTGTTTATTTTGTGTCTGTTACCAATTATTCTCAGCTTATTTTTTTGCTTTTTTAAGTGAAGAAAAATAACTTTGAAATTTGAACTAGCATAAATTGTAATTTTAAATGCGATTGGGTTTTCCGTGTCAGTAACATTTATGCCTTTCATGTATTGAAGTTCGAACCCGTATGTGGTACTGAATTTGTCTGCATTTATATCTTAATTATTTTGAGTTAGAAACAAATTTTGAACTCATTTGATTTTTATATCATTTAAATTCAATAACTTCAATGAATATCACGGAACTCATTGATGTAGTCACCCATCATATGAGGAAAATTATTATTCATATTAAAATTATTATACTATGTAGTTACTTTTTGTAGCTGCCAATTTTTTTCTCAGCACTAGCTTGACCTATTTTATTCAACGATACGTCAAATAATCACATTTAGTGTCTAGTTAAAGATATTACTCTCAAAAATTCCCTTTTATCAATTAAAAATCAACATTCTCTATATATCAATTAAAAAAAAAAAAAAACGGTACCACAGTAGGGTCGCGGTGCAGTGTGAGCGTGGCATAGTTGGGACTAGTATAAATGATATCTGACAGTGATTAAAATCTCTATCATAAAAAAGGCTTCGATGCAAATCTGTAGATCGTGTTTAATTTTAAAAAATTAGTGGATTATTGGAAAACAAAATTTTAACTCAAAAAGAATTACGGAAAAATAGCAAAAAAATTATTGCCACGGCAATGATTTTTACTTAATCGGTAAACGTTCTTAGCATTCGTTTTTTGATAAAATTGGTAATTTAAGCTGATTCAAATGTTAAAATTAATTTTGTTTACTTAAAGAAAAGAAAAATTAAAATAAGTTTAACATTATATCCTATGTCAATAAGTTTATATTATAATATTCATGAAAATCAGTATTAAAATAAATTAAAATACAATACCTAGAATTTTAACACAAAAATAGCATGTTTTTAACTTCGGCAAACATTTGCACATAGAAGATAAGTAGTCGGAACATTTTTTTTTTTTTTGAAATTATAGTACATAACATTAACTTTATTTTAACATATTTTTGAGGTTGGATTATTTCTGGAACATTTTTAAAACTTAAGTTGAAAAAGTTAAATTTTGATTTTTTATACAATTTTCCTAAGGTATCAAATGTCAGTCCATATTGTGTAAAGTACAGAAGTAAACACTTATTACATTATTTACTGATAAAGTACGCGATTTCTTTTCCATGGATAATAATAACGTTTAACGTGCTTTATACAGAAATGATTATCTCTAATCTTTATTACAAAAGTTAGGAATATTATCGTATGTCAACTACGAATGTTCCATGGTTGGCCAAGTTAAAAGTGTTAACATTTATTATTTTGCGTGATTCTATCACTGTAATCATATTAATATAGGATATTCCTAATAAGTGCATTACTTATTCACTGTTATTCACGTTTCAATTTATGATAAATGAACTTATTTAATTAAAAATTCAACATATTTTAGACATTGTTTCTATAATTTTTATTAATAATCTGAATTATACTACTAATTGTTTTTTCATGTCAATTACAAATGTTAATAATTTTCACGAAAAATAAATCGCGTTCTGTTACTAGTAAATAATGAAATAAGTGTTTACTTCTGTACTTTACATAATATGGACTAACATTTGATACCATAGGCAAATTGTAAAAAAAAATTTAACAAACTTCAAAATGCTGTATAAACGTAACTACTGAATTTAAATAAGAGTTTTTGGTATCAAAATTTTTCTTTAAAACTTATCTATAAAATGAATATTTTAAAATCTTAAAAAAAATTTTAATAAAAAAATTAATTTTTAAAATATTTTTTGTAATTGCGAAAAATAACATAAAACACATTTTAAATATAGTTCTATATTGTAAAATTGAATAAAAAAAAAAAGTATAAAATGTTNGTGTATTCATTCCGATTACGAGGGATGATTCTCGTATCGCCATTTTTCGTCACTACCTCCACGTTCCGGGGCTGGGTAATTTGCACGCCAGCTGCTTTCCTTGGACTCCCTCTTTGGAATCAAACCCTGATTTCCCGTTATCCGTTAGAACCATGATATTGATAGTAAATATTATCATAACATGAAATTAAAATGTAAAAAATAAATATAGTTAAAAAATACTAAAAAAACACGCTTAATAAAGCACAAAGAACTAAAAATTATTTTAATCTTTTCAGTTTGATGTGCTTTAAAAGCGTGTTTTTTTAAACTATATTTATTATTATTTCTCCTTAAAAAATACAGTATTAAATTATTGAATATCAATTTCATTTTATATTTTATTACTATAATTGACATTTATTTAAATATTAAATAAACGAATAATATCTTCTTCTACCTCTTTTTCTTTCTACCTCTTTTTCTTTCAACATTTATTTTTACAACTGTTCTTACGGCTTCCGATTCTTCTCTCCTCATAACATGACCAAACCATCTAAGTCTATTTTCTCTCATCTTATTTACGACTGAAGCTTATATGATTGTTCCTTATTCTATCTTTTCTAGTCACACCACTCATCCAACTAAGCATTCTCATCTCTGCTACACTCATTCTCTGCTCTATTTTCTTATCAACCGCCAACACTCTGAACCATACATCATAGCTGGCCTTACTACAGTCTTATAGAACTTACCTTTCAGCCTCATTGGAATTCTTTTATCGCATAAGACGCCAAGCGCATTTCTCCACTTCAACCATCCGTTCTTCATTCTTTGTCTTACATCCTCATCAATACCACTACTCTTTTACACAACTGACCCTAAATACTTAAAACTCTCCACCTCTCCAATCACGCCTCGCCTATTATCATTGGCGTCTTCATTATAATATCAAAAAACTAATAATTAGGATATATTTAAGGAATTAGAAATAAATTTTTTTTTTTTTTTGGAATAATCTACCAATTTTTTAAAATTGAACACAATCTATAGATTTGTATTGCAAATAATAATAATAACTGAAAAAATCTTTGACGAATTTACTTATTTCTTAATAATTTAAAAAAAACATATAAATTTATCATTTATAATATAAATTCTACATTTTAATCATATTTGCCTATTTAAATTACTCGAAGTAAAATTATGTATCATCATCAAAGTATAAAATATTTATATTTTATTTATTTATTAATAATCAAAATATATTATTTAATCTAGATTCATACCTCCAATAGATCCAGATACAAATCAAAATGATGGAATAGAAGCTCTTAATATTATTCGTAAACAATCTGGTTGGGAAAAAATGAACCACATTAGTATAGTTTATTTTGGTAGAAAAATTAGTGTAGGTCGTATTATAAATGATGAAGTTAATAACATAAATTTCCGAATAAAAAAAGAACATGTATCACAATTATTAAGATGCAGATTTACAGAAATAATGAAAAACTATCGTACATTATTATCTGCTATGTTATGTATATGCAGTAAAGATGCATATCATTATTACCATAATTGTTTGATTGAATTATTTAGCTCATTCGTTAAATCAAAAAAAATGCATGAAGATTTGTATGAAGCTTTAGTTACTTTAAATAAATCATCAATATGGAGTGTTCATTTGAGCTCTAAATCTAGTTTATATAACATTTTTATTTGGGTTAAAGGATTTCTCAATTTATTGGAGAACAATGATTTTTCTCAAAAAAATTTCATTATTTCACCTGATAATAATAATACCGATTTGGTTGAACAATTTCTAATAATTTTTAAAAAACATTTTAATTCATTTAGTTCTCATTTATCAAGCGAATTGAGTCACTATGACTCCCGGTGTTCTATGTATTTAAAATTTAAAGATGTTTCGGAATATGTAGACTATTTTAGGAATCCAGAAAATATATCAATTAATTTTAATCCTGAATTTTCAAACCAAATTATGCTTAACGCATGCAATTTTTATGACAGTTTTTGTGAAAATGTCAGCAAATTTTGTTATGAAGATCTGGGTTTTAAAAAAATTTTACACTGTAAAAATAAAATATTAGACAGAAAACTTCATTAATTTATCTCTTATTTACTAAAATCTCAACTTGCATATTGATCTTTATCTTAGCGATTGTTTTACTTCCGGACATAAATATATGGTTTACAGAATATTTTATTAATATACATTTAATACTGTATCATTTTATTGAGCAATATAATCTTTAGTTATTGTGTTTGGTGTTTTGTATCTATTATCTTTTTTCTGTTTACTTCTCTTAAGGAATATACTTTTTATTCATTTTATTATGCTCTGTATGATAAGTAACGTTATAAAGCATGATCATTTTTTATATGGTCTCAATATAACTAAATATTACTATTATGCAGTTATTATATTACAAGCAATTTGGCTATCTGTAAAAAACAGAAATTAAAGGCGGTGGGTATTGGTATGAGGTATGTATATTAAAATATAAAATGGGTTAAGAAGGTTTGGTATCTCGGGATCGAACTGTATTTAGTTATCAAATAATAAAATATCCCTACCTCACTAGGATAGTAAGTATTATTATTATTATTGTTTATTACGTGCATTTTTAAGAAGTAAAGCATGCAAATAAATATTCGCACTTACCTTTATATCCTTTTGTTGTTGACTATGTTAATCTTATGGTGATTTCTTCCTTCAGTGTTAACAATCGTTTATAGTGTCTTGCTTTTATTTCGATTAATTAGCCTTTGTGTACATATTATATTTAAGAAAAGAGTCTCTACAATGGGACCTGCGTCTATTATGATTTGTTACCCTTTTCTTTTATATTTCTTTAAACTCTTTTTATATTATACTATATTTTTACTAATACTTATTATCGATGAATTCCCTATAATCGATATTGTTATTCTTAAAATTTACTCTGAATTTATCAAAATATAATTATAAGAATATGACTATCTATATTCAAAATATAATCAACAAGAGTGTGGTGGTCTAGCGTTTATAGCGTAAAGCCTTGGCTGGCGCGGACACAGTTAACCTCGTTGATATATATATATTAAATATTATTTCAATACACCTTTTACTATCCTTTACGCCAACTGCCTACACGTGACCAAGAGGTAATTGGTGTAGTCCTTTATGGCTGGTGGGTACATACGCAGAGGATATTTCCAAGATGTAGTTTCCTACTTTAGGAACTATATATTATATAATGAACTCTACCCGGATTACTAGTTCTAGAACTGGCTTGTCAACAGATATAGCGCACTTCAAAAATATTCTTTTTATAAATTTAGTACTACTCTGTACCTCAACTGCCTGCACGTCACCGGAAGGCAATTAACATAGTCCTTATGGCTGGCGAGTACACAGGCAAAGGTATTACTACTAAGACTAATTAATTCTAATCACAATTACGCTTCTTCACTCATTTCAGCACATTTAAGGCTATCCAGAAATGAAGGACACAATAATATTTAACACCTTTATATAAAATACAAACTATTTTATTTCTTGTGAGGATATTAGGTAATAATAAAAATAAATAAGACTTATTCCTGGGTAAAATATTAATAAAACATCAAAAACAATTATCTCCACTTAGGATGATATGAGAAAAAAAACATAAGGACAAAATATTTACTTATACTGACGCAGATTCCGTGTAAGAGAATATTGACCATCATCCTTCGTTTTATGAAAAAAATGGCTTTTTATATGACGAATAAAGTAAGTTAGCGATCTCTATTGAAATTCCTGAGATGGTGGATAATTATTTGTTTTTGGTTAATTATGATAAAAACCCTGACGTGGGCGTAGTTAATGAATTGTAGGGGACTGGTTTGAAACATGTGTTGATAAATAGATATTTTGATTACCCTAAAAGGGAAACATTCCTTAGATGATTTTTTGCTTTATTCATATATATGTGATATTTAGTACATGTGTTAACAATTATACTACATATCATATATTAACTCAAAAATTTGAAACTTTAAATGTTTATATCTATTAAACAAATTAAGTTTCATTAAAAATTCAAATGCCATTTATTATTGAATTAAAAACTCAAACATTTTATTAAATTAAAAATATGTGTTACCATTTAAAAAAACAAAGTTTACACACTTACCAGGCATAAGGGATGAACTTAAAAAGTATTACATAGTTAATAATTCAAGAATAATGTGTAACTAAAGATAATAATAAAAAAAAATTTTTAAATTATTATTATTCTATAAGTAATTCAGTGGGTTGTGATAAAAAAATCACTCTGTATATGTACCCAATAGAAAATATTAAGTTAACACCCCTATAAGTTTTAATATATGATTCTAAAAAGTAATTAACAGCTGATAAAAAATGAAATATAGATAATTGAAAAAATCAAAATTGATTTATGAATATGAAATAAAATTAATAATAATAATAATAATAATTATAATAAATTATAAATGTGATGTCAAAACAAAAATAATTCTATATTAAAGCAGAATAATTTTTTTTTTTTTGAGAGAATACTAAATATTATTTTTTTATATATAATAAGATTTATGAGTGTCAAAAGGATTGACAAATCATGAGCTTTTGACATTTAAAAGCCAGGAAACCCTTGTTTACTAACTTACAAGTAAAATTATCAAATACATAATGAACCAAAATTTTTATATTGTTTACACTCAACCTAACAACAGTCATAGGTCGAGTGGGACAAATGTAAATGAATAGGGTAATAATAAACTCATTTTTCTTCTTAAATATATAGTAGTTATGCATTTCCTTTTAAAATTATAAATAGTAATATGTTTTAAGGAATTTTAAACAAAATTTCTTTTTTCGAAAAGAAAGCAATAGCAATAAAGTATTCTAACAATACAGTGATCAAAAATCAAAGCGAAAATCTATGGGGTAAAGTTAATAAACTAGACAAAAATAAAGAAACACTTAGAGAAAAACCCAACCAACAAGTAGAAGTTAATGGTGAACAATATGTACTAGATGAAAGAGAATACAAGCAAGACCAACACATTACAGAAGAAGAGAACAAAACTAAAGATGAAATTTCAATCTATATAGATGAAGGTTTATCACTCATTTTTCATGTCGATAACTTGTCAAAAATGACAAAAATTAATAAAAAGAAAAAGAAAAGGAAAGGATAGGAAAGAAATCTTCCCGAGTAATGTGAAAAATTAAATAATTATTTACACTCCAAATTATTTGAATGTAACTCTTAATAATTATAGTTTAAAAAAATTAAAAAACACGCTTTTAAAGCACATCGAACTAAAAAGTTAAAAATAATTTTTAAAAAATCTAACCCTTTACTTGCCCACAGTTGGGGTTTCAAAATGACAACTTTTTGTCAAAAAATTAACATTTTTAACTTCCTTTTTGAAAGTATTCCGGAAATACTGACACTATTATATATACCTTAAATTAAATCTAATGTAATATACTGTCGTAACACAAAACAGAAAGTAAAAGCGTACGAAGAAGATGATGATCAGGAGGAGCCTTCTGACTAGGTATTCATCTGCGTGTTGTCGTACAGCAGTCACCTTGTTCAGCTGACATTCCAGGTTAGCTGTGGGTTGTCATAAGGTTGTTGTTATAGGAAGGGAATAAGGGTAACACCTATTTATGAGATGCAGACGAAGTGCAAGACACAAGTACTCTGAAATGTTGAGGAAGAGAGTAGATAGGTTAAAAAGAAAAAACAAAGACTTTACTTTAAGCAGTAAGCTGGACAGCGACAACTGAGTATTGAAACTGATGAATGACACAAGGCACTGTAGTCAACTGACCAAGATGGCCAGGTCTATTGGGTTTTTATAATAATTTGATCTATTGTCAATTTGGCAATAAATATTATTTGTTAATTCATCAGTCTCAGGAAGCGGATGTGCTGTCTGTATTTTATTTTAATAAATTCTCACAATAATGGTAACGTGACACTATCACAATACTTTATTATAGAAAAAAAAAAATTCGGACTTAATTTTGATTTCGTAGTGAAAATGTTATTTTTGTGTTAAAATTCTAGATATTATATTTAAAATTTTTAACTTTGTATTTCTATAACTTTTCGAAAAATGTATAGACCACTACAATTTTTTATGAGAAATACTATCTACATACTTTTTTCATTTGACATACTTTTTAAAAACGGATCATTTCCCAATTATACAAGGGGCGTTTAAAATTTAAAAATGCATATTAAAAAAAGAACATTTTCAACGTAATTTTTGAAAGTGTTCCGAAAATACTGACACTTATATAAATATTTAAAATTAAAGCTTTTATAAGATTCTTTATTATGAAAAGAAAAATTTTTCGGACTTCATATTGTCTTCACGGTGAAAACGGAAATCAAAAATAATAAAGAAATACTATTTTATGTAAAAAAATTCTTTTTATATTATTAATTTATAATGCTATAACTTTTTGATAATATATGGATAAATACAATTTTTTTATGATAAATATAATTTATATACCTCTTATATTCGACATACTTTTTTTCCTTTACATTTTCAGTAGTTAAGTTTGAAAAATTATAATTTCTAAAAATGTTGTAATTATATTAATATAATAAGGAATGAACCAAAAATTATTTGAAACTAAAAGTCTAAAAAAAATTTCCAAAATGAATTTTATTTTGTGTGCATATATGTGGATTGGGATAGAAGAATTGCCTTTAATAAAATCACTACATAATACATTATTTAGTTATATTGAGGCCGTATAAAATATTACCATGATTTATAACGTTGCTGATCATACTCAGTATAGTAAAATGAATAAAAAGTATATTCCTCTA
Source organism: Daktulosphaira vitifoliae (assembly GCF_025091365.1). Classification (NCBI taxonomy): domain Eukaryota; kingdom Metazoa; phylum Arthropoda; class Insecta; order Hemiptera; family Phylloxeridae; genus Daktulosphaira; species Daktulosphaira vitifoliae. Next base: position 21,210,882 of record NW_026099576.1, read on the forward strand.
GAGAAATAAACAGAAAACCAAATACTTATAATATTAGATAGTTTATTAATTAATTGAATAATTAAAACACGTTAACTTTATTATTAAAGATTATATTGCTCAATAAAATGATACAGTATCAATGGTATAATTATAAAATATTCTGGAAACAATATATAAAGAGTGACTTTTTTACCAAAATCCACTCAATTCCTAACATAATAAATGTAATTTAAAATTTTTTTTTTGGTTTATCTTTATTTACACATTATTTTTGAATTATTAACTATTTAAAACTTTCTAAGTTCATCCTTATACTTTGTAAGTTCAGTTTTTAATTTAATAGTAAATGGCATTTAAAATTTTAATATAACTTTATTAGGTTATAAGATTTTAATGTTCAAACTTTTGAGATAATATACAATATATATATAATATACAAAGAATTAAAAATACAGTTAATTGGCATTTTATTATTGGCATTTCTTAACAATGATAATAAGGTGCATTATTGTGAGTTTATAAATACACTATCTGGTAATACAGTATTTATAGTAAAAATTGACAATAAACACTCCGGGTCTGTGACAGAAAAAACCAATTAGCTATATGTATTTGTAATCCCTTGTGTATTATACATGTATATAAACTCAAAAATTTGAAAATTTAAAAGTTTATATCTAATAAACGAATAACATTATATGAAAAATTCAAATATCATTTATTATTAAATTGAAAAATCAAACATTTTATTAAATTCAAAATATGTTTTCCCATTTAAAAATACAAAGTTGACACCCTTACAAGGCATAAGGATAAACTTAAAAAGTATTACAACGTTAATAATTCAAGGAAAATGTGTAACTAAAGATAACCAAAAATAAAAATGTTTAAATTATATTTATTCTTTAAGTAATTGAGTTATGATAAAAAAATCACTCTGTATATATCTGAGATTAAAACAATTGTTAATTCAAAGATTAATATGTAAGTTGAGATTTTAGTGAATTAGACATAAACTAAAGAAGTCTGCTATCTAATTCTTTGTTTTTACAGTGTGAAAGTTTTTCAAAACCTAGATCTTCATAACAAGATTTGCTAACACTTTCGCAAAAACTTTCAAAAAAATTGCAAGCATTAAGCATAATTTGGATTGAAAACTCAGGATTTGAATTAATTGATAAATTCTCTTGATTTCTAAAATAGTTTGTATAATACTTAACATTTTTGAATGTATCTTCTATATGACACCAAAAATCACATTGACTCAATTCGCTTGTTAACTGAGTACTAAAAAATGCAAGATTGTTTTTAAAATTGACTAGAAGTTTTTCAATCACTTCCATTTCATTATCATCAATATTATTTAGAGAAAAATCATTGTCCTCCAATAAACTGAGAAAATCTGCAACCCATTCAAAAACTTTATGTAGACTTGATTTTGAGTTATAATTTACACTCCATATTGAAGATTTATTTAAAGTAACTAAAGCTTCATGTAAATCTAGTAGCATTTTTTTTGATTTAACGAATGAGCTAAATAATTTAGTCAAACAATTATGGTAATAGTTGATTGCATTTTTATTACACACATTTAACATAGCAGATAATAATGTACGATAGTTTTTCAGTATTTCTGTAAATCTGCATCTTAATAACTGTGATACATGTTCTTTCTTTATTCGGAAATTTATGTTACTAACTTCGTCATTTATAATACGATCTACACTGAATTGTTTACCAAAATAAACTATACTTATGTGGTTCATTTTTTCCCAACCAGATTCTTTACGAATAATGTTGAGAGCTTCAATTCCATCATTTTGAATTGTATCTGGATCTATTGGAGGTATGAATCTATATTAAAAAATATATATTGATTATTAATAAATACATAAAAAAGTAAATATATTTAAATAGTGATGATGAAACATTATTTTAATATCAAATTAAGTAGTTAAATATTATTGAAATATAAAATTTGTATTAAATAAATTATTTATTTGTTAAGTTATTAGGATATAAATAAAAAAATAAAGTTCGGCAAAGATTTTTTAAATTATATTAATATGTTGTTACGTCGCTATTTAGGGGTTTAACCTAAATGCCCGTCGTCAGTATTCTAAGGGACCAACGGGGGATAGCTGGCTAGGCTATATCTACCTTAGGTACTGAAGTTTCCTATTTAATTTATATTCCCTTAGAGGAACTACCAAGGGTCGCACTACAATATATATATATAACACTTTAGGTTAACAACGATATAAATAAATATTTATTAAACAATTGAAATATTAAATGGATAATACAACCTGCTGGACACCTAGAGATGATTAATCCAACAGGGAGCTGACGGCGACACACACACACACTATAATATACGGGGTAGCGAAGTTAAGTTAATTATCAGGCAAAAGTAGTGATCGCGAAGATGGTAAAATGTCAACTGTCGATAGGGATATCTTATTATGGCACATTGGCCGTGAATTGCAAAAAGTGTTTATGTGTGCAGTCCGCCCTCCTGTTAGTATTGCTGTATGTCACTGTGTTAATTATATATATATATATATATATCTATTAAACGGTACAACGATGTTATGGGAGACAGAGATATGGGCACATGCAAATGTGATCGTATCAATATCAATTAAAAAAAATATTAATACTAGAAAAGTATTTCTTTCATAAATATCTACGAGCATTTTTATACTTTTTCATAAATAACATAGGTAATTTAACATCGAACATTTACTGCGCATAAAAAATAATTTTTATATATGTGAGACCAAAATTAAAAAAAAAATAGTAGCACATTGAGGTTGCGGTAAAGTATGAATGTGGCATAGTTTCTATAATTACACATAATATCTGACAGTGATTAAAATCTTAAAAAACGCTTCGATACAAATCTGTTGATAGTGTTTAATTTTAAGAAACTCTTAAATTATTTCAAAAGCAACATCAATTTCTATTTCCTTAATTAAATCTGATTACTAGTTCTTTAATATTATAAAAGTACAATATATTATGTATTTATTTAAATAAATGCCATTTATAGTAATTAAATATAGTATGAAATTTATGTTCAATAATTTAATATTGTAATTTATACGGAGAAATAATAAAAATTTAAAGTACTATATTTCGTTATTTCTAAGGAAAATATGTATAAAAATTAAAAGAGCTTAATACAATATGCTGTAAAAAAAATATTGTTACTTATGAATAAACACACTGGTGTACAAAGTACTTTCATCAGAAACAAGAATATGATTTTCTATATCATATTTTCGCATTGTTTTCAAATCAATAATTAGACTTTTTCTATCACTTCTAATTTTTATATAATTACTAATTAGTAAAAAATGAATAATTAAATAAAAAAAAATAAAGTTTACAAATCGATACTAATTTTTATTTTAATATGTTAAAAATAATAAGTGCAAAATGTAATTTTCAACCTATTTTTTATGGTCCTCAAAGTTGATTTTTGAAAGAGTTGAAATTGTGAGCATAAAATTTTTGCTCAAAATGCAAGTTTTAATTTGATTTCAATAAATCGAAAATTTTATGATAAATAAAAAAAAAATATACAGTCAGTAAATTTTATAATCACTATTTACAATTAATTTATCAGAGAAGCTCAATATTTTTTTGTGAAACTAAACATAACAAAAAAAAAAAATGTTTAATTTATATTTATTCTGTAAGTAATTGAGTGGATTATGATAAAAAAATCATTCTGTATATATTTATGAAGGAAATTATTATGTATAAATCTATTTGTATGGTACAGAACGCCTTTAGAAGGGTCTAGTTGATCAGTTGTTACAAATATCATTGATTATATTATTTCGTGGGACAGCTGATCACTAGCATCTTTCTTTACTCACCCCCTTGCCCACCCATCACGGGAAATCGAAGACCTCCGTGTTCGGTTTTTATCCGTGTACAGTTCATTGTCGTAAGTCGGTCAGTCGATTGTTTTTTGTGTTACTTTTTTCAGTTGCAAGCGCCTTCGCTTGAATGGTAAAATTGTCCGGCCGTTGTACGCCATAGTTTCTTATTACTTGTTTATAACACCCTTGTGCAAAGTTAACGTTCCCTTGCACGCCACTAGTGATTGGGCCCTGACAATCACTAAACATTATCATTGCCGTAGTCTGTTCTCATCTGCCATTACGTGTCTGGATTTGCACTCTGACTCGTCATACTCAGATGTTCGATCAACCGAACCACAAGATCTTATACTGTCCACTCATCACTATCAACAACGTCATCTATACAGCTGAGTTTATATTATTTTTAATGTTATTTATTGTTTGTTTTAATTGAGTTTAACTATTTTGTTTTATGCCGCTTCGTCGGCCACTAGTATTTAAGGGCCCCCCGTTACCCCTTAAATTTAAGATACTCTCTGCACCCAGAGAAAAACCTCAATCTATATAATGAATTCATTGTTCAATTTGATAAATATATCATTACTATTGAATCAATGATATATTTATCAATATGGTATTTTTTTTCTTGTCTTGAACAATAATTATTTATAAGAGTAGTTATTTTGTTCGTATTAATAAAGCATTATCATAAACCCTTGATAAAATTTCTCTTTCAATTTTGATTGAGGTTTTTCTTTGGGTGTGAGGAATTTCTAATATATGTGATTATTTGTTATTTAATTATTGTCTACTCTCGTTTACTTATTGAATGTATAGTTAGTCGTCCTCTCCTAGGTGACCCACTCCCGCATCAATAATAACGTTTTTTAAAAAGGCCTAAGGTAAAACGGCATTCTAGTGCGGTGCACAACTAGCCGTCCTACGGTCTAGCTGCCTCGTACACAACACTATTATTCAAATTATAATTTGACTTCTGTAAAATAAATTGTTATATCCATATCTCAGTTCATCTTAATTAATTTTAGACATGAAAGACAAATAAATTATCCAAACCATAAAATATGATTGAATATATTTCATTGAAAAAATAAAATTTTTTAAACTTTATTAAGTTATTTGTTTGTTCAGCTTTGGCATTTGACGACTGTACCATATAATGATACGGGAAGTTATTGGTTATCCCTGCTTTATCTTCTTTTAAAAGACCTTGAAGATAGCAATGTATCTTTTATTGTGAGAAGGGGAACGGTAATGTTTTCAAAGGGGATAAAGAATATCTTCGATGTGTACGGGGGGTTGTAGTCGAAATTGTAGGTTTACAATTTATAAAATAAAATTTTAATTTAATGTTAGTTCAAATTTCAAATTTAGTTTTCCTAAATTAAAAGAAGCAAAAAATTAAGCTGAGAATAATTGGTAATAGATAAAAAAAAATACACATCATAGCAAAATTAATACCTTCTCAGCATCCCATTGAATTTAAAAAGCAATTCAATAAATACAATACTTCTAATATTGATTCAAAATGACGACACGTATATAAGGTCGTTGCACAGTTTAGTTAATATGTACTCATTTATTTTCGATAAACCAACTATATTATAAACCAACTGTGCAATGCCGGCTATATTTTACTTTAGTATCGGTAATTTGCGATTTTGTAACCTTTTAGTTTGACGAATAAACTAATATGACCATTTTTTCGTGGAAAGAATAAAAATATATAAAATTTTGAAATTAAGACTTACAATATAATCGATAAAAAGGAAAAAAAAAAGACAACGCATATATGATAATAACAATGTGATATTTGTGACAAGCAGCCCCTTAATATTAAAGGGTAATGGCCTGTTACTGTGTGGTAGCGTTGTTTATTTTGTAGCAAACAAAACGATAAATAAAGGAAAATAAGAGGGGGTAAGAAAATAGGTACACCTGCTTATGAATGTACAAAATACGCATCTATATATTACAGTTCTGCAAATTAAAAACTCTTAATAAATAAAGGGAAATGGGGGACTTACTTACATAATATACTGACCGACAAAGCGGCTATGAACAAAATAGATAATATACAAAATAAATAAAACAAACAATTAAACACTTAGCTGTATAAGTTGAGATGGTGATTAATGGCGGTGAGTGTGGACTGTATGTGAGCGTTGATGACGACGTGAACGATGCTACTAACCCGTAATATGCGAGAAGGATTGTTTTTCACGGATATACAGTACAAAACATGTACACATAAAAACCTCGTACGTCTGGAGTTTACAAATTCTGCCGAGTCGCAACCGTATGAGCAAAAACAATAAATATATGGCGAACTATGGCCGATCAATAGCACAAACACGCGGAGACGTTTGCTGTGAATACTAGAGAAGATAACGCACTACATAATTGTTGAGGGACGACTATTAGATCTTAGTCGCGAACATGAGTGTACTGCATGCGTACAAAAAAGGATGTGTCGCTCGCTGAGGAAGTAACGATGACCGGACGAACCATGAACACGTTCGAACCGGTCATACACGCGTGCCACACTCTACCCAACAATATTTTCAGTTACGAAAAATATAACATACAAAAACAATAGCAAATGATAAATGAAATTAAAACAAACTACTAATAAATAAATAACACAATATCCCCTTTGTATTCTAATTAATACATATATAATATGTGGACTGTTTATCCTTTAAAACAAACAATAAAAAGAATTCTTAATATTTACCCACTGACGGTGTTCCGTCGTGATTCTGTGTTGAACCGGTCTCGGTGGCGCTGTTGTCAACACTGACAACATCCTGCGTGTCTGTACCTATGGACCAGTTGCATTTGCACCACCATCGGCGCGGGCTGATGTAAGAGTGTGTTTTTTATTGATTTTTGTTGTTACTTGGTTTGGTCAGTAACGGACGTAACAAAGTCATATACACAAACGGCACCTATTACATGTTTTACCATTCACGGAGCATATTGAATTGCAAGGCAAGACGGCTACAGGTCGGTTCTTTTATAATTTTAATGTACAAAAAAATATATGTACTATTGTTTGCTGTTTTATCTACTCATTTTATATTTGGTTAAGTAATTGAGATAAAACCTAGATTAAGTATTAATTTGTCTTTTAGTTTATGTTTTTCTGTAAAAGAAACAGTATTTGTTTATATTTTAATGTAAAATTATAAAAAATTATCATACAGTCCAAAATATTGGGTTTTTATTGTATTTCCTTTTTTTTTATCTTAAAATTAAATCCAGCAGTTTTTTAAAGATTGTAGTTTCATAACAGACGGGTTGCTGGGCAATCGATGGATGTTTCAGTGACATACATAATACGATAGACCCATACTAATCACATCCGTTGGTGGGCCGGACAGATATGCATTAACGAACGGGTGTACACTCTTCTCGCGTATCACACTGGCGTCAAATAAAAAAAACAATAATAACAGCTGGCTACTTCCCGTCAGTCAAACCAATAGGAGACTGTAATGATACACAGAAGGCCGTATAATACACCGTAGAAGTTTATTCAGTGGTGAATCGCTAACTCGATAATTGTGGCGACAACCCAAATTTCGGTCAAAGAAAATAAATGACTTCAATGCGTCAAATACGACCGAACAAACGAGCACGAATGAATTAAGAAAAGAAAAACCTTCAATATCATATGTTGAAGGGACCGGTCAAAACAACAGCGTTTCCGTACTGATACGAAGGTGGGGGTTTAGAGGAAAAAACACATTGAAGATTGTGGCGTATTGTGAATACGGAATATCCGGTCCACTAGACGGTTGCAGAATAACAAAACTTATTGCAGGGTGTCAGTGGCATATCTGTCGTGATAAACACAAAACAAATATGGTATGACGGTGACCTGTTCGCATCAAAAACCCTGATTTCTTATTTAATTTTATAAATAAGCGTCACTTCAATTAATGTGTACCTAACACCATCATACTTTATTAGTGTGGTATATTTAGATAACAATTAATATATATTCTTCATAAGGAAATAATTATAATTTTTCAAATATTTATTTATTAAAAAACCTTTTGAAATATAACCTATAATATACTTTACAAAATAATTTTAAATGTAATAATTCTTACTCTGCTGTTTTAGGATTGAGAAATTCTTCAAATCCTAAGTTTTTGTACCAAACTTCAATAATTTCGTCAAAAAACTTATTAAGTATTTCTTTTCTTACAGACATTAAGTCATTAGGTAATTCCGCAATTTTAATATTTTTAAAATCTTTTGTTTGAAAAATGTCCATAAAGTAACAATTTTGAAAAAAAAATTCTACTTTTTCTGATGCTTCTGTTTGAAATACTGTCAAATTCTCAAGTTTCATTTCAGAGATTTCATAAGGTGATTTGTTGAGATCAAAAGAGTTAGTCTCCAAACTTATTTCTAAGACGAACTGATGTATAAAATCGATTGCATCAATTATAGGATGAGGTATGAAGCCTTCAGAAAACAAAAATCTTGTATCTATATAGCTTAAAAACGTCATAGCATTGTGTAGATTTTCAATCATAGTTTTGGAATTCTTTACAACTGTTTCAAGTATTTGTACAAAAGGAATAAAATAATTCAATTCATTTTCTTGATAAAATTTCTGGCATTTACCGAGGACAAGTTTTATTGCACTAAGGAATTTTCTTAGTATTTGAAGGTACTTGAAATTAATAATACCTATTATATAACAATATTTTTGTCTGAAATTCAACATTTTAGAATTTGGTTGGAAAGCTTCGTCTATATCCATATCATTATTTGAATCTTGTTTTCGATACGATATAATTTGTGAATAAATGTGACTCACCACCCTTTCGATATAATTTTTATACATAACATGATAATTTTCACAATGAACTCCTTTGTCTGGTTGCAAAACGAAAACGACAATAAATATTAAAATAAACGAAAAAAATTTCATTCTAATAAAATTCTAATATGAATAATTTCTCGTTTAAATGTTAGGTAGATTTATACTGAACATAAGTAAATGTCTTTTTTAATATTTAATATCACTTATTTAATAAAAAATATGTGTAAAGAATATAAATCTTTTTTTTACGTCAGTAAAAATATGTTTAAATAAAATATAATGCTTCATTGTATTACATTTTTAAATAATTTTTTATAGGATGTATAGGTTCTATTATCACCTATATTGATAGATTTTTTCTTTGAAATCCTGTGATTATAACATCAGTTGCTTACAAAAATATTTTATACTATACTATACTATTTAATATGATGAGACCTAATAATAACTGTTAAAAATAATTTATTTAAAATTCATATGTAATTTTTTTTTGTGTAATTTCAATAAAATTCAATTGTCCCATGAATAGTGTACAATAAAAAAATTTCGTACAAAAATTTCTTTTGAAATCATATTCTAAATAAAGTTATATATTCAATTTCAAAGTGTTAGAAAAACATAGTGGTGTTAATAAAAAAAAAACCACATTGATAAGATCCTTACGTAGATTTAAATATTTTTGAGCCTGGTCAAAACACCAGTCTACAGGATATTTTAAAAAATATTGATGTCAATCTCTCAATAAAATATACTCTCTCATAAAGATACTTATTTTAGTCTAGCTACCCAGAAAGAAAAGCTTATAATAAATATTTTCCATTACATCAATAATATACTATAACAAAATAATTTTTTAAATGTTTGAAGTTTAAAATATTAATTGACATTTCCATGATAAAAAAACCCCAGCACAGGGGGTTCGTGGCATAGTTGGATCAAGTATAACATTTCAAAAATTAGCGATTTTTATTAAGGTTTCCCCCATATACGGGGAACGAAGGGTTTTTTTTTAATTTTTGAGGTTAATGTCTTCGACAAGAAACGATTTGTGATCTTTTGATGTATCATTGAAAGAAATCGGTTCGGCGAGAGCTGAGAAAAAGTGGTAATAGACACAAAAAAAAACATCATCGTTAAACCAATACCTTCTCAGCTTTGCATAAAAGCTAAAAAGGTAGCACAGTGGGTCGCGGCACAGTGTGAATGTGGCATAGTTGGAACAAGTATAAATGATATCTGACAGAAATAAAAATCACTTTCATAAGAAACATTTTGATGTAAATATATGATAGTGTTTAAAAGAAATTGTTTTTAAATATTACAGGTTTTGATTTTAATGTTAAAATTAATCAGTACAAAATATCATATTTAACCTAATTTTTTCTTCTTTAAAAGATGACTTTTTGAAAGTTTTTAATAAAAAAAAGTTGATTGGTAACTATGACTTTTAGCTCAACTTGCAAGTTTGAAATTTAAATTATTAAATAGAACATTTTATGAAAATTAAAAAATTGTCATGTTTTAATTANATTGAGAAATTCTTCAAATCCTAAGTTTTTGTACCAAACTTCAATAATTTCGTCAAAAAACTTATTAAGTATTTCTTTTCTTACAGACATTAAGTCATTAGGTAATTCCGCAATTTTAATATTTTTAAAATCTTTTGTTTGAAAAATGTCCATAAAGTAACAATTTTGAAAAAAAAATTCTACTTTTTCTGATGCTTCTGTTTGAAATACTGTCAAATTCTCAAGTTTCATTTCAGAGATTTCATAAGGTGATTTGTTGAGATCAAAAGAGTTAGTCTCCAAACTTATTTCTAAGACGAACTGATGTATAAAATCGATTGCATCAATTATAGGATGAGGTATGAAGCCTTCAGAAAACAAAAATCTTGTATCTATATAGCTTAAAAACGTCATAGCATTGTGTAGATTTTCAATCATAGTTTTGGAATTCTTTACAACTGTTTCAAGTATTTGTACAAAAGGAATAAAATAATTCAATTCATTTTCTTGATAAAATTTCTGGCATTTACCGAGGACAAGTTTTATTGCACTAAGGAATTTTCTTAGTATTTGAAGGTACTTGAAATTAATAATACCTATTATATAACAATATTTTTGTCTGAAATTCAACATTTTAGAATTTGGTTGGAAAGCTTCGTCTATATCCATATCATTATTTGAATCTTGTTTTCGATACGATATAATTTGTGAATAAATGTGACTCACCACCCTTTCGATATAATTTTTATACATAACATGATAATTTTCACAATGAACTCCTTTGTCTGGTTGCAAAACGAAAACGACAATAAATATTAAAATAAACGAAAAAAATTTCATTCTAATAAAATTCTAATATGAATAATTTCTCGTTTAAATGTTAGGTAGATTTATACTGAACATAAGTAAATGTCTTTTTTAATATTTAATATCACTTATTTAATAAAAAATATGTGTAAAGAATATAAATCTTTTTTTTACGTCAGTAAAAATATGTTTAAATAAAATATAATGCTTCATTGTATTACATTTTTAAATAATTTTTTATAGGATGTATAGGTTCTATTATCACCTATATTGATAGATTTTTTCTTTGAAATCCTGTGATTATAACATCAGTTGCTTACAAAAATATTTTATACTATACTATACTATTTAATATGATGAGACCTAATAATAACTGTTAAAAATAATTTATTTAAAATTCATATGTAATTTTTTTTTGTGTAATTTCAATAAAATTCAATTGTCCCATGAATAGTGTACAATAAAAAAATTTCGTACAAAAATTTCTTTTGAAATCATATTCTAAATAAAGTTATATATTCAATTTCAAAGTGTTAGAAAAACATAGTGGTGTTAATAAAAAAAAAACCACATTGATAAGATCCTTACGTAGATTTAAATATTTTTGAGCCTGGTCAAAACACCAGTCTACAGGATATTTTAAAAAATATTGATGTCAATCTCTCAATAAAATATACTCTCTCATAAAGATACTTATTTTAGTCTAGCTACCCAGAAAGAAAAGCTTATAATAAATATTTTCCATTACATCAATAATATACTATAACAAAATAATTTTTTAAATGTTTGAAGTTTAAAATATTAATTGACATTTCCATGATAAAAAAACCCCAGCACAGGGGGTTCGTGGCATAGTTGGATCAAGTATAACATTTCAAAAATTAGCGATTTTTATTAAGGTTTCCCCCATATACGGGGAACGAAGGGTTTTTTTTTAATTTTTGAGGTTAATGTCTTCGACAAGAAACGATTTGTGATCTTTTGATGTATCATTGAAAGAAATCGGTTCGGCGAGAGCTGAGAAAAAGTGGTAATAGACACAAAAAAAAACATCATCGTTAAACCAATACCTTCTCAGCTTTGCATAAAAGCTAAAAAGGTAGCACAGTGGGTCGCGGCACAGTGTGAATGTGGCATAGTTGGAACAAGTATAAATGATATCTGACAGAAATAAAAATCACTTTCATAAGAAACATTTTGATGTAAATATATGATAGTGTTTAAAAGAAATTGTTTTTAAATATTACAGGTTTTGATTTTAATGTTAAAATTAATCAGTACAAAATATCATATTTAACCTAATTTTTTCTTCTTTAAAAGATGACTTTTTGAAAGTTTTTAATAAAAAAAAGTTGATTGGTAACTATGACTTTTAGCTCAACTTGCAAGTTTGAAATTTAAATTATTAAATAGAACATTTTATGAAAATTAAAAAATTGTCATGTTTTAATTAATATGCACCTAGGAAATTGTATAATTACTATTTACTGCAAATTTATCAGTAAAGCTCAACATTTTTTTTACATTTTTATTGTAATAGATCATTAGTAGAAATCATAGTAATCATTTCTAAGGAACTGTCGGTGTTTATAAAGATTCTACAATTGAAATATTTAAAACATAATTAATTTTAACTTTATAAGATTTACTTTATCTAAAATACCAATCATAGTGTTGTTAAGAAAAAACCCAGCACAGGGGGGTCGCGGCACAGTGGTGACGTGGCATAGTTGGATCAAGTATAATGATATCTGACAGTGATTAAAATCACTATCAAAAAAAAACGCTTCGATGCAAATCTTTAGATAGTGTTTAATTTTAAAAAATTGGTGGATTATTCCAAAAGCTTCATAAACTGCTAGTTCCTTATTAATATCCTGATTAAGATAAAGTATGTCGAATAAAAAAGGGATTATTAAAAAATAGTATTTCCCATAAAAAAATTATATTGATCAATACACTTTTCAATAAGTTATAGCATTATAAAGTTAAAAATGTAAAAAATAAAATCAAGAAATTTCCCAAAAAATAGCATTTGGTAACCATTTTCACTGTGAAGACGATATAAATTTTTTTTTTCCATGATAAAGTATATTACATTAGCTTTAATTTAAGATATATATAAAAGTGTCAGACTTTCCGGAACACTTT
>NW_026099576.1:21224450-21233707 GCF_025091365.1 Daktulosphaira vitifoliae
GAAATTAAAAAAAAACGGTGGCACTGTGGGGTCGAGGCACAGTATAGACAAGGCATAGATGGGACAAGTATAGATGATATATGACAGTGATTAAAATCACTATCATAAGAATCGCTTCGATGCAAATCTGTAGATAGTGTTTCATTTAGAGAAATTCGTGGATTATTCCAAAAGCAACATCAACTCTATTTCTTTGATTATATCCTAATTAGTAGTTCTTTGATTTTAAAATATAATATATGAATAAATACTAATTATAATTATTAAATTTAGTATGAAATTGATATTCAATAATTTAATATTATAGTTTAAACGGAGAAATTATAAAAATAATAAAGAAGTTGTATTTTGCTTTATTTTTACGTGTATAAAAATTTAAAGAGCTTGATACAATAAATTTCAATAAAAACTGTTTGTTACTATAAATAAATGCACTGAACTACAAGGAACTTTCATCAGTAACAAAAATATACCATTCTAAATTAACTTTTTGCGATGTTTAAAATCTGCAATTAGACTTTTTCTATCACTTCTAAGTTTTAATATTATTAAAAATTAGTATTTACATATAAAAATCGCATCGAAGCTAAAAAATTGGCTATTTAAGCAAACACAAATTTAAAAATTACTTTTTTGACTTTAAAAAAGTAAAAAAAAATTAATAAGTTTAATTTCTTATGTCTTATGAACTTTATTTTATTTAACTTTGTTAAATATAATAAAATAAATATTAAAATTATTTTCCATTAACTTTACAACTGTATTTTTTTTTATTACTAACATTTATCAAAAAATATTACAAAATTTATGACATTTTATAAATCATACAATTTGGTTTGTATACATTTTTTATTAATTTTAATTGGCTTATTCTATAGCAACAACTGAAAAATTTATATTCTTGTTAAAATTTAAAATTAACTCCATTTAATTAACATAATAAATATTTGACAGAGTTAATAGCATACTTTCATNTTATTCTATAGCAACAACTGAAAAATATATATCTTTGTTAAAATTTAAAATTAACTCCATTTAATTAATATAATAAATATTTGACAGAGTTAATAGCATACTTTCATCAAATTTGGATGGAATTTTGCGGAAATTAATTTAATTTAATTTATTTTATACCACTTTAAATTTTAATGATTCAGTTTATTTAGTAGATAGTACTAATAATATAACTTTTCAAGTATTAATTGATATGTTGTTTGCCATGAATTAATTTCATTACACCTACTAAAAATGAAAATATGTAATTTTTAAAAGATTCTTTATAAAGAAAACCCTTGTGGTTTTAAAATAGATGTACAATCTACTTTCACTTTTGAAATTCAATTATTTTAATATTGAATAAAAACTTACTAAAGGTTTAAATAAATTAGGCTTATTCTCTACGAAAACATTCTAAAACATAATGTTTACGAGATGAACGCAAAAACATGACAAACATTGACAACAAACATTGTTTTTTGTAAAAAAAACAATATTTTTTAAGATTTATTAAAAGTTAAAATTATTTTTTATTTTAATAATATTGCTAATTCGTTAACTTTCTAAAGCAAAACTTAGTGTAAAAAACTATATAAGTAAAATATTTGAAAAATTCCCTTAAATTTATTAGAATTCATATTACCTTGAAGAAAAATAAATAAATATTTTTTGCTAGGTGTTTATTATATTAAAATAAGATATAATAAATTGAATATTTTCTAATTTGAAAAGCTTGTTTTATTCAAAGTTTAGATTAGTACTACATAATTTAAAGCCTCGATCAAACTGCATGTTTGTTGTAAAATAAATAATTAATAAATCAAAAATTTTTTTTTTACTTAGTTGTTATTTTAGAACACTTTTTTGGCTCCTTAAAAAAGTGATGTTGGCCAAAAAGAATACTTTTTTATTTTTTTGCTGGCCACTATATGACAAAATTTTTCATATAAAAGGAGTGGAACACTTTTAGAATGTAACCTATTTTAGATTAAATATATACGTGAAAATTTTTCGTTATTCTAACTTCATATTAAGTGCTTAAATTTATTTTAATTAAATACATCATGAACTTCGCTTGCTACCAGTATGCAGCCAAAGGACATATGGAAAATTTACCATCTCGTATTTTGGTGTGGCATTTATTTCATTATAGAAAATGACTTCATCAGGACAATGGCAATTTATTGTGCTGTTGTCATAACACTGTTGGAACTTATTGATCACCGTACACTTTTTGAGAAAACGGAAACAAAAGTCATAAAAATTAATGAACTGAACGCTGAAGATGATAAACTACCACTGCCATGTTCTCCGCATTCAACTGTCCCTCCAACAAATATTCCCTGTGTATTTTCTTCGTCAAAACAATACGGGCATTTTTTTCAGCCATTAATAAGTGCTGNCGGGCATTTTTTCCAGCCATTAATAAGTGCTGAATGCTCGTACAATTTAAAAGTGGGCGAAAAACATTCGTTTGAATGCAAAATCGTTAGCTCTCAAAACTACCTTAAAAAATCAAAAGTACGTTTTCATATGAATAGTAAAAATAATGTATTTGTAGTTGACGAAGAATTATGGATTTCAAGTCCAAAAATGACCAACGCCATAAAAGGAATTGTTACGAACTTCGACCAGTTCATGAGCGTTGTTGATGTAGAAGTAAATTTTTCAATCGACTTGCCAATTGGGACACCGGCAACTTTAAAAAAGTCATTTGATAAAACCCCTTACACTCGAATGGAAGCCGCACTTGCTACTTTTTCTTACAAGTAAGAATATGTTTCACCTAAAGTAAGAGTAATGTTGCTCGGACATCAACAACAACATTCACCAGAACGTGATGAAAATCTGACAGATAACAGCCTATTAGCTCCCAATTTACCTGATTTGAATGAGTCACAGCTGTCTGCTGTGAGCCATGCCCTACGCATGCCAGTTTCTCTAATCCAAGGGCCTCCCGGTACTAGAAAAACGGTTACTTGTGCCAATATTGTATACAATCTGTCCAAGTCCGGAACCGTATTAGTTTGTGCACCGTCGAACAACGCTGTTGATAACTTGGCAAATGCCGTGGCTAAAACAGGCATCGATGTCGTGAGACTTGTGAAAAAAACGATAGAGACGGTTAAAAGTGATCTTTCAAATATATATCTTAGTGAACAAATTAAAAAGCTTGCTGGTCATTCAGAATTTAAAACTCTTCAAGGGCAGATTGATTAAGGTTTCGAGTTGAGCCCAAAAGAGAGAAGGGACTACAAATATCTGAGAAGAAAGGCTGAAATCGACTGTCGAGTGGTGTGCACAACTTGCTCCGGCGCCGGCGACAACCGTTTAGAAAAAATCAATTTTTCTTCGGTGGTCGTAGATGAATGCGCTCAAGGCTTAGAACCGGAATGCATCATTCCAATCACCCACGGAGCCAAAAAAGTGGTGTTAATAGGTGACTACTGTCAGTTGGGGCAGTAGCATATAAAGGGACCTTCTGGGACACCCCTATTAACCCATGGGGTGGTTGGGGGCGTGGTCTACCTAGGGTATAACAATTGATGAGTTGTGATAAGCCACACCCACGATGGGGGTTGTTAAAACAAAATGGTGACCTTTCATTGTCTCCTATACTTGGGGGTGAAATGTAGATCTGTGATTGGTTGATAAGCCACACCCTCTGCGAGGGATGTTAAAAAAACAAAATGTTGACCTTTCATTGGTGTATGACACCTATACTTGGGGTTAAATGGAGAGTTGTGATAGGTTGATAAGCCACACCCCTCGTGAAGGGGGTTAAACAAAATGGGGCCCATTGATACAATGCAATGGAGTCCTTTTAGTGGTGGGGTTATATAAAAATACACTGATATAGTATATTGTGCAAGGGGAGTGTGTTAAAGAAATGCATAGTGTTCATATTGTAAGTATGTATTAATATTTGTAAGTAACATAACAGCACAGACCTGCCCATTCACAGGCTATTGACATCCTAAATACTGCATGGTAGTATTTAGGATGTCAATAGGCTGTGATTGGGAAGGTCTGTGCTATTAGGACAATTACAGTTGCTATTTAAAAAAACATTTGTATTTGTACATGCCAACCCCCGTACAAAATTATTGTGTTATTTACTAATTTTCATTGATGGTATATCATCGATTGTAAATGGTGCATAACAAGAGTGATCGTTTAGCACGAGACAGAAAATATTATTGCAACACAAGCAGCTGTACGGATTCAGGACGATATTCCATGCCACGGATAGATGTGACAACCAACTCGTATAAGGGTGAGATTATTTGTGTGATCGTTTTTATTAATATTGTTTCGTGTCGATGTACGTGTCTAAACATGTCGATATAGTAATTGTGATTTAATGAATATAACCAATAATTGTGTGGAGTGTTACAAAAAATCATAAATACTATTGTAGCAAAAGCAGCTGTCCATTACGCTCACTGTTTCTAAAGTATGCGCCAATGAATGAGGGGGAGCGCGTGAGGGTTGCTCAATAAAAATTCTTTTATTGTTATTATTTATTAATAGGGGTCAATTATGTTGTGATTTTGCGTTAGTATTTATTAGATGGATCGTAACCAATAAAATAACAATATTGTCATCATTAGCGTTTATATTGTTACTATGGTGGTTTTTCGCATTACTTCGTATCCTTTTAGAATTTATTGCATAAAAGGGAGAATGTATCAATGTGTTTTTGGTTATACTTATTGAATGTAACCAGGTGATATATTATTATGAGAAGGAGTATTTATTTACAGATTCAAACGAATTAAATTACTGCATTATTATTCGACAATACATGTATAGGTGGAGTCCGTTTGACCCAATAAAATCAAACATAAAAGTTAACAAAATGATACACATCGAGTTGTGTAGTATCTAAACGTTTCAGCTAGTCAGTTGTGTTTTTTCTATTGATCGAGTATAAAGTGATTTTAAATGATCGTATTTGTTTAAAATTTTCGTATATAAAAGAAAAATGGATTTATTGAAACAGAAACTTAATCGCAAAAATAACGATGTTTTCTTATTCAAATCAAAGCATGGAGGTCCAGATATTCAGTTGACATCAGTTCCACCATGGATTAATTTATCTGGACATTCATGGAAACGAAAGTATGAAGACTCTACGTGTATTATTGAAAAACTTTGTGGCTCTGGAATTGATCACTCTGGTAATAATAGATTTCTTCTTGATCACACAATTTTCTCGGGTAAAGTAAAGACTTTTAAACGGGATAATGATACGGACATAAATAATTTAATGGAATTTTTCACCTACATTAATGATGAATTAGTTGAAAAAATTAAAGAAGAAAGCATAAATGGTTTAATTAAATTTAATTTAGTGGTTGAATGTTTATACATCCATCCAGTTAGGGGTGATACTAAAATAGCATCTTTTAAATCGACAAGTAAAAAGGTGGATAGTTGTACTGATATAGTTTCAAAGTTAAAAAAAATTTACCAAAAGCTAGAGACTGAACGCCAGGAAATGGAAATGAAAGGTAGTGGTTGGACCCTAGTTTTCATTTATAATATTGTCGTGCGCATACACAGACACAATCCTATACACGCTTCATCACATATCAAACTCCCAAAATGCATTGAACTTAAAAAAGCAGTTATAAATGTTGTAAATAAAGATAATAAATGCTTTAAATGGGCTATTCTTTCAAAATTTATGTCTGGTGTACACAAGGAGAGATGGTCTGATAGGTATGTACAACTAGAGAAAAATATCAATCTTAACTTTAACGGTATTGACTATCCTACACCTTTAAATCAAGTTTGGAAATTTGAAAAAAATAATCCAACATTATCTGTAAATGTATTTGCTTTAGATGAAAAAAATAACGTTTACCCTCTGCAACTAACTAAAAGCAGGTGCAAAAACGATCACATTGATTTACTTTATTTGACCGAACACAACAACAGTCATTATTGTTATATATCTAATTTTTCTCGGCTTGTGGGTAGACAACGGAGTAAGTCACATTTTCAAGAACTCTACTGTAAACGATGTTTAAAAGTCTTTACTAATAGAAAACTACTAACACAACCTTGGGGTAATGATGGACTTGCCAAACACTTGGAGAACTGTAGCAAATTTAAGGCTACCAAAGCTGTATTGCCGCATCCCAATAGTGACCAAGCCATATTGAAATTCAGAAACATTCGACGGCAAGAACCTGTTCCACTCATTATATACGCTGATTTTGAATGCATTCTAAAACCATCCAATAACAAAATATCTTGCAATTCATATGTCAAACATGAACATGAAGCAATGAGCTACTGTTTTGTTGTCATAGCTGATGAAAGTATATTGCCTCGGAATATATGCGCAGAGATTCCAACCGAACCCGTTTTATTCCGTGGACCTAATGCTGCGAAACATTTTGTATCATCATTGGTGAATATCAGTAGAAAAATATCAGAATTAATGAAAGTCAACATTAAAATGGAAACTCTTAGCGCAGAAAATATGCAACGTTTTGAATCAGCTGTGAGGTGCGAGTCGTGTAATCAACCATTTGATGAAATCTGTAAAAAAGTTAGGGACCATAATCACTGGACTGGTATGTTTAGAGCTGTACTTTGCAATAAATGCAATTTACAGCTACGATATCCAACGTTCCTACCAATTGTATTCCACGGATTATCGAATTATGATTCTCACTTTATAATACAAGAGTTAGCATACGATAAGGAAGATATCAGTATTATACCACAGAGTTCTGAAAAATACATATCGTTCAGCAAAAATATAACTAATCAATTTCAACTTCGGTTTATAGACTCGTACAGATTTTTAGCTGCTAGTTTAGCTAAATTGAGCGACACTTTATCTCCAGAAGATTTCATCGAAACAAATAAAGTCTTTGGCTCGCTGGATTTGGTAACAAGAAAATCAGTGTTTCCCTACGAATACGTTGACTGCCAGAGCAAATTGGATGAAACGCTACTACCAGCAATCGATAAGTTTTATAGCTCTTTGACAAACTCATCGATAACAGAAGAAGATTATGCTCATGCAGAAAATGTATGGAAAAAATTTCAATGTACAACTTTGGGTGACTACAGCGACGTTTATTTGAAAATTGATTGCATGATACTCACCGATGTATTTCAAAGATTCCGTAGGCAATGCTTAATAAATTATAAACTGGATCCTGCACACTACTACTCATGTCCTGGACTATCATTTGATGCCATGTTGAAATATACAGAGATAGAGCTAGAACTACTAACTGATTATGACATGTTGTTAATGTTTGAGCTTGGAATTCGTGGTGGACTTACTCAAGTCATGCAGAGGCATTGTCGTGCTAATCATCCAGATGTTCCGGACTACGATTCGACCCAACCGAAAAAGTTTATACAATACTTAGATGCTACGAGCTTATATGGCACAGGTCAGTATATAATCTATACAATCGATATAACAAATCAAAAAATTTATATTTTTTATATGTATATTTTATTACAGCAATGATGGAACCCATGCCATATGGAGGATTTAAATGGATTGATAAACCTATAGAGGATATCTTGACTGTACCAGATGATAATGAATTCGGATACATTGTGGAGGTTGATGTAGATTATCCAGACTACATCCATGATACTCATAACGATTTACCTTTCTTGCCAGTCAACGATTGCACCCCATTTTCTAAATATCCTAAATTAATGACTACTTTGAATTCAAAGTCAAAATACATTGTTCACTATCGGGCATTGCGACAAGCTGTGAAATATGGGCTTACGGTGAAAAAAATGTACAGAGCCATCGAGTTCAAACAGTCGATGTGGTTGAAACCGTACATTGATATGAATATTGAATTGAGAAAAAAAGCTACAAACGTGTTTGAACAAAATTTGTCGAAAGATATGATTAACTCGTGTTATGGTAAGTGTATCGGGTTTTTCGAATTATTTAATTAAAACTAATAAATATGTGTATTTTTAGGTAAAACGTTAGAAAATGTTCGTCGACAACAAAATATAAAATTGGTAAGCTGTGAGAAAAAACTGATGAAGCTTGTTGCAAAGCCCAATTTCGATACCACCACTGTATTTAACGACAAATTAGTTGCAGTGCATATGTTTAAAGAAAAAATCAACTTTTTTAAACCAATATACATAGGGCAAGCCGTATTAGATGTGAGCAAATGGATTATGTATAACTTCCATTACGGAGTTATGCTACCACTATACGGAGACAAGTTGTCGTTAATATACATGGACACTGACAGTTTTATATATGTAATTCAAACTGAAAACTTCCAAAACGATCTAAAGCAACATCTGCTCAAGTATCTCGACACATCCAATTATCCTAAAGACCATATGTGTTACACAGACGAACGTAAAAAAGTACCAGGTAGTTTCACCGATGAAGTTGGTGGTCTCCATATATACGAGATTGTTGCATTGTTACCGAAAACTTATGCCTTTACCGTCGTAAAAAATGGATGCATAGTAAGTGACAATGCAAAGTTTGCACTGGAGGAGGTCAAGCGACTAAAGGGAATAACATCGGGTGTGGTGCGTAAACAAATAAACATGGACAACTACTTTAAATATTTAAAGGACTCGCTATCGGAAAAGAAAAAGATGATGGTTATCAGATCAAATAATCATAAAGTTCAAACAATTGAAACCAATAAAACTGCTTTTACAAGCGTCACGAATTTTGATAAACGCGCTTTGGTTGGAGGAGATGAAGAATATCCCAATGTATACACTAAGGCTTGGGGTCATTATTCATTAAGAACAAATAACTAAATTGTAAATAAAAGTATATTTTATTTTTTCAAATTTTATGTGTTTTAACAATAATGTTATGTAATGTTTTTACAAAAACAACTAGTTTATAATTTTTATAAAATAAAATACAATAAAATTATGAATTTTGAGTTAACCAGTTTTTCAAACACAATACCTTATATAAACTACACATTTTGTAATTGTTCATGTGTCGAATGCAACAGGGGCTCGATCGTAATCGTAAATTATACAATGATGGACAGTCAAGATCTTCCATGTTAATCACATGCTGTCCCGGCAAAAACTTTTCCAGTACACGTTTTTTGATGACCCCCTTGACGTAGATAATTTCACATCTCAATAGTGACATAATTCTCGGTAATTCACTATATTCGACATCACCAATCGAAGTATCCATTCCATGATAGTACTTTTTCAGCCAATTACATGTTTTTCGATCATCTTTGACATTGGTG
>NW_026099576.1:21233807-21357874 GCF_025091365.1 Daktulosphaira vitifoliae
ACCTCGAGAGATACCAGTTGCCTCCCAGTCAGGATCTGCATTGCCGTTAATACCAATATTTGCTGGACTATCTGCATTGGGATCGCTAATGAGCGGAACAGCAAACATTGTACGATTAAGAAACGATATGCAACGAGAAAAAAAACGTTATCAAAATATTGGTAGAGGTGTATTCCTGCGTCCTTATAAGATTGGATCAAATTATGTATCAAAGAATAATAAACGAAAATCAGCTACTCGCAATATAAAAAAAAAAAAAACTAATTTCGAAGCTGCCCAATCGTGCATTGTACGAAAACGAAATTATGGACTATGCTCATAAAAACATACACGGGTTTCGTGGAGTCTTTTGCCGTAATACATTACCACAAACTCCACGTACAAACGAATGTGGTATAATCAACTTGGATTTAGATCAAAACCCAGGAACGCATTGGACAGCTTATAGAAAAAAAGGACAGAATGTCAGTTATTTTGATAGCTTTGGTCAATTACCACCTCCTTTGGAACTCCAAAAGTATTTAAAAAACTGTAATATTGTCTACAACTACAGTCGGTATCAAGACTTCAATTCATTCAATTGTGGACATTTGTGTTTGTCATTCTTACAAAATGGTAACGACGATAACACTAAATGGTAGTGGTTCAGAGTTGGAGTGCACATTCAATCCACCCATAAACATAACTGAAAATACTGAAATTGGGTTATTAAGTCTGCACACATGGAACGCTATGCCAAATATCGATGATAAAACTAACAGATTTGATTTTGGTGCTGGTATTAAACCAAATAAAACGTTGAGAATACCCACTGGTGCTTACGAGATTACAGATTTGGAGAAGTATATCTCAGAACAATATTTCAGATTAAACGCACCGGTCAAAGGAAACTTTTCGCTTAAAGCAAATCATAACACCATGAGATGTGAGATTAAATGTGATAATGATATAGATTTCACACACCCTATGTCTATTGGTCGGTTATTGGGATTTAAAAGCACTGTGTTGGAACACGGAGTAAATCATACATCAGATTTTCCATTGAGTATTACAAAAACAACGAGTATAAAAGTCGAGTGTAACGTTGTAGATGGATCGTTTCACGATGGAATACAAACACATACTATTCACGAGTTTTTCCCCGACGTACCACCTGGATACCGCATTATAGAATGTCCCAGGCAAGTAGTGTACTATCCGTTGAATACAACCCAACTTGATTACGTTAAAGTATCTCTGCGTGATCAAGACAATGATATAATAAACAATCTAAACGAACTGCTCACCGTACGTCTACATATAAGAAAAAAATAATTTTTCAAAAATGATCACAAACCATTTGGACGTCAACACATTCAGTTCATTATTGATTAAGTATGGGCTTGATATTCAAACAAAATACTCAAAACATACCGACCATAAGTGCTGCAGACGTTAAACAGAACGTTCGTGCGTTGTTTACTCCATCGATAGAACGTAGAGATCTTACGTTGACCAATAGAAATTTTCTGAAATCATTAGGTATTTTGCGGAAAAATGGAGTTTCTAAACGTTATGGAAAAAATGCAAAATGAAGACAGTTTGAAACGTGAATACTACCTGGACCATCAGAGTTACAACAATTCTTTTGGGTACAACGATGAAGTTCGTATTGAAATTCGCAACAAGGAAAAATTCACTGTACCCAGTGAAAGTTATTTAGTGGTCGAAGGAAGTATTGAACGGGCTGCCAATGTCAAAGGTGAACAAGTTCTTGTTCAAAACGTCATCATGAATTTATTTGATGAAATACGTTATGAAATCAACGGCAAAGAGGTTGATAAGATTAAGGCTTGTGGAATAGTTACTACATTGAAAGGCTACTGCACGTTTTCACCAAATGATATGATTCGACTAAATTCAGCCGGATGGAAAAGTATTTCACGTCTGAATACTAATGTTGAATTTATGGACGAAAAAGAATTCGTAGATTATGTACCAATGTCAATGTGTATGGGCTTTTTCGAACGGTTCCGGCATACCCTGATAAACTGCACTCAGACGTTAATTTTAAAACGAAAAGGCAACGATAATGGTGTATTTGTTACTGTTATACCCGATGATGCTAATGAAGCGAAAAAAGTTAAAGAAGATTCTAACTTAACACTACTTAAACAATCCAAGATTAAATTGAATACAATTAAATGGCTGATGAAATACTTTGAACCCAGTGTGAAAACAGAATTGAATCTACTGCGTATTCAAGAAAGTAAACGATGGCTGCCATTGGATTATCAACATTGGGACTATGCTGTATATCCTGTACTTCCACAAAGTACACACCATACATGGTCCGTGAGAACTTTTTCATCTGTTGAAAGACCTAGGTATCTGATAATTGCATTGGCCACTGATTTTACCAACATACAACAAAGTTTGAAACACTGTAATGTGCGCAATATAAAAGTTTACTTGAACTCTGATGAGTATCCGTATGAAAACCAAAACGCAGATTTTAAAAAGAATAAGTTTGCAGCATTTTATAACGCATATGTGCAAAGTCAATCTGCCATGTATGGTCGAGAAAATCCATCGCCATTATTGTGTCGTGAAGGTTATAAGAATTGTGGACCAACATTTTTTATCGATTGTTCAAAACAAAATGAAACGGTCAAGTCATCTACAGTAGATTTACGGATTGATTTTGATTGCTCTGAAACTATTCCTGATAAGACTAGCGCTTTCTGTGTCATAATTCACGATACTCAAATGGAATACAATGTATTCAACAGTTGAAGTACGAAAATTATAATTGAAAAAAATACTCATTACTTATTCCATAAAAAAAAATGTATATGTATAATTAAAATCAATATTTAATACTATCTAATTTATTTGTAATAATTTTTTTATTGTATAATTTATATGAATTAATTTTAAAAAAATTAGTTGTATCACTAAATTTTATATTATCTCAGGTTTGAAAAAAAAACAAAAATTGTACTAATTTTAATTCGATTTTTTTTATTTATAACATTTTTTTGTACACGTATATATTTATTTATTTTTAAATAAATTACACATTTTTTTAATAAACAGTTTTTTCCTTTACATTAACTGATCTCCCATTGATTTTTCAAATCATTCCAACGTAGTTTAGCATTACTCAACGAATCCCTGTGCATAGTTTCCATTTCACTGTACGATATGCCCGGATAAAATCTCATCAAATTCAAATCGGAAAAAATATCAAAAATGTTACCCTATAAAGAAAAAACATGTATATGTTTAACATGTTATTTTTGAAAAAAATTAATAAATTTTAATAACTAACCTTAATTTTGTGTCTGTTATTGTTAAAAATCACTCTAGATGCGTAATCGATGCACTTTGATAAATAGTCTGTTTGATTAATTTCATGGAAAAATAGCATACTTGGCAATGTTTTTTTCTCTGGTTTACATAAATATTGTTTATTTTGCGCACTTGCATCCATAATTAGTGTTTTGAGTATCATTTTTATTTCGAATACTACTTGAGGGCGAGCAATTAATAGTTTTCTATTCAATGTTTCGAATATGATATTTTTCAGTTCATAAAATCGGTTCAATCCTTCTTGTGACAACATAATTTGATATTCTTTACAATCCTTTGATTGTATCATGAAAAATACGTAAGATTGTGTAACACCATTCAGTTTTTGTACAACCGTATGCTCGTCCTCCAATAACACAATATCATTGTCGGACAGTAATGAGAAATAACCGACCATTGAATAGAACCTTTGCAAGAAGTGTATTGTCAAATTAACAGTAGTACATCCTTCGATTAATTCGATTTTAGGCCAAAACAAGTCAAGAGGATCGAGGCCAACACGAACATGTGTCAAAATATTTATTGCAAATGTAGACGTATCAAATAAGCTATCCTGGATGCATGCTAGTTCTTGACGTGTAGCCATTTTTTCTAATTTATCTGTGTGTTTTTCTTGCACAACTGATGCAGATAAATCCCCGCAAACCACTGTCCGTTGATTTTTTTTATTTAACTTATTAGTATGATAGCTGGTGGTCTATATGTACGGAACGGATTTTATTTAATAATGGTTACTTTTTCAACTTGTTATTTTGCACTTCTTTTATTTGACAATAAATTCTGTCTATTGTTAAACGTAGTTCGATGTATTTACGACGTACACACCAACAAATACAATTAGTTGGACCATCTACTTGATCTGCAGAATGTGCCCAAAAACACCCCGTATAATGTTCATTTTGCTCTTTATAACCACATTTCATAGCCAAACATTTAATTTCACTGTATTGTGTACATAATTTCGAAAGTAATTTAAACACATCTTTACACGGGTGATCATTTGCGATTGTATTCAATGTGTTTTCAATTTTTTGAATTAAATCCATATTAGTAATGATTTGACGTGTACAGTAACATCCGTGTTAGTCGACAGCTGCATTTAGACTGATTTGAAGTTAATATTAAACACCTTGTATTTTATGACATCCATACTACCGTAATTGTAATTTGAAGGGTGTATCTGCTCTCAATTGTGTCAGGCACGTGGTCTAAAAATAGTAGCTACTTGGTGAGTATTGTATTGATATGATATACTCATGACTTTTACGACTTATAAATAGTGTTTTGAAATAAATATACCCTATATACATAAAGAACAAAAATTATGTGATGGTTAAGTAAACAAACATAGTAAAAAAATTACTATATACTTGGACTTCAGATTCATTTAATGAACTCGTGGCATGTGTGATAAACATGAAACTATTGTGCTTAACATCGTGGGGCCCCATCGAAATATGTATGATTGACTTTTACGATCTCTCAAACAAATGCCAACTGATTTTTTTTCGACCGTAAGTACTGATTTTTACAACAGAAAATAAACGTATTGTTCAGAAAACCACCTCCTTAAAATACATCCCCGTTTTATAAATTTTGAATTTTGTTCGAACACCATTTCAAAATGTCGAATCAAACAGAACAAACGTCTTTTCAAGAGTTTCTAGAAACTCTCAAAAATATAAAAACCGAAATAGATTGTAAGTATTTAATTTGAAAAAAATATGAATTATAAACTAACTGTTTTGTTTTATACATTATAGCTGAAGATGAAATGGAAACTGAAACTGATGTGTATAATAATACTAATATCAACGACGATTATTCGTATGAGTACATATGAGGCGTGGTGAGGCAAAGTGATCTAAGTGCCAAAAATTGAAAAATACTTTTTTCTACACCAAAATGATCTATGTATATATAAAATATGTAAATGATCTCTTTACACAATACTGTGTAAAGAGATCTATCTCCAAACTATCAATAAATTGTTGGTAAAAGCAATTATAGATGGAGCTGTCTGTATGTCCACGCATGTCATTCGCTCTAATTGATCTAAGTCCATTCATGCTATTTTTATTTTTGTCGTTGTTATTATTGTTTACGCACAATGTCGATAACAGTCAACATTACATCATCATGGTTTGCAGTTTCTATATCAGTCGATATTTTGTTGTGTACAAATAGCTATCATTCTTATTTTTCTCTGTATTTTGTGATTTTATTTTGCGATCATGGATGAATCTGCTTTTAAACCATATGAAAATTTAAAGAATAAACGTCAAAGGAAAATAGAAAGTGAAAAAAGATTAAGTGGAAAAGAATACGAAACCGTTAAGAGAAAAACAAAAATATCAGGAAAAAAAGCACCTACAAACGAAGTAAGTAATTTTACTTCTTTTATCGTTAAGTATTTCATTAAGACAATGTAAATAAAATACTATACAAATACCTACCGATAGTTTTAATAATAATATTGAACTCTTCTTATATTACAGGTTATTTGCAAGTGTAAGTTTGGTTGCAATGATGTATTGCACATTAAAAAAAAGCTCTTCGAGAACTTTTACAATTTGGGAATCAACGAACAAGGAAGCTACTTAATGGGACTTATGCAAATCCTAACCATCCAAAGACGTCGACATGGAAATTATGATGATCCGGTAGAAAGTAGAAGGCAATCAACTATCAGTTTTACAGTGCCCAATGGACATGGAGACCTCAAAAGGGTATGCAAAAAAACTTTTCTTGACATTTTTGCTATCAGTCCTCAAAAAGTGACAACTCTTGTTAAAAGAAAAAANATATAAATAAAAATACATTTTTAAATAAATTTTAAGAATATTTAAATTGTTATTATTGAAATGAAAAATTGAATGCATTGCCACGTTTTCCGTAATAAATTAGAGATAATTTTTCCATAGATTCATTGTATTCATTTATCTCAGCGTCTGTGAGTGAAATTATTTTAGGCAAACATAGCTGTCTATCGTTTTCTAATCTCGCTATTAATGTTCGACCGTACTTGGTTTCCACAGATCTCAAAGTAGTACATATTCATTGTGAGAGAGTGATTTAATTTTATTCAGTACAGACATTTTTTCTAGAAAAAAAACAAATCATTAGTTTAAATATTAACTATACTTATCGTTAAATTAAAATATAAGATTCAAGCAATACAAAAAAAAAAAGAGAAAAATTAGTTTTACTTACTTATTTCTATTGAATTCTTCAAAAAAACAATTAGATAAAATGTTTGAAACTTATTTGTTGAAAAACTTGACTTTACACGACACGTACAAAAACTGCGTTTAAACTAAAATAATATTACTACAAAATTACTTAAATATGATTTTTATCGAGGGAGGGAGTTGATATGATATTATTAACATCAGATTTCATTGGTTAAAAAAATCATAAACTCACCCCCAACGATAATAAACCATATATTCAACCCTTATAGCCCAAATATTATCTAATAATATTATGAATATGATTTATCGGAATATTCATTAGTTTACTATTCATGATGGTTAAACTAATACAACATTTAATGCTGACTGTCATTGGATACACAATTATTTTTTTAAAAATTTTATTGGTAGTTAAACATAGACGAACAATTCAATAAATACTAACGTAAAAACACAACATAATTGTCCCCTATTAATAAATAATAACAATAAAAGAATTTTTATTGAGCAACCCTCACGCGCTCCCCCTCATTCATTGGCGCATCCTTTAGAAACAGTGAGCGTAATGGACAGCTGCTTTTGCTACAATAGTATTTATGATTTTTTGTAACACTCCACACAATTATTGGTTATATTCATTAAATCACAATTACTATATCCACATGTTTAGACACGTACATCGACACGAAACAATATTAATAAAAACGATCACACAAATAATCTCACCCTTATACGAGTTGGTTGTCATATCTATCCGTGGCATGGAATATCGTCCTGAATCCGTACAGCTGCTTGTGTTGCAATAATATTTTCTGTCTCGTGCTAAACGAACACTCTTGTTATGCACCATTTACAATCGATGATATACCATCAATGAAAATTAGTAAATAACACAATAATTTTGTACGGGGGTTGGCATGTACAAATACAAATGTTTTTTTAAATAGCAACTGTAATTGTCC
This sequence comes from Daktulosphaira vitifoliae, assembly GCF_025091365.1. Classification (NCBI taxonomy): domain Eukaryota; kingdom Metazoa; phylum Arthropoda; class Insecta; order Hemiptera; family Phylloxeridae; genus Daktulosphaira; species Daktulosphaira vitifoliae. The sequence continues at coordinate 21,241,318 of NW_026099576.1, forward strand.
TAATAGCACAGACCTTCCCAATCACAGCCTATTGACATCCTAAATACTACCATGCAGTATTTAGGATGTCAATAGCCTGTGAATGGGCAGGTCTGTGCTGTTATGTTACTTACAAATATTAATACATACTTACAATATGAACACTATGCATTTCTTTAACACACTCCCCTTGCACAATATACTATATCAGTGTATTTTTATATAACCCCACCACTAAAAGGACTCCATTGCATTGTATCAATGGGCCCCATTTTGTTTAACCCCCTTCACGAGGGGTGTGGCTTATCAACCTATCACAACTCTCCATTTAACCCCAAGTATAGGTGTCATACACCAATGAAAGGTCAACATTTTGTTTTTTTAACATCCCTCGCAGAGGGTGTGGCTTATCAACCAATCACAGATCTACATTTCACCCCCAAGTATAGGAGACAATGAAAGGTCACCATTTTGTTTTAACAACCCCCATCGTGGGTGTGGCTTATCACAACTCATCAATTGTTATACCCTAGGTAGACCACGCCCCCAACCACCCCATGGGTTAATAGGGGTGTCCCAGAAGGTCCCTTTATATGCTACTTGGGGCCGGTTGTTACGTGTCCGGACACTAGAAACGGACGTCTGCATCGTTTTCTGTTCGAGAGATTGGTAGCTGCTGGCCTACAACCAGTTCGTTTAACTGTACAATACAGAATGCACCCCGAAATCAGCGAGTACGCTTCACAAACTATGTACGAGAGTACGATTAGGAACGGCGTAACTTATAGCGACCGAACTGGGTCGATTGATTTCACGTGGCCTAACCCAAATGTACCGATGGTATTTTACTCTTCCGATGCCAACGATAGTGATGAGCAAAACAAGAACAAGACCAAGACTGTCAAAGTCTTGGTCATAGTCTTGTTCTTGATAGCTCAGTCTTGGTCTTGGTCTTGGTCTTGCAAATCTAGTCTTGTTCTTGTTCTTGTTCTTGGTCTTGCCCATAAAATCTTGTTCTTGTTGTGAGTCTTGTCACAATACTCTTGCAAAATCTTGCATTCATTTATATTTGTAAAAATTTTCTACTTAAAAGGTTTAAATAACGATGTTATCTACTTCAGTTTGTAAATTCAAATTTAATTTATATGCCATAGGATTTTTAAGTTAGAACTTAATATTAGCATAAACAATATGGATGATTTTTTTATGAATAGTTTGGGGTATTAAAAAAAAATAAACAAATAAATTAAATTATAAAAAAATAAGACGTTATTTAAACACAGTATTTTTTGACTTGAAACTGATGGCGTGATATTGTCCGAAATGTAACGCAGCGGATGTGCGGTCGGGGGGGACGCGATTTCGATTCTCCTAGTTGGATAATTTTTTTTGCATTTTAATTAATTTTTTTCATTGAATAATGAACATGAATATATTTATTTTATGAGTTTACCAGTCGCCGGTTTTATGTATCGATTTTTAAAACCGGTTTTAAATAATAATCGCTTTCTGTTCATAGACACAGTTTTTAAAAATTATTGGTTTTGATTAACAAAACCGAAAAAAACTGTTATAACCAGTTTTTATAAAACCAGTTTCAGTCTCCGCTTTAGAAGTAAACAAAAATTTTATCTAATTTTATCATAATGTTTGAAGCACGGAATATTTATTTTTAATCTTCTTTAATTATTTAAAATTAATTAATTACAATTGAANATTTAATATTCTTTAATTATTTAAAATTAATTAATTACAATTCAATGACAATAAATTTTGAAACATGATTGTAAAATTTTAAGTTAATCGGTAACATCAGCTCATAGGTAATATTTAATTTGAACAATACGCGTAATGAATAAAAATCAAAGTAAAATTTAATATTGTCGAATCTGTCATTAATAATCTTAACGATTTTAACCAACAACAATTTTTTTTTTTTTTTTCAAGAGTGCAATACTCTTGCAGTTTTATTCTTGTTGTTGCAAGATTCTTGCATTTTGAGTCTTGGTCTTGGTCTTGTTCTTGCAAGTCTAGTCTTGTTCTTGTTCTTGGTCTTGCTAAAAAAGTCTTGGTCTTGTTCTTGTCAATTGAGTACAGTCTTGATGTTGGTCTTGCTGATATTATTACAGTCTTGGTCTTGTTCTTGGTCTCGTAGAAATGCAAGACCAAGCCAAGACCGCAAGAACAAGAATAATTCTGCTCATCACTAGCCAACGAACGAAAATCGCGATCGGGCACGTCTTTCTTGAACTATGGAGTGGCGAAAGTTGTTGAACAACTAATAGCCAAACTCCTTAGCAAAGGAGCTACTCCAAATCAAATTGGTGTTATAACTCCATATGAAGGACAGCGATCACTTTTGAAACAAATTCTAAACAAGAACAAAGGGGTGGAAGTCAATACTGTGGATGCTTTTCAAGGCCGTGAAAAGGAGTATATTATTATATCATGTGTCCGCTCAAACGAGAGAAACGTCGTAGGTTTCCTGAGCTGTGTCCGTCGGCTAAATGTGGCACTTACGTGTGCAAAGTTTGGTCTTTTTTTAGTTGGTAACGCTAACTTTTTGGTTAAAAACCCTACGTGGAAAAGTTTACTACGGTATTATGACGACAGAAATTTGATTGTGGAAGGTACAGTTGATGATATGCGTACAGCACATATTAAGTTTGATTAATTACATGTATCATAGCATTTACTTATGAGTAATTTTATTTTATTAATTTTTCTTTAATTGTTTGATGCTCTAAATTAAAAAAAAAAATTATTATTATTAATTAGTTATTTTTGATACATCAATTATTTATTATACATACTGTTCTATTTTTAAAATTAAAAACATATTTTATTTAAAAAAATTAACTTTTTTTATTCACTTCTACTTTAAAGTAATTGATTAATTTGATAATTCATTAAGTATCATATAACTTAGAGAGAGGTGTTGTCTAATTGGTATGCGGCACTATCTGATGTGCGTAATTTTAGGTTTGAGACTAGGTTACGAGTAGCTCCGTTTGCTAAGCAAGACAAGTATTAAACCACATATTCTAAATTATCCATGGTTAAGTATGTGACCTATTGAGCTATAAAATTGTGAAAAAAATGATTTAATTAAAAAAACTTTGTAAGAATCAAATTAAAATGTACTTCATATTAATCAATATCAATTTAATAAAATTGGAAGCTTAAATAAAAATATGCACTGTTTAAAAATTTATTGTTTTATTTAAATTTTACACTGAGTTAAATGATATAAATTCAATGAATAATTAAAATAAAATTCTAAGTGTTATTATTATTATTTTACTATTGGGATTATCCATTAGGATATAGTTGGCACATTACTTTGAGAATTTATTTTAGATATATAAAATTAATATTCAACTTTAAATATTACACCAACTATAAAATAATTTAATATAAGTACAGAGAAATTAGAAAAAGTTTAAATAGGTATAATACCCAAAAAAATATTTTTAATTGTTTTAGGCAAAACTATTAGTTTAAAAATAATCAAAATCTTAAAATTTAGTTTAGTTTAAATGTTTTTATATCATTGCTATAACATATGGAAGAGTCTTAGAATAAATAACAAGTTATTTTTATAAAATAAAAATTATACTAATTTTTTTTTTTCATTTAATACAAAAAATTTTTAATATTCTAATACTTAATTAATTTCAACTATGGAAGTATAATTAAATTTGATTTACATATTACAAAATTCTACTTAACATTAAAATATAATGGAAAAGTGGGATTATTGTTAAAATGATTTTTGTTAAAATAGGATTGATTTGAAAATAGCTGTTTTAGACTAATGAAAAGTCATAGGACCGAGTGGTTAGATATTAATATTTATATAGAACTTGTTCAGTCTTAAAAAAATAAATAAATAGAGTTAGTATAACAGTTTTTATAATTCTTCTTTAGAAGGACTATCTAATTCAACATCTGATAAATCAATATCTTCTACTTGAGGTAATTCACCATCTTTTCCATCCCAAGGTTCAATTGTATTAATTTTAGGCATTTCAGCACCTCTGACTGGAACTGTTCGTTCACGTCATATGATAAATCCCTAGTTTTTTTTTTTAACAAATTATCAAAACTGAACAATTTTTAATAAAAAAAGTATATAAACCTCAAAAATTTATTAATGCCATCTTCTGAAAAAGATCCCCTTAAAATAGAGTACTTCATTTTTTTAACATTTAAAACTGCTAATGCAGGATAACTAAATCCACCAATTTCTAATGATGATTCCAATTCAGATTGATTTTCTGCTTCAGATCATAACCATCTAAAAAAATAAGAAATTGTAATCACAAAAGAATAAGAACAGTAAATGTTTTTAAGTAAAATTAAAAAGTAATAATTTTCTAATATAATTAAGTGATGTAGTTTACCCCTAAAGCTTTTGTTTAAATTTATCTCCCAATGAGCGCAACATTTTGATGTATTCATTACAACTGGACTGACAATCTAAGATATGAGGCAATACAGCAATTACACATAAAGCATGTTCTGAACATCCAGACTTGAAGGTATCTTCATTTATAACCTAGTACAATATGATTGATTAAAGGTAAATTATTTATTTCAATATAAAAATGTAGATTAAATTTCAAAAAGTACAAACAAAAATCTTATACAATTTTCAAGATTCAAAAAAAAATTAGTTTCGTAAAATAAGAAAAATTTGTTTTACTTTTTCTAAATATATATATTTTACCTTCAATAAAAAATATTCTTAACCAACTCATTTAAAGTAAAATTTTTTTAATCTGGCAACAATTTGAAACTTAACAATACATCAAATAATTATATGTAAAATATAATTAAAATTTTTTAAGTCTCAGATTTAAAAAAAAAATCAAAGAAAGAAAATTATCTTATTTTCTCATTGATTGTATGAAAAATAATTGTCTTACTAAAAAAAATGTTTGTGTCTCATAACATTGATTATATTAAAAACGGTCATATTTATTTATTCTATGTTTTATATAAAGAGAAATAGATGAAATTATTTTTATCGAATTTCATTATTCTGAATCAAATAATTTTTTTTATAAAAAAAAAAAACATAAAGGTACCTGCATAAAAACATAAACTATACAAAATGTAATACCTCAAAAACTTCAGGAGTGTGGTACATTTTCTTTATGTTTCTGCAATGCCCAGCTAATAATATCATTGGATGTTCGACCACCTGTGTATTCTTCAGCTCCACTAAAACTAGATGTGCCTGATGGGAAGAAATTTATTGTTGGATAACCTCTAATTTGATATTGTTAAGCTTTTGATGAATGTACAGTAGCATCTAATGTACCCAGTTTAACCTTAAGAATAGTAATAATTTATTATTTTAATTTTAATATAATTTATAATAAATAAATATATGTTTATATATTTTATCGATATATATTTTTTAATAAATAATTAGCAAAAAATTATAATTATGAATGACATTAACATCATAGTTATAAAATTGCCATTAATAGATAGATAATTTTGTGAAGAATTCAAATATACACAATATCAGTATATTGTAGTTTACATGTAAATAATCAGAAAAAGAACAATTTAAAAAAAAAATATACATAAAACAGATAAATTTGAAAAAATTTACCAAAAAAATGTTGGAATTTAATTTAAATATTATATTATTTTATATGCCAAATATTTTTCAAACTCTTAAAAAAGTTGTATAAAAATTAAATTGCAATTTTTTTCAATTTTGTTAGCTTTAAATCAATTTTTTTAAAAATTCAGTTATTTGTCATGTTAAAAATACAATAAAACTTTTATTTTCTCAAAGTTATCTACCTATTGGTAGCAATTTCATAATTATAAGAATAAACCCAAAAATAGTTAAGTAGAAAGTTAAGATTTTTTTTCTGAAAAATTATTATCAACTAAAGTTTAGAGGTCAATAAAAAAATTTAACTTGACGGATAAACCTTAGATTTTGTACAAATCAATTCAATTCNTTTAGAGGTCAATAAAAAAATTTTACTTGACGGATAAACCTTATATTTTGTACAAATTTTTAACAAACTATAGTAGGAGAGTTAAAGAAAAAAAATCATTTTTCATTTTTTTAATAATTATTTAATTCTTAATTACTAATTAATAATTATCTCAAAAACATTGAGTGATCTTTATAAAAACTTGAGCCAAATTCAGAATTAGCATCAAAATTCAATATAAAATTATTCAAAATATTATATTACATAACTCACAACACAAAACTATACTCGAGCTAAAAAATTGGCTATTTAAGCTAACTCAAATTTATAAATTACTTTTTCGACTTTAAAAAAGAAAAAAAAATTAAAAAGTTTAATTTCTTATGTCTTATGAACTTTATTCTATGTCAATTAAATTATATAATATTCATGAAAGTCAATTTTTCTCCTAATAAGATATTTTAAAATAAAATAAAATACAAAACCTAGAATTTTAATAGAAAAATAGCATATTTTTGAATACAGTTTTTGCACATGCATTTGCGCATAGAAGATAGGTCGTCAGTTCAAATTTTTTTTTTTCATTTTATAGTACATAAAATAAACTTTAATTTGATATATGTTTAAAGGACGTAGTATTTCCGTAACATTTTCAAAAATTAAGTTGAAAAAGTTCTATTTCTTATACAAAGTTTCAAGTTTTGAACGCCTTCTATATATAAGAAAATTGTCTAATTTTAATAAAAAGTATATCAAATGAAAGATGTACTTATAATGTATTTAGAAAAAAAAAATTTGTGCTGATAATTACATTTTTTGAAAAGTTATAGCACTTTTAAATTGAAAATCTAAAATCGAAAATTTTAACACAAAATTAGCGTTCTTTTAACTACGGCAGCCGTTTACATGCAGAAGATAAAATGTCGGAATAAATTTTTTTTTTATTTTATAGTACATAAAATAAGCTTTAATTTGATATATGTTTAAAGGACGCAGTTTTTCCAGAACATTTTCAAAAATTAAGTTGAAAAAGTTAGTTTTTGTAAAAAAGTTGCTATTTTAAATCCCCCCCAATGAGCAGGTTAAGTGTTAGATTTTCAAAAAAAATAATATCAAATGAAAGGGAAATATCTAATGTTTTAATATAAAAATAAATTATGTTGATTTGTTTATTTTTGAAAAAGTTATGGAATTTTTAAGAAAAAATGTGAAAAAAATGACAAAATTTTTAAATTTGTAATTTTTTTAAATATTTTTAAAAGTAATGCCTTCAACTAGATACGATTTGTGATCTTTTGACGTATTGTTGAAAGAAATCAGTCCAGTGAGAGCTGAGAAAAAGTGGCAACAGACATAAAAAAAAACACATCATGGTAAAATTAATACCTTCTCAGCTTCGTATCAAAGCTAAAAACTAAATGAAATTGATAGAAACATTGTTTCTGTTGATACTATAAATATTTTATCAAAACAATAATGCAAAATTGTTTTACAATGTTTTTTTTTTTTTGTGCCTGTTACCACTTTTTTCTCAGCTCTCGCCGAACTGATTTCTTTCAACGATACTTCAAAAGATCACAAATCGTATCTAGTCGAAGACATTACCCTCAAAAATTGAAAAATATTTCCTTGTTCCTCGTAAATGGGGGAAATCTTCAAAAAAATTACAAATTTAAAAATTGCTAGATTTTGATATTTTTTCAATTTTTTTTACTTTAAACTTAAAGTAACTTTACTTTAACTTTTACATAACTTTTTCAAAAATGAATAAATTAATTTTTTTTTATAGATGCATGATGTCTGTACCTATCATTTGGTATATTTTTTTTATAAATCTGACCCTTTACCACATCACAGGGGGATATTCAAAATGACAACTTTTTCAAAAAGAAACTAACTTTTTCAACTTAACTTTTGAAAGTGTTCTGGAAAGTCTGACACTTTTATATATATCTTAAATTAAAGCTAATGTAATGTACTTTATTATGAAAAAAAAAAATTTATATCGTCTTCACAGTGAAAATGGTTACCAAATGCTATTTTTTTGGGAAATTTCTTGATTTTATTTTTTACATTTTTAACTTTATAATGCTATAACTTATTGAAAAGTATATGGATCACACAATTTTTTTATAAGAAATAATATTTATATCCATTTTTCATTCGATATACTTTATCTTAATCAGAATATAAATAAGGGAATATCAGATCATGTAGCTTTTGGAACAATCCACCAATTTTTTAAAATTAAACACTATCTATAGATTTGCATCGATGCATTTTTTATGATAGTAATTTTAATCACTGTCTGATATCATTATACTTGATCATCCAACTATGCCACGTCACCACGACCCCTCTGTGATAGTTTTTTTTTTATAGAATACGTTTTATTTTAAATGTAAAAATTTATTAGACGAATTTTATACATATATGTGAATGGACTATAATTAAAATTTTTAATTTTATTGGAAAATGTATAAATATAATTGGTTAAGTTTATTTGAATTACATGAAATAAACTAATCATATAAAGAAATTTACTTCTTAAAATTTAATATGTTTGTTATAGTATACTGTAAAAAATATTGTTTCTACTCGTGTATTTCAAATCTAGACTCTCAAAATAAACATATTTTTACAATAGTGTCCTTTTATTATTTAAACAAGAATAATTCTGTTAATTTTTTCTAGCTAAACTTCTGCTGAAACATTAAGATTTTAATAAGTTTTTTTGGTCAATTAAATAAAACTATGTTTATGTAAGTGATTTTAAATTTTAGTTGTCAATAAATTGTATACTATTAGAATACACGGAAAACTTAAATTTATAAAAAATTTAAACCGACAATATTGCAATGAAATCGCGAATGAAAAATATATTTTCTTATTGATAAATGTATGTACCTGAAAAATTGGACAAAATTAAACTCGATGGCAGATAAATAAAACAAATGTCACTGCTTAAATGTAAAAATGCACAGAATCTAGGTAAACACAAATAAATGGCACAGTATAATATATTTTTTTTATTGATTTCGTACGAGTAGCTTTCACATTTCACTGACAGACAAAAACAATAAGGCGAATTGGATTTTTTAATAAAATTGTAGCTTTATTTTTTAGCATATCATAATGTTTTATTCACTCGTAAACCACCAAATATTTTTTAACAGTGTAAGATACTAAATTTAATGTTATAATTAATACATTAGAAGCATAATCGTGATTTCTTTTTATTTCCTAAAAGAATGTTTTGGAATGAATACAAAAGTACAATAATAATATATTTGTATTGAAATTTCTGTATTTATTTCTAGCATATTAATTGACAACCTAAACAATAGTAAATACATATTTCATCTAATAACAGTCCGTTAAATTTATTATATTTAAGTCATAATTAAATTGATAGAACATACTATTAGCCCAACAGTATTAGGCATTTAAGATACTGCATGACAAGTATCGTTGATAAATTGTTTTATCAAAACATCTGTTATACAATATTATAATACGTTGAAGATACAAGTTTTTGAAAATATTTTTAACTCATAAACTCTTTTTAATTAAAAATAATTACGTATAGAATGTTTCTCATAGTAGTAATGATTTCAATATATTCGTATTTTATGAATTAGTTATTTGGTATACACTATTATAGAAACAATTATTTTGTCTAAACAAAAAAAAAGAAATATTAGACAGCAATAATACAAGAGCTAAAATAAATTATATTATTACATAGTTAATTATTTCTTGAATGAAATTAATAAGAACATGAAATTGTGCATATGTAACGTGCAAATAAAAATTAATAAATACAATAATAAAAATAATACATATACATATACTTAAATATAAAAAAAATGAAAAATAAATAGTAACAATAATATTTAAAGAATAAATTAACCTACAAAATACATTATCATAAGACAAACGGTCAAATGAACTTAAATTAGGTACTATATTTAGGCCTAGATTTTAGTAATAATATTACCCTGTTAATAGAAGGATAGGTATATGAATTAATAAATAAGACAAATACTTTTTTCTCTTCAGTGAGCCACTCATTTTTGATAGATATAGTTATTTTTAAAAATTGACTTCATTTTTAATCGCCAAAAAAATAAAGATTACAATAGTATTCCTTTTAACATTTCTTGGTAACTTATTAGGCCAACTAGCAGTAATATGGATAAAATTGTGAAAGTTTTAAGAATTAGGCAATAAAATACATGCATGTATTATTAAAACACTAGTTATAGATTTTTTGTACAAAATATTAGTAATTATATTGAATATGGTTACATATATTGTATTCAAATATCTTTTTTTTTTTGTTATACTTAATTATTTTTAACAGTTATAATCATTCTCACTAACGGTGAATTTCTAAACTTTAAAACAACAATAAAATAATCCAGAAACAATTACTTAAAAATAGAACTATATTTTAACACTAATAAATAATTTAACAAATAATTCAGTAATTATATTATAATAATCTATCACATTGGAAAAAATGTAAATAGTGACAATATAATAATCAAATAAATATATTATTTACTTAATATTAAAGTGTGTGACAAAATAACGATACAATATATTAATTAGATAATAAAAATAAATTGTTTCACCAATTGCCCTATTGTATCGTACATATTCCCAAAATGTTATCTACAAATGTTTTTAAGAATATACTACTTTAGTTATTGCTTGAGACTTTATGTTCTAATACAACATATTTTGCAACTAAACGGAATAATTAAAATTAAAATAACAAATTTTGAGCTGGATAGAGGAACACAGGATTATTAAATGTTTGTTTCTTTATATTTATAGTATTTATTGTATCATATATACTAAAAAGCAATACATAAGTATTTATATGTATTCTGCAATCGCTTGCTTGTAAAACTTACTAAAGTATAATCAGTGATAAAATTGAGATGAGACTTTATATTGATTGGGGAAGACATACATTTTGAGAGATTTAAGAACACATCAGGCTATTTACTTTTCCAGAGCAACAATATACTACTAACAATATCACAATATTTTATTTTTTTTTTTAATTTTAAAGCTAAGTAGTCACGTACAGAACGAAAAATTGAACTTATTTTAATATATAGTTTTATATCAATTTAATAATAAGTTTTATTTTTAAAAATAGACAATATTGTTCTAACAGCGACTTTTTTTCATATTATTATTATTATAAAAAAATATAATTATAAATATAATTAATAGAATGTGCTTTCTATGATGTCAAGATTCGACACTCGAATAAATTTAATGTAAATCTAAAAAAATTAAGTTTTTATTAAATAAAATATTAAATGAAGTGTGTATACATATATATCAACAACAATATACGAAGAATAATACCGTTTATTTTATTCAAACCTATTCACAGACGCGCTTCCAATTTTTTTAAACCTACACAATCACACACAAACAGCTATATATATATTTTCCTTTTTAATCGAGGTCCACGACAGTAGATAAGTAGTTAAGTTTTATTTGGGAATGAATTGCTGAGAGAAGAAAATTTGATTTTAAAACGTGTCGTCCGGGTCGCTGTTATTCACTGGACGGTGTCCTCGATATCCTTCTGTTTTTTTTTGTGCTGTTTGCTGTTCAAATGATCATTGGACGGGTTGTCCCATGGTTGTCTAGTTCCTTCGCCGAACATTATGTAAACAGAACAACATACTATATAAACGCAAGCTGAAGTAATGAACACAACCCTCCAGGCCGCTTGAGTTGGCTGTAAAAAAAAAAAAAAAAAAAAATAAATAACTGTTATACATTTATAAATTGATTTTTATAGCCTTCGATGATTTTCACATTGTAATGTCATGTGATATCGTTTCAAGATTTACATTAAAATTATAGACACGTTACATTTTAATTATTTCAGAAAACCACAAATTTATAATAATGATAAGCTTACTCTTTTATCAATAACATATCCAGCGACGATCGGGGCTAATAATCCGGCTAAATTAGCGAGGCAGTTGGTCAAACTCATTAATATTCCGGCAAACCGTGGCGATATGTCTAGATGGTTCACTTTGAATCCAGAATAAATTGCACCATTTAAGCCCACACCCACAGTTAGAATGGCAACTGTTAAATATGGATCACAGCCAGTGTAAGATGCAGCAATTAATGCTATTGCTGGACCAAACTGACCTGAAAATAAAAATTATTTGAAACTAAATGATTATTTCAAGATGTCATCGAACGATATTCCTGTTTAACCTTCAAAAATTAATGAAGTAATTTACAATATTAACCTATTAAGTGTATGAGCTACAATATACGAAGTTAATTGTGAAATTAGCGATGAAAATATTTGAAAAATTACTATATTATATACAGATTTAAAAGTTTTATCGGATATTGCATGTATTGTTTAATGAAATCCTTTTTTTCAGCATTTTAATCTCAATTATTATAAATTTTCTTAAGAATATATTTATTTATTTAAAAGATTTTTATCAAAGTTTGAACAAATATAATAAAGGAACAATGTTTAAATGTAATATAATTCCATAATATTTTATTCCAAGTTAAATATTATTAGTCTATTATGTAAATGCATTACTGCCTATAGGTAGAGACAGTATGATATATAGACAGTCTAAAGTTACAACAATACTGAGTAGTGAAATATGAGCCTTTAAAATGTACAGATTATTCGTCGTGCTGAAATAGAAGATCTATCTTCACTATTACACAGTCTAGTAAGAAGCTTTATATACAAATAAAAACTTTTGTTTAATGGAAGAAATAATGTTTTTTTTTTTTTATGATTAAATCTATTTAGGTTAATGGTAACATTTGAAACATTTTTAAATTTGAATAGTGTAATATAGTACAAAATTTTTATTCTGTTTTTAACATTAAAGATTTATCATTTTATTATCATATCCATTACAATATTATATCTTACTGCACGCATGTATCAAGTTGAGGATGTATATTTATTGTGTTTTAAACAAATTTACTTAGTTTTATAGTATTTTCCAACTGAGTTTATAGCCTTTAGTTTTCTAAGCAATGTAAAATACTAAACTTATTTATGTAGTTCTACGTACAATAATTCATTGTAGGTACATACCGATAGAGTTAACAATTTTGCGGGTAATGGTGTGTGAGAATTTGTTAGAGGAGATCATCATATCGGCTATATGGCTTGCAACCATTGAGAATAACCACATAGCAAGGTACGGCAGTGAAGAGTATGTTCCGTTCTAAAAACATTTAATAAGTAATTTTATCAGCATGTTGCCCAAATAAAGTCCGAAAGTAAATTTGAACGATGCAAAAGAGTAAAAACTTTAGAATACTTACAGCTTTGATATTAAAGTGTAACACTTGTTTCATGAATGTCGGCAGTTCGGTCATGAGCGTTTCATATCCGTAATTTTGACCCATATGAGCGACCAATATGGCCCAGAAAGGAGCTGATTTTAAAATACTTCTCCATGGCACAGGAGGAGACTGCAAAAGACGAAGAAAAATGTTTACATTATTTATACTATAATCTTACGATTAATATCAACATTGTAGCTAACCAAATAAAATAAAAAATGTACCTTACCAAACATTGACTAAACAATGTTTTTTAAATAAGTATCTCAGAAGTGTTCTCTCTTTTTAATTGAAAAAAGTATAAGATATATGCAGTAAGTTCAATTTAAAATTGCATAGCAAACATATTTTACAAGTTAAGACAAGAAGAGTCATAAATTGAATTCAGACTGTTGAAATAATTAATTTTGGTGTTTTAGACAATATTTTAAAAGAAGAATACACTTAGAAACAGAATAGAATTCTGGATGTATTAACGATTTACAACAAACGTTAAACAAAAATGGCAAAAACATTTATGAATAGTGATAAATTTAATCTTTCTGTTCGAATATACACGACGAAGTGTATTCAAGATCATTAAATAAATAAGTAATTGCCAAAAGGTGCGTATTCCTTTTCCAAATTTCCTTGGAGTACTTATCTAGAAAATTGGTTCAGAAAAAGCAATAAATGTTTGAATACTTATGTGAGAATGTTTCATCTAAATTCGAATTCTGTAGTAGTTAATACTAAACAACCTCTGAATTTATTTTAACGTTAAATATTTGAATTTTTTGCTTATCGAATGTAAAAATAATTGATAGATAATTATAATAACAACGTATAATTTATAGAAATTACGAAACAAAAATAAAACTTTTTAATGTTTTTTTTTTTACAAGAAAACTTGAATAATTTAAGTTTTTTTCAAAAATGATAATGTAAAATAAACAACTTGATAATCTATAGTTGAAAAAGGTCTTAATTTTTAATTATTAGCATAGTTTTCAAATGTGGACATTCTAGCAATTCGAATTATAATTTTGGTATACGTTACATCAACTATACTTATACTTAAATAGGAAATTACATAGTCGTATAGATTCTTAGATTGTCAAAAAAAAAAAAAACATTAAATAAGTTTTATTCCAAAAAAAATTGATTAAATATAAACCATCAATTCTAACAAATCTTTAAATAAAAACACATACAACTATTATAAGACATATAAATAATATGTGGAATATCAAATAAAAGAGAATTATGATATAAAATATAATTATAATATTTTGCTATTATTTATATAATCTGAAAAACACCGTATTGTATTTTTCGATAAACTTTATAGTTCGGCACTATTTTTGCTAATGACATATTACTGAGTGAAATTCCATGGCACTAGTATAATCAACACGCGAACACTTTTTGCATTGATTCTGAAATTTACCAAAAAACATTCAAACTGCCCTTGATACTTCAGCTGTTATAGTAGTCGGGAATAATCACCAATGTATAGGTACAACTTAAACTTATTGATCATTTTCTATAACCACTGCCCCCTTAATCGTTTTAATGCAAGATAGAAATTTTTTTTTTTTAAATAAAAGGATATTATGGCAATTTTGGATGTTCTATGCACTTCTTAATATTTTACCAATTATGGCATTTGAGCGTTTCTAAACAATTTCATTTGAATAAAAGATGTATGAAATCAAGGTTTTATGAATTTTTCATTTTTAGTTCGTTACTCTAATCGATAATTTATGCATTATTCCGTTCAAAAAGCAATTTCGCGTGTGAATTTTATATGTATATATTATCTCGTGCAACACATTACCGTCACCCGGAGCATCGAAATAAACTATAATCAAACAATAATAACATGCAAAAGAGCGAAAGAATGTGTTGGAACTTTCCGTGTTCAGGTATACACGTAGTGAGTTCAGGGACTAATGTTTTTACAATTTTATAAATTTATAGTCATAATACATTTATTATGCAAAATGTAAGTCTAAATAGTCCAATGGCATAATAATTACACTTGAAATAGTATTCGAGATAATTTATTACAACTAAGGGTTGCTAAATTCTGTTAAAAATATAATTATTCGGCAGTTCACATAGTAATAACACACTTACAGATACTCCAGCAGCACCCCACACAGAGCTAATAATGTATTTTCTCTCGTCGTGTGGTATGGTGGGATGCGATTCAGGATCCTCATGAACGAGCAACAAAAATGCCACCGACCACAGTGTTCCTATTGCTCCAAACACGTAAAAAATAGAGGGCCAGCCACCTGCGAAACCATATTCTGACAGCACTCCACTGAGTGGCATTGAAATCACCGTTCCAAATTGAGCCCCTGAAATAAAAATAAATATTCAAATTGTTATGTTTAAATTTAATAAATATTGTTTATCAAATTTAAACGCTTTAAATTCAAACTGTTCAATAGCTTCAAGTAGATATAAGTCAGTTACCGCTATTTTGAGTTAACATTTGACAAATAAATCATTTTTAAACATTTCAAAATAAAACGACTGTGAATATTTCGTAAAATTACAATATTTAACTGATAAGGCATAAATTAATAAATGATCTTAAATGTGGAGATTATTATAACCGTTGGCGAATGTTTTGTTACATATCACATACATTAATTATTATTTCTTTTGATATTGTAACACGTTCATTAGAAGTATTTATGCATGAAATGTATTCATAGGGCAAGTNGAAATGTTTTGTTACATACATTAATTATTATTTCTTTTGATATTGTAACACGTTCATTAGAAGTATTTATGCATGAAATGTATTCATAGGGCAAGTAAATATTTTTGTACGTTGAAAACAAAAATGTAGCAATTAATTTCGCAATATTTTCTACGCATTAAATAAAACCTGATATTCAGTTTTCTCAAACACGACTTCCACAAAGACGTTTAGGTTTTATTTAAACCTAAAGGAAAATTTAACAAATTAAATGCAATAGAATGTAATTTTAAGTGTTTTCTTAGCAACTCCGGTATTTTGAATTGAAATCGCACATGCAAAATTTCATAATGATATTGGACAAAGTTCTCAGTACTTTTAATAAAATTGCTATTACGTAACCATCACTTTAATAGATAATGTTTACACTAATATTACATAAACTACTAACCTGCGTAAACAAATGCACCCATTCTACTCCTCTCGTTCGGCGGGATCCATTTGGCGAGCAAAGCGTGCGTACATGGAACGATGGGACCCTGAAAAACATTAACACAGCAAGCAGCCATTAGCGTATGTTGATCTTTTTGAAAAATCAAACTGTTGGATGAAATGGGGTGGTAAACGCTAGGGGCTTAAATTCGTGGATAAGTGACATTGTGACTGTAATTAATCCAATGAACCGAGCGACTTTATAGACAAACACATACATGACTACGAGTAAAACTATCCCTCGAAGAATGAAATCAATAGGACATTGGACGTTAAAGATTGAAATTCAAGGAACGTCGCCTACCCTGGATTCCGTTCGTCAAAAACGGATCGAATTATACACAGAAGTTTTTCAAGAACGTGTTATAAGTTTTTTGGTCCATTATTTTCACTTAGAATCAACGATTTATTTCGTTTTTACGATCAGTGTATAAGAATGGGCTAAACTACATCAACCCGCTCTTATCCAGAACGCGATTAATGATTCAAAGGACTTTTACTATTTGATGTAAAAATTTATAAAAGTCACTAAATACATTTATCGAATAATTAAAAAATTTCAACTGTCGTTCTACTTAAAGATATAATTAAATAACATTATTTTGGATATTGTTTATTTTATCTTTATTACAGTCATAAGCTATTAGAAATTGACCTTCGCATTCTTTACCACTGAACTAATTAGATCTTGTAACTAGCGGGTGGTAATAACAGAAAAATAAATTCGTTTTTCGTGACAAATGCAAATTATAACGCTTGTAAAATAAACTACAATAAAAAAGGTAATTGAATTGTTTCTTAAACTTAAATATTTCGTCAGATCATATATTTAGCGCATTTATTTATTGTCAAAATAACCACTTGATGTCTAAAATATTTTCCATCGATGTAAAGAAATTACAAATTTTTAGCTAATATTTTAAACATACTTAAATAGTAACAGTAAAAATGATTTTATTATCCAATAGGATTTTATGACAAGGGATTATATTAATATTCATAAATATTATTGAGTTATAATTCATTTGAAATGCCATAATTGTATGAGTAACTCACTTCTCCTAGTCCCTGAATGAACCGTATAGTGATCAACGAGAAAATGCCAAAGTGGGCAGACAACGGAACCAAAAATCCGAATAATGAATTAATGAGCATACCGATTCCCAGAAAATATTTGGCGCCATATTTCTTTGACAATATACCGAATGGTATCTGCGTTATGACATAACCATAAAAGAAGGAACTGAGCACGTAACCCTGTTGGGACGTACTCCATGCAAATGATCCTTCATTAGATACATTCTGAAACAAAAAAATAACAATATTTTCAATTCCAAATTTAAAAGTAAGGAATGAAAAACATTATATTTTATGGTCATCGATAATACAACAATTTTTATACTCGAAACATTTAAAAACAAAATTATATTATAATGACGTTCTACCGATGACGTCAGTCTATTTTATCTTCATTGGTTGATAATTATTATAACGGAATGAACAGAAATGTATGTTTTGGAAATTAATGACTATTAATCAGAAATGATTGATTAACCCTAACAAAGATGACAAATATTCAAGAATTTAAGTACAAAAGAAATTGTGAAAGTTTCAAAAATATAAAAAATGGAAATAATTAGTCGAAATATAATCTTAAAAATAAAAAAGATTAATTACCAAAGCGTCAATAATTTGTCACAATTATAGAAATTTTATTTTGAAATTATGGTAATAACTATTATAAATTAAAATAGCTTTATAAATTAAAAAAAAAAGCTTATTAAAGAACCGTGATTTTAATAAGAAAAACTAAGAAATTAAATTAAGGAAAAATAATTATGAAAAGTATAATTAATTCGAAAAAGAAAAGAATAATAAAAGTTTTTAAATTTACACAAATTTATCAAGCGCTTTTATGGAAATAAAAATTTTATTTTAATAAGTTATGTCAGAAAAATTCTTTTACCTTGACCTCATTAAAATTAAATGAATTATATGCGAGAGTGATTTAATTTTACTTTACATAAATATAGTTAATATTGCGATATATAAATTTATTTAATCTATGAAATTGTGAAAAATAAATGACTATTTCAGTGTTAATATATAGTATATTTAACAATAAAATTAACATAATTTATAAAGTTTGTCTTAAAAATACAAAATTTTATCAATTACAATAATAAGGTGCAGTCGTGGCAAGAAACCCAATATCTAAAGAAAAATGGAACATGGAAATTTGGTTTAAATAATCCATTAGTAAAAAATAAATCTAAACTATCATAAAAATTTGAAAATGTATGTTTTTATCAAAAAACGAGTTGGAATTAAATTTACTTACACTTATAGTAGAGTTAGCGGGTGGAGTATAATATCCTTCACATTCGTCATCTGGAATGGTTGGATCCCTTTCCAGCGCCGTTTGATTCACCATAGCCACAATAGCTACAGACATGTTGGTTCTCATTATATAGGCATTGGCCATTCCCAAGAATAACATGAACGTCACAACATGACGAGCCCCTATCCATGCTACAAAATAAAATAATAAAAATATTAGTTTATAATAAAACCAATACTCTAATGTTTGCTTTGAAAAGTATTTGAATTTATTTAATAAACCATAAAAATATAATCTTTCAGTAATACGTATGTTTTTCAATAGTGATATAATGAATTTTTAATTTTATTGACTTCATCAATTGTTTGAGACTCAACAACATTAAAAATGTGTTTAAGAAAATCTTGCTAAAAGTCAAATAATGAGAATCTGTGAACTTCCTTACTGACGATTGAATAAAAGAAAACATATTTAATTTTAGTCGTGAAAACTTTGCAAAAGTAGACAAAGACAAAATAATGAGTACATAAAGTAGAAACTGCTGTTTCAGATACAAAGAATACAAAATATGATAATTCAGAGAGTTGTTTAAAGACGTACTTAAACTTTTTATTATACATTGGAATTGTTCAACTATAATATAATTTTATAATATTATTATCTATATATATATATATATATATATATTTAAAATGTATACAAGATATACGTATATATATATATATTATTTTTTAGTATTAATGCTTCTCTGAAAATTCTGTTACGATAAAAAAACTTTTAAGAATTTTGAAAATATGGTATAGGTATTTTGTTGCATTTTTATTTGTCATTTGCAAACATCTGTTAATAGTTAACTGCCGTATTGGCTTTTTTTACGTTTGTCAGTCGAGTAAATTATTTTACAAATTTTATAAACACGGTTTTCTTATACATTTGTACTTTTTGTTTGCAATATAATAAGAGTAATTTTTTTTATGTATCAGTTCAACTATTTTTATTTAGAGTAAGTTTATCATGATGTGATTCTTTTAACGATAGTTACCATAATTTTATTGTACTGTAGTTTATTTTTTCGCCATTATTTTATTTTATAAAATATTTGATTATGTTATTGGACAATAAATTTATGGACAGGATTAAGATTGCTATTGAAAAATGTATTAAGTTTAGAATACTAACGTGTATGGTGTACGCGTGTTATATATTACCTTTTAGAGTATATTTACTTTAAAATTTTAAAGCTTCTTCAACAGCTAGATAAACGTGACCCTAAATTACTTTTATAATCTCTCTCGAATGTTTTAGATTTACACGGGATAAAAGCATTAGGGGACTGAATTGGAAATGAATCCTATTTTCTATAAAATTCTATGAAGTAATCCTGTTGTTTTGCGTACAAAGTTAATTTATTGTTACAATTTTGTTTTTCCAACAGAAAATATAAAAATCTTTTAAAATCTTCTGTCAAGCCAAGCGATAGGTATAATATCCCGTAAAATAAGCATAGTGATAATTTTAGACTTAAGTTCTACGGATTTAAAATAAATTAGGTCACCTTCAATAACATTAATCCAATCCTGGTAATTATGTAAAAATAAGAAAATGCACATTCACGAATCTGAAAAAGAACTCTTTTTTGGCGTAAGTTTTACAAAGTTATTTTTAAACAATTTTTTATTACTCTTTTGGATATTTAATTAAAAACGGGCGTGAAAATAATTATTTCGCTAGATTGTTGACTGAGTATGGTCGATGGGGTGGAAATACGATATTCGTCTTGCAAACTAACTTTCTCTAAACCTCAACTCGAGAACAATTAAAGCACTCACTTTTAAAGCGATGTATAATGATTATTCAAGTAAAACACTCTAAAATGTTAACGTATTCAGTTACATGGGATTAGATACATATAAGCAACGGGTTTATAAGAAATAAAAGGTTCGTCGGTGTACACTGATACGTACACTCAAATATATGACGGAGTTATTTGCACTGAGAATATACAAAGTTACTTCCGCCGAATAATGATATAATAAATAACCTTATTGGTAATAATACGTGTACGAGTATTGAATATTATATTGTCGTGGGTAGATTGTCTTTATTCTGATATCAAATCTGATTGCAGAGAACAGAGATTATAATACAACTTCGATCCATCGGAAAGAACACGAGGGGGACATAAATGTGTTATTTCATGTGTAATAATAAATGATAAGAAATATTTTACGCTGTGTAATTGGCGCAAATAAAAACTAATTATGTTTGAGAAAGGGGCTTATTAAAAAAATTGTTGTTTATTTATTGATTGTGAAGAAAAGTTATGTATTGATGACGTGTGTAATTTTAGTCGAGAAGACACTCGATTGGATCCCTATCGATTATGACATTGTTCACTACTATTATTGTTGTGCTATCATAAAAAATCAAACTTAATTCTTTCCTTAAAGTCTCGGCGGGCGGTATTGTTTCTGATACATTCAGAAAAATAGAACAATAAAGAAAAATTGTAATAATATCACGTTAGTTTTTGACGTTACTTCAACCTACTTCAATTTATAACAAATTGTTTTGATTCATTGTGAATAATGATACATCATTGCTGAGAGTTTCTTGCCGTTCAATGTAAGCAAATGAAAAATTATTGTTTCAAAAACATTTATTATGAAATATTAACGAACTTAGATGGATTATAATTTCATTTTTTATTCATTAGTTAGTATTACATTACTTTCCCGTATGATTAAGTTATTTAATTATACTGTAGGCAAAGTAGACACACTGTATCGCCAGAAGAAGGAAAACAGCTCGTCAATATTCTTAGAAATCATTTGATATGCAAAATATGTTCTTGTTGCATTTCTCGTTAGGACTTAAAACATTTCTGAATAAAATAGTGTCACCAAATAGAATAGAAATTAGCGTAAAATACCTAACACGAAATAGACACCATCTGCCTAGTGAAACAACAATTTTTAAAGTGTAAACAATTTAATGATTATAGATGGCAATGTTTTTCAAGGTCTGGCGACATTCAATACTGGACACGATATAATATAAAAAATGTATAATAATGTATTCAGAAGTACTTCTCTTACATTATGGAACTAACCGATACGGTACATTAAACTTACAACCTCAGAGTTTCCATTTATTATTACAAGTAACCGAGGTGAACAATTCACAATAAGTAAACTTTACACAATAAGTAAGTAGTAAGTAAACACGATGAAGTTGTCATTTTTTACTTCTGGTAGAATAAGACCCTTGCACTAGGTAAACGAACAGGCGGTATCGCAATAGTGCCAGCTACGTTACTACCCCAAATGGATCTGTAGTGATTTTGAAGTAACCGTGATTGTCATAAGCAATTCGAAAGTTATATAAAGGTCGATGGTATACCTATTCCTTTGTAATTAGCATACCAAAATTTAAATCATCTTTACTTTAGCTAAAATAATGTCACGCAAAATTAGGATATCAACGAATTGAATTATTCAATACACTTCAATACATTTTAAAACTATAGATGGTTTACAATATTTTTAGTATAAAAACTTAAAAATTTTCATTTATAATTAAATTAGATGACAGATGTCAATTTTAAATATGCACGATATTAGTCTTTTAGATATTTAAAGCCGTGTGTTACATTACTCCTTTCTATAATTATTACGAGTATTTTTAAAATTCATAACACATTTTCTACTATACTCATACGTGTTTTTCCTTTTTTAAAACCTCAAAATGCGTGTGTCTAATATTAAAGTATCGGTTTATACGATAATATAATACATTTCCATTTTAACTATTGAACCTATACATCACAGGGATTTCATCGATATTGAAGGATATTTTTCCTATATGTGTTAAATACAGCGTATTTTTTATATTTTATCATCAGCAATAAAAAGTTCTTAAATACTCTTTATGACTTTCCGGATCTGCAATAGCCATGCTAAAGAATGAATTATTTGAGATTCGTCATTGATGGACATATGTGTAATATTGTATCAGTACAACAAGAGAATTTCAGAAACTTTATCGAATATATTATCAAATAGAGTAATGCATTGCCAAAATAAATTTATTAATTTTAGAATATTGAAATTTTACGTATGTTTTTAAGAATTCTCAACGGTTAAAAATAAAAGTTCCATGTGTTTTTTACGTTATTTGTAAGCCAACAAACTATCTTTAAAAGAATATTTGATATGTTATTTTTATGAAATTTAATAAATGAAAATTACGATCATATTAAAAATAATTGTTTAATTATAATCAAACAAGCATATTTTTTTAATCATAATTATAGTATGTGATCCTAGAATTTTTTTTATTGACAATGTCTATAAATTGTATAGTTTTGAGTTGAACAAAAAAACTTAGCCTTATCAAAGTACACAACATGCGTGCGCTTCTCACTCTATTAAAATAACTTCAAAATACAATTTTCAAGACAATTTTGTTCCTTCAGCCACGATGTAAAAGTTTCAGCCAGATTTCTAATATTTTAGTACATAAAATCAATATAAAACAATTTTAATACCAGACATTTTAAAGAAAATAAACAGTAAAAAATTATTCAACAAAGCAAAACTTTTTCAACTTTTACCAACATACCTAACATCGATCGATCTGAGTATTAAAAAATAACGCAAGTTCTTAAAGTAGGACACGTTGCATATGATTAAAAATATCCCTAATATAATAGCCGCAGATTTATAACCTTTAAAAGTTTAACAAATATTGAAAAAAAGAAAGGTATTACTAGTTAATTGTAAATATACTTTTTTAGAAATGTAGTACACATACCATGTAGTTAACTGAACATGAATGAAAACATTTATTAAGTTTAACTATTAACGGAAACTTTTTCTATATAACTTGGTACAAATTANATGTACTTCAATGTCATAATTAATTGCTAAGTTTAACTATTAACGGAAACTTTTTCTATATAACTTGGTACAAATTAATTTCTGAGAACTTGTAAACATTACTATGAGAGTTTCAACATACCCAGTAATCAGATGTTTTTACAAAAACTTCCATGAAAGGTTGTAAACAAAAAATTTAGTAGTATTAGTATTGTGTTTAAGTACTTAAGTGCCTCACATATTTCTATACATTAAAATGTAAGACAAAAGGTCACGTTTTGAATAATACAAACATGAACACATATTTTAACGAGGATATTACATTTTAACTGTCAATTATCTCACACACATCAAAATAAAAATGAAGAGTTTTTGTATAAACAGGAATAAAGATTGTCGTCATTTGTTTACTATAACATATTTTTTTAATCAATTTAAATATTTTACTTACTTGATTATCGATATCGGTAAAAAATAGATTTCAAATACTTTTGTTTCCGATAAAATATTTAAACGCTACTTAAAGTCTATCCGTCATTTTTAGCGACTATTTACCTTTTGCTGTTTGTTGATGTTAACCTCGTTAACCCATTGAAATTGTTGTTTTAACGACTTGTACGGAAACTTCAAAACTGGTATTTGGAAAAGGATATTAATTTTGAATTATACATGCAAGACACACGTAACACTGTTATGTCTTTAACGTGCCCATGACAGATTTTGACAGAATTTGTAAGTAAAGATAATACCAATAAATATCAACTAGCAAAATAATCTGTCAGATGCGATTAATATTTTAAGTACTTTATGTTGTCAATCGTAATAACAACATTGACGGCGATTTGTGCAACACTGATATTTGTAAAAATTTTAAACATTTATTTAAAATCTTTATTATATAAGTGTAAATAGTTAATAATTATAACAATGAAAAATAGTATAGAAAGAAACTAATGGAAACCCAACCAATGGTAACATTGATTGTCTGCATATTTAAAAAAAAATCTATAAATAAAATTAATAATCACTCGTTATTATAAATAACATGACCGCAAGTTTAATGATAAAAATAACATGGCAAATTGTTTAACAATAGAACGCAATAAGTAATTGTTATACAAAAATGTTACATGAAATGTTTTTTGGCAAGTTTTGATCTTGGAGTGTATAACAAAATTTTTATTGTAACAATAAAAGAATAATTTATCGTTTTTACTTAAATGCCTAGTGCGTGATGAGAGGCATGATTTATGTAAATATACAAAATACCATTATAAATAATAAATAATAAATTATTTCGAAATCGGATAGAAATTTCAGTTATATTTTAAGTTTTGCTGCCAATTTCAAGATACTTTTTATACTTCGGATTAAATTGTACACTAAAAAAGATTGAGATAAGGCATAAAAAATATGTCTATATGAAATAAACATTTTTTTGGAATATCCACACTAAGAGTTATGAAGTATTGAGTACCGCAAACTAATATTGAGTTTACTGATGTATAATAGATAACGGTTTGATTTATTATCATGATTTATTAGGAACTAAAATTCTGCAAATAACAAGTCATAATTTAAACGAATTATGTTTTAATTATGGTTTTATTTTTTGTTTGTCATATTATGATAAATTAAAAAAAATACGTACCAATAAATCAATGAATTTCTTATAAATAATTTATTTGATAACCTTACATTACTTATCGATTCATGATGAATTTTTATTACTTTTATATATTCATAAATATACGAATAACTTAATTTGTTATTATTTTAGTAATCGAGTTTGAAGAGATTTATAAGAATATTTGTGGTTATAAGTATTCGTTTCTTAATTTAAATTTTAAAATTTAATTGTCTTATTTGTACTTGTAATAAATTAACCACCACTTAACACATGCAAAAGTTTAAGAGTAAAAGGAGAGAATGATATATGTAATTTAAGGTTCAGGAATTAAAATAATAGGTAACATCAAGCTAATATGTTCTATATAAATACTTCAGATGTAACGCCAGTGTACTAAAATGCACCTTTTACATACAATTTAATCACAAAAAAAACATTTAGCGTTGTAACTTTCTCTGTAGTTTTAAAATGAAATTGAACCACTGAACAAATACNCAACTAATTATTTAATATATCTAATATATTTAAAATTACTTCAAATGAAGGATTCTGTTTTAACTTTCTCTGTAGTTTTAAAATGAAATTGAACCACTGAACAAATACAACAAAATAGTGCAAAGAAGCAAAAAAAAATTAATACAAATTATATAAAAAGATAAAAGTATGACTGATGACACAAATGTTGTGTAACTAAAAACGAAAAACGTTGGCATTGAAGAGATCGAAGCTTATTACGAATTATTTTTTAATAGATTACTTTTTTTAATGAGAAGTTGTATTAGATTCAATTTTTTGTTTTCTTCTGCAAATATTTGTCAAGGTAAAAATTAACGTTTATGTCCTTCACATAGTACGATACAAAAAATAATACAACAAAAAATAGCGGCCACAATCAATAAATATTTTTTTCATAAACATCTTATAAAATCTTAACATCGAAGCAAAACTAAATTACTTTTTTATAAAACTGAGAAACCAATCTGCAAATGATGTGTGTCATGTGTTTCAAAACTAAATAAAAATGTTTGCAAAATAAATTGGCCCTCAAGATCAAAACAAACACTGTTGATGGAAATGATTGTTTTGTTAACATTTTGTAATTTTCATGCCATTCGATTCACAAAAACAATAAACTAACTCTTAAGCTACATCGCGATTGCCCTAATTTTCTCTTTCACGTTAAAATTTAGTGAATAAGCTTATCTTGGTACTTTGAACATTATATCATGTGATAATGGTACTTGTACTGTACAAGTGTATTCCAGCACTTGAAGTGTGCTCAGTAAAAACCGTTCTAGCCCAAGCGCCAAGTTTTTTTTCCAAGAAAGCGTTTAGTTGTCATCTCAACGACGTTTGAAACAGATAATGTCATTCCTTCCTCAATTTACTTATTCGTAAATGGAAACTCAGAACACAGCACAGAAATTATAGAATTTGTTTACAGTCGTTAACAACTCGACGGCGACTATTATTTTTTGTTAGTCGTGTCGTAAAATGATTTCTATTTGAATGCTGCTGAAAACTAATTCTTCTCTCATGTACCCAACTCGTTTACTGAACACTACAATTTTTTTGTTACAAAACTTACTGTATAAATGGTTAAATATGAGTTTGAAGTAGTCGGTACACAAAAAATTTTCAACTGTATATATATACAGTATATATATATCCACTAAAAACTTTTAAAAATTATGTTTTTTAGAAAAAGTTGAATACAGAGTGCTCTATTAATTAACAACCATAGTTTACTAAGTAAATTTGATCGATTATCTCTTATTTTCTTTTTGGTTAAGATAATTAGAGCTATCCTAAACAACCTTTTTGAAATTTTTGTGATTATTTTATATTGTAAAATNTGTTCAACTGTATATATATATACAGTATATATATATCCACTAAAAACTTTTAAAAATTATGTTTTTTAGAAAAAGTTGCATACAGAGTGCTCTATTAATTAACAACCATAGTTTACTAAGTAAATTTGATCGATTATCTGTTATTTTCTTTTTGGTTAAGATAATTAGAGCTATCCTAAACAACCTTTTTGAAATTTTTGTGATTATTTTATATTGTAAAATGTTAATATTTGTCTGCNTTTAATATTTGTCTGCATAGAATGAGTTAAAATTGAAACACTAACAATAAAATAACCATGATTATTTAAAAAATAATCCCTTCTGTTCCCTGCATGATAGTGAAGCTTTATGCATTTTCCTCGTCTTCTTTTTGATTTTCCTGATCTAATTAACACCAGAAATAAACTATTTACCCTCTTAGACGCCTACAATATTAATCTTCCTTCCATAGCTAATACTCTTAATTCNGTTAATATTTGTCTGCATAGGATGAGTTAAAATTGAAACACTAACAATAAAATAACCATGATTATTTAAAAAATAATCCCTTCTGTTCCCTGCATGATAGTGAAGCTTTATGCATTTTCCTCGTCTTCTTTTTGATTTTCCTGACCTAATTAACACCAGAAATAAACTATTTACCCTCTTAGACGCCTACAATATTAATCTTCCTTCCATAGCTAATACTCTTAATTCTCGTTCTTCCATTATAATTATTTCCATCATATCTTTCCTGTGGAGTTCCGGCTTTGTCATTTAATCTCTAATTATTTTATTTTATTTACTTATTTGTTAATTTTTTTCTCTTCTTCCATTCTTTCAAATAAAAATTTTAATTTATTAATTTTTCAGTTTGTACATTAAATTCTCTTTAGTTAAAAATAATTTTAATAATGCTTAATTTCTCTATAGTTTTGAGTTTACTAATAATTATTATCGCATTTGTTGTACCAGTATGAAATAGTAATGTTACTGTTTTACTTCTTACTTTTTGTTCTTTGTTTATAATTGGTGTGCTGGTTAATAATTTAATAAAAACTATAAAAAATTTGAAAAGAAAATTTATAATATAAACATATAATACCAACTTTCTAGAAATAATTTGTAGTAATTTGTGTTCTCTACTGATACAGCCTAGTGTTTCGCTAGTGGTTAGGTTATTAGAGTGTGTATATTTCTAAATTGATGAGTATGGACAGTGATGTACAGTCGGGATATATTCTGATTGAATCTGTTAATCTGTAATTAATTGTGATCTACTGATTTATCTTACTAAGTTATTTGTTGATTAATAAATTAATAAACGTGCTTTAAATTTTATGTACAACAAGTGCTAATTAAATACACATTATTTCTGATGTTCTACCTATAACCATCCTACAAATTATTTGATGAACTACGAAAATTTTCCTAGCAAAATTAAATTATAATTAAAAATGATGCATTAATATATTATGGTGGTAATAGGGAATATGTGTACTAATCAGAGTATTAATTTCCAATCGATAACACTGTACTTACCGATGAGAAAGTTATTTGGAAGAAAATATCAATATATTATAGGGCGTAAGGCACGTCGAAGATAAATGATCTACACGCGATAAAAATAAATAACTGGAAGCACAATGAGATTTGAAAAGAATAAGAACGGTCATCACGAGTAAAAAAAGAAGATCGACGGTTTATAAAACGTCCGCCGTGTTTGTGTTTTCTTAGCCATCGTCGTGGAATATCAACAAAATAATAATAATATATGATTTTCCTAACACGTCGAATAAAGCATTAGGGAAAAGTGAGCGCACATCGAATGCACTGCGATTTTGATAAATGTAAAAACTAACTTCTGTACCCTATGTGTGTCTTGATTCGCAATAAAAGAAAAATAAGTAACTATAACAAAAGTGGCCCGCAAGGTCAATAGAAAACAAAAAACAATACCTTCCAACGCAAATATTTTTTTACGAACGTAAAACAAAATCGGCAGACGTTTCGTTTCAGGCTTGAGGCTTTGAGAAATCATACCAAGAAAACATTGTTATATCCATCGATGTGGCAACTTGTTAAAAAATCAGTACTCGTTAAGAAAATAAAACCATTTTACACCTTCATTAGATAATTAAAATGTATAGATTTTTTTAATTCTATTATATCTGTGCCATAACGTTCCAATTACATTAACCAATGTTAGTACAATACACGACATGTTACGCTTATGAGTTAGCAAGTTCATAAAGTCTTTTAAGTCTAACATAATTTGAAGAAAACAACATTAGGTTAATGAGTTAAATCAAAACGTGGGCTTTAGAATAGTCGTGGAACGTCAATTGGAAACACGTTCAATTTTCTCTCGGAGTAAAGAACTTGATAAATAATGTACATCTGTTCAATCTGACGTGATTTACTAACAAAAATTGTCTAGTGAAATTCATGTTTGGATAACACACGTGTACTAATGTACAAATAACGCTGGACAATTTTTTTCTGAAAAAAAATTACGCACTAGTACAATTTAATGTTTACACGTATTTGTGTATTTTTAAATAAAAAATAATATTATAATTTTATTCGAATAGTTAAATTCTTAAGTCGTAGGGGAAATGGTCGTGTCTGATATTTTTGTGGACTATTACAGCTGGTCGCAAATTAGAAATATTTATAAACAATTTCATAATTTAATTAATTCTGTCGCAGTGTAGTTATACGGCGGCTTTTGTATAATTCTGCAGTCAAAATGTGTTTTTTAATCAAAGAACTTTAGTCTACACAAATCGTACACAAAAAACATTACCGAATTAATTATGTACGAGACAGCACTGGTGAGAACGAGAACCATTTAATTGAACGTAATTAGACGCGTACAACGTTTTAACGATTTACTACAGTGTGGCTTTGAGCGTCACATTCATAATATATGTGTATATGTAATTTAGTCACCCGAAGGTTTAACTCAGCAGCGAAATCTTGGACAAATGACGCAATTGTTGAATAATTAAGATAAGGCAGAGCCCAGTTGAACGTTGTGCTCTACTGAAGAGACCAGAAAAGGAAACCGACCGAAAACTTTTACACCCTTCGAAGACTATTAAAACTGTACGTTACATTGTAATGTATTTTAAATCAGCAACTCGCATCAAAGTAAATGCGATTACTGATGTCAAGTGGGCCGGTCGCCGTACTCAATAACATTTCGAATTTTCAAGTACAATGTATTTTCAGAAAAACACATGCTGACAAAAGCACGCCATTGTTTATATCGAATTTTGAAGACTCTTGGCGTTTTTTTCATTATCTACGGCAAAATCGCAGTGTGCCATTTCCACAATACATATTTTGCACTATGCCAACGAAATATAACCGTCACCTGAATAAAATATTATTTCGTTCTATAGTTTTAATAATCAGACAAACCTCTTATAGAACAAAACCTTCTCCGATCATTATTTTGTACGCTTTAACCTACTTGACGATGAGCGCACAACAAATGTCAATAACCTCCAAGGTGATTAATATCCGGTTATTAAAGTATTAGAATAAAATAATAATTTCTGTAAAATTTAAGATTACTTCGTTTATATTGATGGAAAAACACAACTGTACTTTTTACTTGCGCAAACTCGGATTAAGTTACGGGTAGTGTTTTTTTTTTCTAGCTATTGTCACCCGGCAAAAAATAAAAAACTACAGACACACTACTTAATATTAGAGATATGGTGCTACCTTTAGACGAAACTGGTCGATGACTGTAGCCGTTGTGGTTCTCGGTGGTGGACAGTTCGTCCAGTTCCAGTTGGTTCCATACGAGCATGTGCTTGGCGCCGGAGGCAGCCCGGTCGCCGCACGCCGCGGACGTGCTGGGCGGACTCCGGGTACCGCCGAACGACGATTCTGCCTGGACAACGGCGTGGACGCCGGACATGAGACCGATACCGGCATCATCGTCCTCGGACTCTATCCCGCCGCGGCCGCCGCCTCCATCCCAATTGCGGCCAGACATCAGCGCGGACCACCGCCCGACGATACCCTTTCACCAAATCTGATATAATACATTGGTCAGTCCGCCATTGTGTGCTATCTAATGTTCATTACCAAAACGGATCGGATTACACACACACACACACATAGTTATAATGTAATTATTAAATTTTTTTCCAAAGCACTTGACTAAAACGCATACGCGTCATACGCTTGTTTGTTAAGGCCATATATTTTCCGTTTATAAAAAACAAACATGTTGGGTAACACGCTCAATGAAATATTAATTACAAAAGTTGGAATGAGTGTTTTACAAATGTCGTTCATATTTATTACACAAAGCAATCCAATAAATTTTGGCGCGCATTTAACTATCTATGTAGTATGTCATGTTTACACGAGGAACAGCTAAATTTGTATATTTTTTATCGACTCAACAATTTTTTTATATATACAACATTAATAATTAGTCGAAAAGTTATACTTTTCAAGTAAGAAAATGTTTAATTTATAGATAAAATTAAATTTACCATATTGTATTGTCACGTTTACCTATTCGTTCAATTGCGAAACACCAACAAATTGTTAAGTCATACCTATATTGCAAATCAATTAACGAACTTCATTAAACCCCAATGCAAGAACCGAGAATTTAATACGCAGCTGTAATTGCAATTAACACTATTGTCACTTGCAGTTCCGATGCAGTTATTATGGAGCAAAAAGGATGTAAAGTCATTAATTATTAACGAGATTCGATCACACTGTTCTCTTACACAACTCTATGCCAATTAATTATCTAGTTAAAACAAATAAGTTTATTACCCAAACGCCGTTAATAAAGCTAAAGCGCTATAAAAACATTAATAGGTAGTGGAAAAACACTCGGATATGTAAGTGAATCTCAAGTGTTGTTATTCTACTTCAACACGACGATTGATACAAAAAAAAAATGATTTTTTTATTGTTCGCCTAACGTTAATAAAAACATTGCATAAATTTTGTACGCATAAAAATATTACAATTTATATTTTTGGCGTCCAAGTCTAATGCAATTTGGACGCTTACCAATCTGTGTACAATTATGAAATATTTATAAATATTCATTTGATTAGCTTTGCCGCGGATTCTGAAAAACAATTCGGTCGAGGGACACACGACATACGGTGGAAAAGTCATTACTAAAGGCCGTTACGGGACGATAGAAAATGAATCTGTATATTGATCCGACTAATGGTTAGCTGTGCTGTTTGACGGCAGTTAAATCCTGTCAGGTCGTTCTGGCCGTTCCGAAATCGTTGGCTTAAATTAACGACCGCCGGACTTTTCTGTCTAAACTTAGATGGCAAGCGGCGATTCGATTATTGTCATGGTCGGACAGGCCATCGGCTGCAGTAGACGAGCCGGATGGAAACGGAGTAGAAAAACACACCGGCAGACCATTGTGACTGACAACTGAATTGCTCAGTTTCTCGTTCAGATCGATAGTCGAAAATCGTTGAGTCCACCGACGTGGTTATGTTATGCGGTCGGTCGAGATGGGAAAAAACTTCACGAAAAAAAAAAATGATTGCTTTTGACCTTTTGCGGTGAATAACGTTAACAAATACCGTGTACCGTTCTACCTCAGTTGTTAATTATTTAATTTGCAAGGTACGAATGCACAATGGGACACAATTAAATTTTATCCGACTCTGGTGAAATTATAACAACGTCGAATGAAATGAAAATTGGATCCACCAAGTTCATTAATTTCTATATGTATGGACACCCAAAGTGTAATAAAACACTAACAACCGAAATAGAACGACAGAAGAGAAAAAATGTTTATTAATTAGTTTTTGGCGAGTTAATTCAACGGGCGATGCTCACGACACTATTTATTTTGTGCGGTGTACTTATCGATGGTGGCGTGTTGGCTGAAGAATGGCGACTTGGGAATTGTTTAAAAAATTAAGAAAAAGCAAAAAAATGTACAGTACAGCGATTTGGTGGTATTATAATTTGCTAACTCTCCGACCGTTTGGATGTTTGACCAGCTTTTCTTGTTTTAGTTTTAACAGTAAACGATGGGAAAGGGAACGGTCGAACACGTTGCAGCGGATTCGACAATACACTCGAGTAATCTTTGTTTCAACATTGTTTGCCGTTTGTATGTCAAGCACATCGACTCGCACATTACAAAGAGAGGCTTGCAGATATAACACGAATTAGTCGGTTTTTCAGCATATTTTACCGATATTGCAGGCCACAACTTGGGGGGGGGGCACAACAATTAGGCTGAATGTGGAAACATCTGTGTATTGGCCAAAAACAGAATTTATTATTACTCGAATTATTCGTCCCAGGCGAACAATTAAAATTGTCACAATAAACTATTACAGTAGCACATGATAGTATATTAACCGAGCCAAAGTGTTGGCGATCGTGCGGTTCTATACCACCACCTACACACACGGGCTTTTCATTTGCGAAATGCACCACCAACAACACTGATCACTTACACCGAATACATAAAAAATGATAAAACTGTATTTATCTTTATCAATAGGACACCATAGGATTGCATGGGATTGGCTTATATTTTGTATTTTGCTCGCGTTAGTTGTCAGAATGCGACACCTAAACTAAAAGGTTCTATATCATTATTTTATTATTTTACAGGAGAGCGTTTTTAGATTTTGCAAATTTTTGTAATGAAAAATCAAAAAAATTATATAGCATGAATAATTTAAATATTATAATTATCAAAACAACGAAAAATAGTCTTTGAACATTTTGCTCTAGAGTAATAAGGTTCTATAGGTAGAATTTTCCTCAATATTATTCATCTTAATGGATAGAATATTTTAATTTAAACAATTTTTTGAAACATTGAACGTTACGCTTTGAAAAAAATATATATCATCATCCCACAGTTAAATACTCAATCAAATAAATTATCGGAGAGGAGTAGGTGTTAATCCAAAATCATATGTATGATAAGACAGTGAGTATGTGACGCTTTTCTCTTTACAGTAAATTTTTAATACTTCGCATGTTAAACCGTGGGAACCAAAAACTTATGAAAAATGTATGACAGCATGACAATAATCAATAAAAACAGATAATATTAACTAGCTGGCCGATAATTCAAACAATTTATTTAAATTAATTAATTTTTACAGAAAATTATAAAGGGTTAAATAAATAAAAAAACAATATCCACAAACGTAATTTTTTCAAAAACTTTAACAATACAATATTCTTAAGAGATGTTTCGGCGGTGGTACTCAGAAAATACGGATGAGAAAAAAATAAACAAGCAAGTCAAAAAGTATTTTTATGACTAACAATCTTAAGGCCGAGAGATGATGAGACTACCTATTCTACTAGTGCCAATAATTGAAACTTCAAGCGTCGTATTTCCACTTCGCCAATAATAACGTGCACAAGCATAAAAGTTTATTTCTATTTTTGTTTTTCTGTCATTCGTTTAGACAGTAGTAACACTACCATGTTTTTTTACCTCAATTCCGAGCTAAGCAAACTATTATAACATAAATAAATTCATTTTAGATGATGTTACACCAGATTTTATTATTTTTAATTATCAAGAAACCTTTTAAGATAATGTACAGAGTATAATTTTATTTCCAAAGCAAGTCCTTAACATCTTGTTGTGAAAGTTTAAAATTAAGTAGTTAGCTATTATAAAAACTTAAAAGAAATAAGTCTTTCGTGGGATTTAAAAAAGGTTTAAACATTTTTAAGACCTTATGGGTTTATACCAAAAGGATACGTGGCATTACTCTACTAAGATGTCATGGAAAATTTCTTTTTTTTTTTAACAATTTTTTTTAGACACATTACATAAGTTGAAACAAACATTTTCATTCATATATATATATTAAATCGATAAAATCTATCTTTGAAAAGGTGTATTCAAATAAAAGCTTAAATTTTAGAAAAAACACTTTCGGAATGAAAATTGAATACTAGAGAGACATTCTCTGAATATAATCATTGCGAATGGAAATTTTAACACAACTCACAAGGTTCATTTCAGGTCAAGTGAATTATATATACGCGTATTAAGCCCCAGATGGTATTCTAAGTAGATATTGTCACAAGCCTTTGAACAATGCTTTTCCCGTAGTCAATACAGGTAATGTGGCTGAACCCGTTCTCGTCATACGTTTGAGATTGTTTGGCACAACAAATAAGGATTTTGCATACAAAACATATATTTAATTTGCTCAGTAATTAGGCGTGAGCAGTTGTGTATTGTACACAGTAAACAATTGAAAAACTCTGTTATGTAATAAATCTGTCGATACTCTACAACAATAATTCCCATTGAAAATTGAACTTTGAGATGTCAATCCTTAAACAATAAATTTGTGCCGTTATTAATGCGAAACCGACAAAAATCCTAGTGACAACCATTTACGTTACAGAACTATACCATACTACCCCTCCGCCATAGTTATCGGCCCAATATGGTACGACTAGTACGCGACAAAAGAACTTTGTTACATTCCGGTTCTGTTGCACGAGGTTCGCATTATAAAATGACACTTCATTAATAAATCCAGAGAATAAAAAAGTACTAAAAAACGTGTCAAACTTATTCGCCACTGCGAACAATATGGTCAAATGACTCTAACAAGATTTGTTATATTTCTTGAAAATTGTTTTTTTTTTCTCTGTAACATTAGCCATTAAGACTTATGTGTTCAGGTATACTTTTATTTTGCTTAACAACTTAGATGTTACCAACAGAACCCTCTTAAATTAATTACAATTTTTACTAGATTTCATCAAAGAGAGTTTACTAGGGACAACACGCATTGGTTTTCAATCAAACATATTGATGCAGTGCCAAAATCAACGTTTGGATGACGGACAGAAGATGTATGGTGTTTGAGAAAATATAGTGACAAGCAGAATTTATAAATATGTGTAATAAATCTAATGCGCGTAATTTATGATCACGTAAAAACTTAAAATAAATGATAGAAATCGTTCGATATAAAAAACTATTAACCGTTTTTCTTTGATTAATCAACATTGATTTCTTATAAACAATAAACGTCAATAGTATTTAGATTGAATTCATTCCATTAATGATAATAAATGATATTTTTAATTGGTTTGATAGCACTTTGGCTGTTTAAACGTTTGCCGAAATCAAATAACGATTTAAAACTATTTCAAAGGCCTTGTTTACATAGCTCTTACATAATTCAAGATAGAAGCAGCCGTTGTTTAAACATTTTATTGCTGTTGACTTTCGAATAATGAACACAGTTAAATACCAAAATAACAACTGTTCAGATAGCCGATAAATGTGCTGATGTCAGCGGACCTAATAGGAGTAGTTTAAAGCTAAGTGAAGACGATTATTATCAACATAAATAACCAGGTAAAATGATATCGTTGGTGAACGATCTTAAATTTCGGTGTATTGAATTTGTTGTGCACAAAACACACAGCGATTGTGAGAAATCGCAAACTCACAAAAGTTAGCACGACAATGAATAAAATGTGTAAACTTTAAAAGTTTAAGTTGCAATAAAATATATAATAATAGCATTAAGAAATCCTACACAATAGTACTTTATTCTAAAAAAAGGTGGCTTAAGTTTTTATTAAAATATAATAGTTTATTAGTGCAATGAAAAATCAGAGGTCTATAAAAATGTGTATAATCTTTTTTTAATTTAGGTATCTCACTTATTTTACTTAGAATTTTCTTATGGTTTTCTGTAAAATATCACGAGAATTCTTTAGCAGTATACAAAACAGTAAGGCTAACATATTATTTGTTAAAAAAAATAAATAAATTCAACTTGCAAAGCCGTTTTGCCTGATTACGTTCACTTTTTTTAATTAAAGGTGCAGGTTTTGTCTATAGAAATATAAAATGGTTTTTTCATTAATAAAGGGATTTAAAAAACACTCGGTTAGCAAAATAGTCGCGCGTTGACGGACAACGGCGATAGGTTAAGTGACAAACAAGTAATTTCTAAGCCCAAAATTGTATTAAGACTTGTTCTAAAGCATTTATTTTACAACTATATTCTGACTGCGGCAGCATAGAAGGTTAGTTTTATGAGAAAACTTTTAAACATTCCATTTTGAGACATTTGTTAAAAAATTCGCACGCCAGAATTATTTCCAATACAGTTTTTTAACCTCATTAACAACAATTGATTTTATTTTTATTCATTTAATAAATTGCACTGGCACTATTCAGTAAAACTAATCGTCACGACTTCGTCATAATAAGACATATAAAAATATTTTATCGAATAATATGCAGAGAATAAAACGTTTGAGGCGACCGAAAATAAGCAAACGGATTAGGGCAAGTTTTAGTTAAATCAAGAACCTGTTATAGGCCCGTTGAACTTAATTTCATTCAGTATTTGCGTTTAAAGCTTTTTTTTAAAATTGTTCATAACGGTATTGCGTTAAAAAAAAATAAATCTCGCCCTAAGGAAAAAAAATGAACGGCTTTTATTTTTATAGTATCGTTTTAATGATCTTTTTCTGGGTTTTAAAAGTTTTGATGCCGTCTACGTAGCAAGCTCCACGCACTGTATGTTAAACGATATTTCGGCTGTAATTATAAATTACAGTTAAGATATTTATATAGTCTTATTAAAAGTCCAAGGTCTATACCTACGCTTCAAAATCCGCAGCAAAAATTTGAGTTTATTTTGCACAACTGGTGTTTAGTTAAGGCCGATTTGTTGACAAAAATTAAAAGCTTTCAACAAACATTAACGTTAATTGATGTGTTGTTTAGACGTGATCTAAGAGACTATAAATCCACAATGAACGCATTAAATATTGACGCTTACTGAAATATAAAACCCGACACGGTAATTGTTAGAATAATTGAAGTTGGACGAAAAATAATAGACCGAGTTTTTACAATAAAATCAAAAACTGATGGAAAATAAAAGCTGATTTTAATAAATTATACGTTACGCATTATTTGAAAAAAAAAAAACGCGATTTCCGGTCACGAAACAATAACAATAATATTATTTCTTCTCTTTAACATTTATTTAAATTTAACGATTACACGGTTAATTATCGACTCGGTTATGGCGTAAGCAAATATTTTAACGCTACGTTAAATATTTGATTGCGGTATACCTTCGAATGCGCTCATTATGTCGTAGGCCTACTGAAGACCACGTGCCACCCTCGTCCCGCTGTTGAGCTCTTCTAAACACTATGAAACAAGGTAAAAAAAAAAAAAAAACAATAAACGTGTAATAAAACGACAAGCATCGCTATTGATTTTGTTTCGCCTCAATTTATTTTAGTCAGCACGTGATAAGAAAGTTTTAAACTTGATAAATTAACATTGCCTACGCCGTGCCGTTATTTATGACGTCACCCATTGTTAGCGTTCAGACCGAAGTGGTCAATACTAATAGTTACTACTATTATTATTGCAATGGTATTTTTAGCCTTCTTTTTATAGCACCTCGCGGTGCACGGAAAAAAGCGACGGCGAAAAATACTGAATGTGAAGGGTCGCCACATCAATCGATTTGACAACGTCGGAGGCCACATAAAGTTTCGAAATCGTAACGGACCCGGCGAGCATATGCAAAATAACGTTGTACAAGTGCCTTGGAATATTTTCACATCGACAACAATAGTTAAATGGAATAGTTACATGTAATGTGGACACGCAGAGTTCATGTACGGCAGCCGTACCGTTGCCGGTGGCGTTGACTAAACCCACGACGACAGCACCACCACATGTCGACGACCACGTCGACGGCGGTACGCACACAGCGGGTAAACCGGTGACGGCGATCGAGAGTTGCGTGTAGTGGACGAAGACAACGCGGCACAATATCGAAACGTAGGGACACACACGCGGGCTATTTGGTCTGCACACTCACCGGGTGCTGCTGGATAGCGCACAGGGCCGCGGCGGACTAGCCGCCGGTTAGGATTCCGTCGTCGCACGGCCCGGCGGCGCTTGCGTGCATGGCGGCTCATCGATCGACTCTGCCAAAGTCCCTTCTACACCCACTGCCGCCGCCACCGCCGCCGCCGCCGCCACAAGGTTGCCGTAATACATGTACTGGTGTGTGTGGCCTCGCGTGTCTGCCGCCACCACCTCTACCGCCACTGGATTCCTTTGCTAAATCTCAGCGCACGGCTTCTTAACGTGTATCGTCACGTGGTGGGCCCAATCACTTTGTATGATTGGATTTCGACTTTTGCCAACACTTTGTAACATTATAGTTACTGCGAGGCAATACCGATTGGACTCAAAGGCTGTAGCGAAAAAGTGGTAGGCAATTCGCTCAGGACGGGACGAGTTATCGCAACATGCACAAGTTTATAGGCTAGTGCGTTTGGCCCTTGACCGGAATTTTCCCGTGAAGTTAGAAAAATACTTAAATCTGTTGATGGGATTATAACACTTGAGGGTGCCGTTGACGAGGCTACCCGGAAAGGTTGTGCGTAAAAGCAACGGCAAACGGCGTACGCAACAGAAAAGTTAGTTCTAAACGTTCATACAAACTTTTGTCAAGTAACGGTTAAAAAAAATCAAAATTAAATCGAGTGGGGATGAATTTCGGCTAGCAAAAAAAGGCTCGACATTGTTCTTCGTGAAAACTATTTCCGTCGAAAAAAAATTAAACGGTTAAATTCCAAACTACCGGAATTCATTGCACTAGTAACCATCTAAAAGATAATATTTGTACTTGTGGCTTTGTGGTGAACAAAAGCAGAGGAGTTTAAAAAAATCCCATTCAAAAAAACAGAAAGTTTGCTGTCGCTTTTATAAGTATATCTAGGGGACATTATCCGCCATAAATACTTCCACGCGAAATGTAATATAATAAATAAAAGAATAATTATTTTTTATCACTGTTTGATAAATTATTAATGAATTCTACGATGATAAATGTTTAGACGTAATAAGTTAATAAAAATTATAATTAATTTTCTATAAAATCTGGATAAATGCATTTCGAAATAACAAACTGCAATAGTTTCTACTTTCTTTGTAGCGAGACCAATTTAAATTCTTGAATCTTCATTTGAGAACAATAAATTTTATAATTTAAAATACACTCTAATGATTTTTGTGTAGAACAATTCAACTATTAATATTTGTATTAACGATTACCTAAAATATTACTTACAATAAATAAATCAAGCGGTTTGTGGTGTACATATATTTTTATCTAATAAAATTATGACCAGCATAATAATTTAACTCTCAGTTACTATTTTTAATATTAATGACCGCTAACTCGGGCAAATATACTTCTTTTGTTTGTTTTTTTTTTTTTTGCGTTAAATGGATTCCGTGAAACTGAATACATTGTTTAAATAATATTCTTTTATTGTTTCATAAAATTTTTTTCTAAACATATTCTGCGTAGCTTCCAAACGGAACACACACGTATATTTATAACGTACTTTTGTTGAAAACTGTAAGTATTCAACAAAAGGCTTGTCGTTTAATATATTTACACTTCAAAGTATGCGGCTTGAATAATAGTGAAGTAGGTATAGTAAGTTAAACAATTATCGCTATTATACAATTACAGTTTGTTTGTGTAACAAACAGAATAGAATTGTCATGAGTTTTCCATTATATTAAGACCTAAGCTTCGATTGTAGTGTAATTTCTGGCCGCCTTTTATAATACGAAAATATTACCCGTGAAAATTACCGAAACAATTTCATAAATTGTTTCAAACATAATTTGACTTGATTCCTTCGTATAAATAAATAAATAGTTTTTAGCCAATTAAGGGCAATTTCACATATTTTTTAAACTACAATTTGTTCAACACTTGAATTTTTGTTTCTATTTTTCCAAGTCGATTTCTAAGGTAAATGGAATTAAGTAGCGACAAAAAATTACTATATTATATAGACGCAGAATCGACTGCGATTTTTGAAATAGACACAACACTTACCACTATGTTCACTAACTCAAAAAATAAATACATACATATTTGTGCAATTATTTTAACATCTATTTATTGGGCGAATCGTGTGAAAATATTTTACTGGCGTTAAAGCTCCGAACGTTCTCATTAAAAGTATTGTATTTAAGTGTGCAAGTGTCGAACGAGACACGAATGCTTTGGGAAATGTTTGTTCGTGTAAACACTAACAGCGAGCAGAGAGTATAACTAAAACGGAACGATTATGTGTTTCGGTTGCGCGGAATAAAAATCCCGTGCAAGTAGAGCCTGTGCGTACAAATGTTACTTAACGCATAATGAAGTAATCAATATCTACACAATGCCATCATCAGAACCCGGAAAGGTGTGCAGTATCATCGGACGAGGTATACATTTTTCGCATATGATCAATTACCTTATCGACCCGTATGGCTCTTTGTTGAATACGAACAGGAGAGCTTTGTCAACGGTGAAAATTGATACGATTTCTACGGTTTGATAAATATTAATTAACGCGAAGAATTTCCACTCCCACACGTCGGTAATGAGACAATGCGAGCTTTTTCATTGTTTCGTGTGCTATCCTAGACGTGCCTAACAGGCAGTTCACGAGCACACAGATAATTTACATATTACCTACGCTGGAACAAAGTGTGTGTGTCGTTGGAACTAGTATCGATCATGTGTTTCATTACGCACTAAAAAAGATGTCGAGTAAAACAATTGAAATTGCCATTATCTCCGTCGCCGCTACAACAACAATAATAAGCCTCCCGCAGTTTTTTACTTGGTCGATTGAATAATAGATTTTGGTGTTTTGCACCGAGTTTTTGTTATATAAATAGGTGAATAACATTGCACATGGGTCACAGGAAAATTGATTTTCTTACAATTTATATGTCCACATGGAAACGATTTAATGTAAAGAACAACAATATCTAATTTATATTGTTTGATTTTTATTACGGCCGGGTTGTGCTCTTAACAGTAATTCAGTCAACAAAACAATGACAAAACTCCATTATTTAATAACTAAAAAAATTTTGCCCCCCTCATATAAATTCTTGATCTGCTTCGTAATTATTATTTTATACGTACAATTTTTTACATATATCAATTTTCATATGCCTATAATATCTATTGTGAGATTTTTTTTACACATATGATTAAATAACAATTTTTATGTCCTAATTAAATAGCAAAATAAATTATATGGTATTCATAACATCTGATATCATATCAGATTGCCTCGACAATGACGATGACCAAGATATTACACCATTATTTGAAAAAAAACTTAAAAGTCGAGTTACCGTCTAAAATTAATGTTAGATATTAATAATTAGGGCCAACGGAATTATACTAGTTTTGATAAAAATAAGCCATTTTTCTACTGTAATAGACCTAATCGTAGTTAAAGTAATTCGACGATACCATAGAATGCAAGTATTGTGTAACCACATAATAGAACTATTATAAAATACCGTCTGTAGTATAACATAAAGCAATTATTTAAGCTATTTTCTTTCTTTTTTTTTGTCGGACAATGCCTGCCAGCTACAGTCTGGACTTAAAGAGCACATAATTTAATAGTATGTTATTGTGTTGATATAGTATTAATTAAGTATATACTTGCAGTAAACTAACATTTTAATAGCAAAAAAACAACGTGTGAACACATATTTGTTATCTCAGATCAACGAAACTAAATCGATTAAATAGTTTAGGCAATGATACATCTTTACTTAATTTTTTGAGTGACCTCTTTTTTTTTGCAAAGAACCTGCTAAACGTATTTATTGCTTCGTTTATACATTCTAATTTACCTCTTATTGTTAACACAGTAAACACTAACAATACGCGATTAAAAAGTTAAAAGTTCATTTTTGCCTTAGATACTATTTTCTCAA
Organism: Daktulosphaira vitifoliae; assembly: GCF_025091365.1. NCBI lineage: Eukaryota > Metazoa > Arthropoda > Insecta > Hemiptera > Phylloxeridae > Daktulosphaira > Daktulosphaira vitifoliae. Next base: position 21,284,384 of record NW_026099576.1, read on the forward strand.
TTATTTTTCATTACTACTTTTAGTTGCACGGAATTCGATTAACCAATGCAAAATGGACTTTAGTGTTGCGAGTTGGCGAAATACAAGAGTTGGCAATAGTCTAATACATCCCTTTGATTAATAATCGTTATCCTTATTACGTTCGAGAGATGTAACGATTTAACTGGGGTACAAACGGACGTGGGTGCGGTTTCTGTGTTTATATATGTTATAAATTCTCATTAATACGGCATTAATTAAGTGTGCCAACCCTTGCGAATCTGACAACGGTTCGGAAAGCCATCATTTATTTTTTTGTTGATATCATATAGATTTGAAAGTCGTCGGATATATTTACCCTCATCGCGATTATTATTACAAGCTGTAGGAAACACATACTCGTTTTGAAAACTAAACGTTCTCGAAATGTCAATATCTTAAATCCCACAAGACTACTTGTAAACGAAACATTGTAACAAATAATTTACGATATTTTACACGACATAAGCCGTTGACGTTCCGCTTGATTTTCTGCACGACAGTAAAAACAAATATAATGGTACGACCGTTAGACGACAAAGGCGACAACGGTCTTAATTGTAATAGAGTTAAACACAGCGCTGTAATAATTTCTATTGGGCCATTTTTTTAATTCAGTCAATTCAAATTGCTATCCAAGGGCTGCGGTTCGAATTTAATGCTGTGAAATCGGTAGCGTTTATTGTTTTATGACAATAATTAAAATGCAAAACTCTTTCCGAAAACCGTAAAACGTTGTCTTGTACATAATTGGAATTCGCTACACAAAAGGTCAAATGATTCGTTCTATTGTTTTCACACGGTGTTTCCAACGAAATATCTACGCCCACAAATGTATTCAAAAGAAGAACAGTAGAGCGTTCATTTAAATATAATAATAACAATAATGGTACATTATTATGTACTATTCATAACCCGCCGCTTGCACTACGGAAACATTCTTGGGATGGGTCGGCACCAGTCAAGACGAGGGGAGTTCACGATTTTGCACGTGATCGATCTACAAATCCACGGTCAAGGTCAGCTACGAAGAAGTCGCAGCCGCCTATGATAGTATGCTAGTCACAAATAGACAATAGTGTACATAGACGAGCAAAACGTTACACGAATAACATTAAACTGCCCCTAATGTGTAGAGTATACGGAGACGGCGCGGTATGTTGAACCGAAAAATATAAAACCCCAGTAGGTGTTTGCAGTTACTTTTTAATAATATTATTGCAACCAGTGGTCGACGAAACGTTAATTGTTTTGTTGAGTAGACTCTGCACCTCTCGTTGAACGTCATTTAAATTTAATGAGATTAATCGAATTTACCTAGTAGTTGATTATCATCGCTCCATTGCAATGCAACAAATGTCATTAACGACCGTAAAGTTTTATTTTTCAATTTAAAAAAATAACGTAAAATTGTTTTCTAAAAAACCCGTTTGTCATATTACCGATTGTGCAGCGATTCGTTGCTCTAAAGAAATTACTTTAACTGTCCACCAACAGGTTACCATTTTGACAGTGAGTTTGATTACTTAATTTGGTTTTCATTTACATTAATTAGCGCCTCTGTGTAATTGCTGTTTAAATTAAAATAGTGCTGGACGGCACGCGACTACAATTTGTAATGCGGAAATTCGAACGATAGCTATTGATTTATGTATGGTGAACAATATCTATAAATAATATTAAATTTATGCGGGCTCAGAATGTTCTGAAAGTTGGTTCTGTGTCTATGTAAAAGGCATGAGTAAAAAACACATAAGACTACCGCCTTGAGTAGGCAATGATAATACAGCGTAACTATAATATATCCACATGTTTTCCCATCATTCGTTCGAATAGTAAAAAGAACACGATAATTTATAAGGGACAAAGTGCTCGTTTGTTATTCAAAAAACTACGAGCCGCCCGCGCGATAGGTATTCACTAGTAGCTATGCAGTTATACAAAAATGATTTATTGTGCCTGATCTTAAAAAAAAAACAGCATGCTGTTGATCCAAGGGTTTGGAAGAAAAATAATTTTGCATGAAAAGTAGTATTTACTTTTCTCAGCGAGCAATAGATTATCACTAGGACTTAAAATCCATTACAAGTATAAATAATTCATATACCAAGTTCTAAACTGAATTCTAATAAAACTCTGTACAAGAGTAATAAAAATAAACAGCGTAATAAACACTGGTATAATTATAATGGTTTATGGGTGTCATATACCCACCAAAACAAGAATATAGCGAAGATACAATTTTTTTTTCTTTGGATAGGGAAGTGAAATTTTTTTATGTATCTCCACCAAGAAAAAATTCTAATTACGCCAATGCTAAAAACGTATAAATTGATTACTAATTAATTTCTGACTCGAAATGTAATTATTAAAAAATTAAATGGTGAAAAATGAAAATTGTTAATTGCACTCGATCAGAAAAAGAAACGGGCGTAATAATGTTTTCATTAATTTTGCGAGATGAATTAACTTCAATTAAATAATTTTATTAAAATATATAGCAATATTATAGGGACCATTGACACTTGTAAAATGTTCTGGAAAATTCTTCAAATATTACATAAATTTATATGAAATATAAGCTTATTTTTTAATCATCCGGATAATCTACAATTGGTATATAAAATTGATTCCTAGTTACAGTAATATTCCGTCGGATTAAGTCATTTGATTAACTGTCTGCTTTACGGTTGTATCTACACGATTGTTAAATTTCAGTTAATTAATCAATTTTTAACAGAAGGATGAAATATTTCTATTCATCAAACGATGTCACTTTGCAAGATATATTGATTTAGCCTTCTATTTCCTATAAACGCTTCAGGATATTTTTTTTATCGATGATATATGTAAATTCAAAAGGAAACGACGAGATAAAATGATTACTCAAACGGCGTATTTTTTTCTATCATATTCGACAAATTATTTCTACTGATTTCTAAGAAAGATTTTTTTTACGCTTTGTCAATATATATTTTTTTTTTTATAACACAAGACGAGTATCACACCTATATATCTATTTCAAGTTCTATTAAATAAAAAAGTTAAACCGAAACAATAATAAGTGATGTTCAAGAAACATGGCATTGATCATTTAATTCAAAGTCATAAGAGTATCACGGGGCTAAACTCTGGCCACCAATAAGAAAAATTCACAATTTTAATCACAATTGTGATTAGGTCACCTGCGTCTGCCGGCTCTGGCTGAGTTTTTTTTACTGTTTCTGGGATGTACCAGAATTTTATTAAAAAAAACGAGTTAAATAATAGAACAATATATCTTGATTAACATCGATCAAAATAACGTTATTTTGATAACATTATTTTTCACATAGCTTAACGTCTTAAGGAATCTGAATTTAAAATAAAAACAACGACTATTTCGTACAAATCCTTTACAATAAATATTCTTACTAATATTCAATTGAATTTTCGCGTACACTATGTCAATTCTCAAAGGAGCGATATATAAGTTTTACATTTCACATGGACTATATAACATTAATTGGCGTATAACCAAAAGCAGATAGACATTACAATGTGTACACCTTGATAGCTCTAAATTAAATCTCCACAAAAAAAGTGTTACCTTGGAAGAGATTAGTTTTGATTATTCCATGTAATAGTACTCGTACCAAATATCTGATATTGATTAGACACAGTTACTCAAAACGATAAGGTAGACAAATGATTTAGCTTGGCAATTTAACAGTAAAAATTATTGTCTTTCTTTATCATGCAAAACTTATTTTCAAATATGAAAAATAACTCATAATTCGGTATGACGAATAGTAAGCGAATGTTTAATAAATAAAAAACCACTTATGCGAATAGGCCCTTTTTGTAATTCGAACAGAGTAATTTCGAACATAGAATAGGATTTACCTTATTAAAACCAAGCGAGTCGGTTTGAGTAATGGGAACACGGCTAATCGCCTAAAACAAAACAATAACTGCTGCAAAAGTTTACTAATAAAAGCTCCACTTGAAGAACAATTCTAAGGGTATAAAGCAAATTTTTATCGGCTTTAGTTTACCAACAGCATCGGTACCATTCGAAAACTCGTTGGCGAGCACATAATAATTTAAATTTATTGTTTATCGTAACTTTATATGCATGTGCATGTTTTATTCATGTCCCCGAGTGTTTTTAATTTAAAAATGTTACCCACAAACTTCTAGCGTACGCGCTTATCGATTGTCATTGTCTATAGGTGCACTGTTGAGTTATTATTATTTTTATTTGTATAGAGTTCGCCGTCACTGATGTCACCTGGTTCAGCAGCACAAGGGTCTACTCAAAATTGTAGGTCAAAAGCGTCCAAGGTCTCTGGGTGCACGCGATATAATTTATGAAGAGTAAGCAAGTAAATCGCGTTATTGCAGGAACAAAGGATTTCTTCGTTCACTTGACTTAGGACGGATTAAAAAATGGAGACAATCGACAATTTATTTTTTTAAACCACTTCAGTACTACTGCAAATACTGTTTAAAATAATCATTTCCGCATCTCATTTTACTATCTTTTTGCATTTATCTCCTGTCGACCTATTTGCATTATCCTCCTCCATGTGTTATAACAAACACAGTACCATTACGTTTTTATTAAGACGGTAAGAGGCTGCGTTAAGAACAGACACAAATGACTGTTTTTCCTTGAAAGAACTAATTTTCAAGTGACGTAAAAAACAGCAATAGAAAAACCAGACTTCAAGTTGAGTTGGTGTGTGTATAAAATAATAGCCCTAGTAATAATTAGTCGAGCTACGCGGGTACTGGGAGCCTACACGATAGATTTTTAATTGCTTCGTCGCCAACACCGTCACCTGCTGACAGTTAAATTAATGCACCGAGGATTTTTGCAGAAAAAAAGGACCAAATCTAGCAGACACCGTGCAATACGACTTCATTGTACAATCACAAAGCTCTGCATTGCAGATACTCAAGTGTCAAACGCATATAACAATGTAACCGTGAGATGACATTTCGTAGTAATCCTGGAGGACATTTTTTAAATTATAAATTCAATACTGCGGTCGAGGTCTTACATAAAAGTAAACGTCATCAGACAGGCACGTCATTAATTTGCGACGATGCGGTTTTCCTGCATTGGGAATCTCTTAATCAAATCAAAGATGTTACTGGAATCCTTGAATTCGGTATATAATTTTGTAACAACGACACGGGAAAACGAATAATAACAAACTATGAACGCACTATCCGTGTAATTTAAAGTGATAATTTTAACCCATAAGGAAACATGGGTCAAGGAAGTTTTTTTTTTTATCAAAATAGTCTATAATGATGAGAACAGATGTACACTGCACATCGGAATACTGTATTATTACTAGAAGAAGTCTGATACTAATGAATACGCTACAGACCTACGAAGGTTGTTGAAAAATCATTTTTTCTCTATTCAAACAATACAAACTAACAGAAAATAAATTATTTTTGATTTTTTGTAATACATTTGCATTGTTGTTGGAAACATATACGAAACTTTTGTAAACTAACAATTGAAATATTTGTCAAGACTACATAAAATTTCACTAAGAACAACAAAGTTCAAATGTTTTTTATAATATTTCACATTGATTTGAGCTACACAAGTTATAATTTAACGTGTTCAACTATTTTGATTTGAAATAAAAATCTAATTTTGTAACAAGAATATAGTTTTTTTTTTGACTAGATAAATGCAAATGCATAAACTTTCGGCCATAGATTGAAAAGGAATACCGATAATTAGTCATTTTTGTCGCTCTCTGAAATGTAATTGCTCTATTTTTGTAACGGCGTTTTATTGTGATCATTAAACTTGTGTGTCGACATGCACACAACGGTAAATCGCAATGCAAATCAATAATTACCAATTGCGTATGACAACACTTAGCTAAAGCGATCACTAGTGTGCAAACCATTAAAAATGCATTTTGTTTTTTTCTTTTATTATTACCGACACGAAGACCAATGCATATGAAGTAAAAATTATTACATAGATACCACACATAAGAATTACAGAAATCTATTAGACTGCCGTAAATGAGCACAAATACATAAAAATTATTTAACTCCATCAATTTTCAGTTTGTTTGATCAGAGTAAATAAAACACTATAGGTAGTAAAAAACATATTTTTTACAGAATTAGAGCATTTTAACAAGTATATAATATTACTTCGCATAATACAAGAAGAAATTTATTGTTATAAATAATAAATTATTATTCATTCATTTTTTTTTGAAATGCCACTAAAAACTTCTGTAAAAATAAAAATACGCACGTGACAAAAAATGTGTTTAAATCGGTACAACTAAATGAAATATAATTAATACTTTTTTTATACGTTTACATATTGTAGAACCAGAAAAAAAATTGTTATGGTGTTAAGAAATTTTTATCATATCTAGAAAATATTTTATAAAACCATATCTAAGAATTGTAACAATTTATCAAATCTAAAAATTATCCAGAGAATGTATATAAATACTATTTTCACTTCCAATAAACACTATTTTATTGATTTATTATGCGGATGGCTTAAAAAACACTCAATAGTTTTTACATTACGTTGAATTCATGTGAAAATTAACACATGATAATTGTAAATAACAATACCCATAATATTTGTTAAAAATCAATACGTACAAATAAAATATAACAGATAAACTCATTGTAAATAAAATAGATTTATAAAACTACATGAGAATATTTGTAGTCCAATCTGCTCTCATAAATACATTTTTTTTAGTTCGATAATATTCAATTACTTCCAAATATTTGGTTAAAACTAAAACTAGACGTCTGAACTTATTTCTTTTAACAAAATTTATTTTAATTTTGTCTATTTTGACTAATGTAAAATTAAAACATTTGCTATAATTTAACATTATCAAGTATAAATTACAGCGATTAAAATTATTTCGTATTAAGATATTCTTAAGTTGAACTCACAAGTTCATGTATTTAATCCTATTTCGGAGCTTTTCTTCTCTGACCACTACTCTGTGCTGTTGTTTTCCTTAATTAATTAATTATAACAACAACAAAAAGATGATTCATCAAATTTATAAATACAACTCATAGTGACCTTCAAAATTCAAACAGATTTTCATCCACTAAAGGTTCGGGCAATTAATCAAACATGTATAGCGGTGAATAGTCAACAACTGTTATAAAACACAAGTAGGTCCCATACATCACGTTTGGAAAAGATTAACAAGAAAATTGTATAATAATTAGAATAAAACTTATGTTTGAATTTATTATTAAAACCGTTTTTTTTTTATTGTTACTCGCAAAGGTACTATTAAGATTTCAATTCTATTACAAATCCAAAAATTTTTTAAGAAAACTATTTGGTTTTGAGCTGAAATATTTTAACGACAAGTGAACATAAAAATTTAAGTTTACTCGAGAGACTATATCGTGGGTATTTCTTTTATGATTTCATATTTTTATTAGTTGTTAATGCTGAACAAAAATAATTTTTAAAATGTCAAAAACGCTGAAAAAATAAGCAAAACCTTTAAATGAATCAACCGACTACTTTTGAAACTAATTTTGATCGTTGGCTAACATTCGCAATAAATATATATCTGTATAAATTTACCAGGCGTTCTCTATTTAATAGCAAAGAGTCTGTTGCGAATAACTCCTACTCGACACTAGTGTAATAAAAAACAACCGATTACATGCGAATCGCGAACATTTTAACTGTGTTGGCTATATTGTTATTTGACACAAAAAATAAATATTCAAAACTATGCATTTTTAATTAAACACTAGGTGAAGAAGTTTCAACTCCGCTTGAAGTCGGACGTGAACACAATTTTAACCGAAAAGTTTTACTATTAAAAAATAAAATCACAATTCATACGGATTGTTTGACATGTAACGAATTGAACATTTTTTGTTCGTATGAAATCAGCTTATGTTTATGGACAGACCTAAATAAAGGCCCCTTAAAAATAAATTGTAATTATTAACGTGTTATTCAATTAATTTCATAAAATTAAACCGCAGTATAAAATATCAATAGTATTGTTCTTACTGACGTTATTTAGGCGGCATAATGAAAATGAATAACACATAATGTTATACTTTATTCGATTAAAATCTGATCTGTATAAGAAGCGCTTTGTGAGACGTGATAAGTTATCAACGTAACGTAATACTGAACAAGTTAACGCAGCATTAGAGTAATAGAAAGATGACTATCAGATAATTCGTACAAATGGCGGCATATTGAACGTTTTTCTGACAAGGTTGATCATATCTGTTTACCATTGACTTCACGGTGAACTCATCCTATTTACCGGTCCTCTTCCTGTCGGACTATTTCCGCAAAATAAACTTCCTACTCCTAATCGAATAAAAAGTTTGTTCCTACTAATTTGTTTGTGATGACGAGAAGTTTTTCCGAGAAAAAAAATTAAAAAAATTCTAAGTTATTACACCAGTGTAACCATTTACCGTCTGAATTTCCTAAAAAATCGACCTGAAATAGTTTCCGATAGTTTAAAAAGATCATTCATATGGCTAATAATTTTATCGGTTAAATTTTTCATTCAATTTGCAGTAATTAATTTTTCGTATTTTCTACGAACAAAAATGATTGACATGCTCTACGAAATTAAAAAATGAATTAATTAACTATTTTACATATATTTTGCATTGATAATAACGCGTAGTCATCAGAACTTGCCATTACAAATATTTTCACATCAACTTATTTTGAACAATTGAATAGTTAACAATCCTAAAAAGATTTATTTATTTCAACCGATTATTTTCGAAATAAATTATCATCAAATATAAAAATTATTCAAGGGAAAAATGTTGAAATTTAAAACATTTAAAAAAACAAATATTAATTTAAAAATTGTCTTCTGTAAGATTCTAAGTATAAAAATAAAATACGTTTACCTAAAACTATAATAATTAAACAATACAATCCAAATAAAATCTAATTAATTGCCTCTCCTCGCTAGTTCACCNTGGTTCTAAGTATAAAAATAAATACGTTTACCTAAAACTATAATAATTAAACAATACAATCCAAATAAAATCTAATTAATTGCCTCTCCTCGCTAGTTCACCTTAATGCAATAGATATGCCAATAAATGCAATAAATGTACACATTTATTTTTCAAATAATATTAGATAAAATATAACTCATTTTTGAATTACAGCAGGACAGAAGGTTACCAAATACTTGTTAAATTTATAATTTCTACTCAGAAAGGTTAAATTATAACAAAATTTATGTATAAAATTTGTCAACAGTTTTTTTGTCAATAGAGTTTTATGAAAAATTAGCCAAGGTAAGCGTAGTCAATATACATTCAAGACGTTTAAAACACGTAATAATTGCGATAGTAGTAAAATTATTTTACTATTATTATAATAGCCATTGAATATGATATATTCAATGACCACTAAAAGAAAAAATTTGTAATATTATTTCAAATATTTTTTTACAACTGAATATCTTTTGTCCAAGGTGAAAGGCGCAGATAAAAAATAATTAGCGAACTAAAATACAATATATCGTTTATTTTCAATGTAACGCCAAAAAATACAACATTGAATAGTACAAATAATAAAATATAAAATTGTTGAATTGCTATTGAAACAACGTTATTCAGAGGGATAAAAAAAAGAGGTGTGAAGTACATCGCCAAATTCAATGGCTTTAATCTTTTAAAAAATAAAACACAAAAACCATTTGACCTCTAAAAATTCGTGATCACATGTACGGTCAAGAATTGACACAACTTACACGCATTAACAGACACTTGACTTATGAGGAATATTCGATAATCACTTGATAATGTGAAAAGAGTAAAGTAATTTTGCTATCGACAAACGGCAAGAGGCGCGTTCAACTATCAGAACTATAATTTCCTAAAACAATAATAACACCAAAGTATATGTTAAACGTACCTGTGTAACTTCCAACCAATCATAACGATAATTTGAAAAACATTTTTTTTTTAATTACACCGGTTCTCGATATGAAAAAAAAATAATAGAGTTCATATTATTTATAGTATTTGATATTTGTTACTTCACAAGGTGCTATGATTTAAAATCAAAAAAAATTGAATGAATAGTTTATGCTGTAGAAAAAAGCATTATAATTAGATCACTGATAGAGATTAATAACAATTAAGTTACTTCGGCAAGCGTAGCATAGCCGCTAATTGCCACAGTTATCGTTAGCTTTAACAGATAAGTATAATGAAAACATTTTTCAAAAATCACCTCATAAACGATAGAATACGTTTGAAGCGTTTAGAAAAGGTATTTATCTGTTAATTAGTGGAACGTAGTTACCGGGTAAAACAAAAACTTTCTTAATCCCATAAATAACAGTATTGTGTAATTATTATTATGTTAATGACCGAACTATTTATGTCAATAGAATGTGTACATTGAGATTGTTTTTAATGCGTTTTAGTGTCGCCGTTAACACTATTGTTGAAAATTCGGGTCCTTGAGAGAGCGTTACGACGATTACTCTTTTGCCGAATGCCAATGTCAAGGATATCTCCACGGCCGTCTGAAAAAAATACGGTTTCACGGTCTCTGTTATCGGCGACACCCGCGGCCCCTTATCCCTTGACCTTACGTAGGTCAAACGATTTAAAAAAACCACGTAAATAGTAGACACGCCGTGTGCCACAAAGTAAACGTCTTGGGAATAATAATAAGTTAGTCATAAAAGGCAACAAGAATTCCAAACGGAACTAGGTTGAATAATAACAACTGCCGATCCAGCTTAGGCGAAAGCGCACGAAGAAAATTTCATAACTCATTTAAACAAAACGGCGGTGGATTATTGTCGGTGCGGTTTGTTTACATTGAATTTTTTTACAACGCAATGACCGCGTAAACACTTTGGCCGCCGACTATTTCTGGGAAACGGTAAACGTTGTTTGCATTGCAAACGCAGGCGATTCTTCCATTGAAATACAATAAATAATATGTTGCCGATCGCTTCGATATTTTCCATAAGGGAAAAGTGTTTTGCGGGTTATCTTGGCGTGTAAAATATCAAGCGCTGGGTATTAAAGCCGTTACGCTGTTATCGACGCCACGGTTTTCGACACAGTTGTGTACACTAAAAAGAACAACACGTATGAAATAGCAGTGAAACCGAAATAAACGGGGGTCGTTGTTGTTGTCGCATTATCATGTCGACAAATAAATAATTTCATATTGATAAAACGTGTAAAGAACCTGTTCCGACGTCAATAAAACCTTACGAAGCCGTTAGCCCGACTATTGTAACCGTATAGGACGAAAAGCGAACACAATCGACTTTTTTCGGCGTCTATTTGTTGATTAATATTCACGTGTATGAATACGCATAAAATTCTGTTAAAAAGACGTGAATACGATAAAATTCAATTTCGACGACAACAAATGGGATAGACGAAAGCACATATCTAAACGGCAACGAGTACAATTGCATTATCTGTGCGATGTGATCGGACGACTCTTATCGGAGTATTTATACGCGGGACGTTCTAACCTAAAATTAGAGTAGTCTTGCGACTGTCTCGTAGGCCGTACGAATGACGGGCCAAAAAATTGTGACGTTGAAAATAATTTAAAAAAAAAAAAAAGCGTACGAGTAAAGTATTTTTTATCGAGGTAAACGAACGCCAGAACAGAGTAAATAAACGCCCTGCTGATTACCTACTCTGTATAGATATTGTCATACAACGAATTTTTTTTCAACGCTAGTAATGATATTTATTTGTTTGGCAACTTTTAAATGATTAAAAAATCACCAAAATCTTCTGGTTTTAACGTACAATGTTATCTTTTGGTGACACTCACCTTTGGGAGTTAACAGGTTTTCCGTACTGGACACGTTCCCGCGGTTGTCGTTGGTCGACCCGTAACTCATTTCGAATTGTGCGGGTGGCAAAGGCTTCCGCGGCGGTTTCCCGTGCGTTCCATTGCGTTGGTCGGCCATTTTGGCCATCGTCGTTGAAGTTTTGTGGAAAGAGGACTGTCGTCCGTTAACGGTAACTACGGTCGGCGTGGCCGTGTCGTATTCTTCGGGTTCAGCTCGCGGGGGCGGTGGAACCATTTTGACAACACGAGATGTTGACGCGTATCAAGATTGTAGGAGACATTCGATTGCAACAAAACCGTCGAACAGATAAAAGAAATAGTAAAAAAAAAAATAATTATAAAAAAAATCAAAACGTAAATAATTCCAAAAACGTCGGGCGTGCGATTGATTTTCTAAATGTGTTCGGAACGTTATGTGCGGTTCACGTGAGAAATAAAACGGTTTTTATTTAGTTAACACGTACTGGATATATAATTATATTATTACTTATCGAAAATTCAATACGTATACATAACAATATTACTATGTATGCGGTTGAATTTTTATCGATCAGCACACGCAGACGAGAGATCCACAATTAAACGGGATAACTGCACGGCAATGTGCTAGTCGCCGCCCGGCGTCCCTCCCTTTTCCGTCTGCCCCCGCACCGCTAACCAGCCCATCGATGACATTTCTCCTCTCTACTTTTTCGCGTACACCTTTGTCACCGTTTTTTTCGCCCTTCCTCGGCAGCAATCAGCGCTTACCTATATAGGAAAAAAAACAACGTTTTCAAGGCCTCCCCCTTCGCATCTCTTCCAAGCGGCAACTAACCCCTTCCTCATGCCCAAATTATTATTATTTATATTCCATTCCCAACTGTTTATTTGCGCACCGAAAAGGGTTCGTTTGTTCCTATTTAGATAAACGAAACACATTGCGAAATAAACGGCAAATTGCCTATTAATAGCGATTTTTATGGCGTTTTGATACACTTTAGCAGGCATGCACACACACATGAATGCAATCTCGGGTGAAACATTTATATTATCTTTTTCATCCATTCTGCGGTATAATTGTGTATGAATGGAATGTGATAAGAATTATAAACCTGGACAGTACTTAGCAACGAGTAATTCATAAACACCTCGTACAACTAGAATAAATACACATAGATACAATTTGGAAAAACACATACCGAATGATTTTTAAGAATTAACTTTATATCTAATAATAAGATGATTGAATTTTAATGAAAAATATTTTAAATTGTAACAGTTTATACGTTTCCCACTAGTTACGGTGTAACAATGGGATTACATTTTATATATTTGATTGGCAACCTTTTTTATTTATTCAAAATAAATAAAACTTGAAATCTACAAATATATCATAATTTTGCTAACTCATATTTTCCAATGCATATATTTTGAAATTAAGTTTAATGTATATTTGGGAGATTAATAGATTACATTAGAAAATAATTCCAAAATAGTACTCAAACACTTACCTTGAACTTTCGCATTCATTTTAAATTTTCAGTTGAAATAATTAGTTTAAAATTCTTACTCTATTACTTTGGCCCTTATTAGTAAATTATTAAATATAATAAAATGTATATTTTAACTACAAATAATAAGTCTTAGTTTTTTAAACTACTTCTTTTTTATTTTTAAGTTGGAATTAGGTTGAGTATTGTATTCATATTTTGTTTGATAAATGACTTATGAATTATTTTAATAAATTTGCATGGATATTAGAAGTTTGTCAAATATTCCAAGAATGTACAGTGAAGAATCAAGTAAATATTTGGAATAGCCTAGAAAAAATAATTTACCTCTTGACTTGCCATCGCCTTTAAAACCTTTGAATATGGTTTAATCACACGTTCAAACATTTTTCTAATGGTGTTGACTAAACTTGAAGACGATGGCAATTTCAAAGAAAATTATTTTATTGTACAAAAAAATTATTAAATTATTTATTATACGAAATCCGAATATTTACTCGATTCACTCTTAACTACTTATAATAGATCATATTAATTTCATTTTTGTTAGATAATGATTGTTATAAATTTCATGTCATATATAAATTTAAAAAAATCCCGAAAGTTGTTGTTTTAATTTTCAAGCTAGTTCATTGAATTCGAATATAAGTTATTTATTAATTTATGTTGTGTATAAAGAAAGTATTAATTTTTATTTTTTCAAAAAGTAATAATATTTATATTAAAATATTGACTCTTAATAGTTAAACGACATTTTATAAAAACTAAAAAAACTAATTTTTCATAATCATTATTTCAATTGTCACATACGCAAAGTACAAAAATATTGATTTTGTACTTATTCGATTATCATAGTTAATTAAGGTATTTTAAAAAATTAGTTGATTTTGTAACATTAAAAATAAAATATACTAAGGTTATGTAAAATCATTATCGAACAGACCGATCATTAGAAATTTAAAAATAATTAGACACCAATAACTTATTTTCACAAAAACTGTTGCTTACGCCCTTTTTTTTATCAAGGCTCGATATAATCATAGGGCAGCTTATCTAAGGTAAACATTTTATTAAATATTTATAGAATATGGTATGTATATTATAAAGAGTGTTCAGTAAGGAAACAGGTCAATCGTTACAAGCATAGAGAAAAATAAAACCGTTGCCTTATTTACTTAATACTCTGTATGTAACATACATTATGTAAGTTATTTAGTGACCTATCGTCTAGCTCCCTGAAAAGAATTAAGTTTATGAACTAATAACTATTTAATAAAATTAAAATATAATTTATAACCTATTAGAATAGTATTTTTATACTCTATAATTCACAATTTTGACACTATGTACCAGTGGGGATATTTTTATGACTCTTATAAGAAATAAGTAGTAAATGTTATATAATCAAATGATTATTTCATTTGATTTATTAACGTTATGTTTTACGTTACTACACCCATTTATTTAACTTTTTAAATTAATTCGAATACGATATTTTAATTGTGACAATCATTATAACCGAAGTATATTTGTTTAATCATTTTTAATTAAGTATAATTTTATTACTATATATATATATAATAATTTCATCTTTAGATTTAATTGTCAATTAAAACCATTGTGTTAATGTTAGAGGTCCCTTTATAGTTAGCTACCTGTTAATGTAATCCATTATAGTTTTCATAATAGAATACTAATCGTGGTCATGTGTACCAATAAATCTAGACACACTAAATTTTACAGCCATAGTTTTGAATTTCATTGTTCATCATAATAATTACCCAACAACTAGAATCACTCTACATTTTTTCATTGTTTATATAAAAAGTACTTGAGTATTAATTTAGAGTCATGTACTCTAACTAAAATCATTTTTATTAAGTAAAGACAATTTGAGATGAGTAAAACGTCATTTTGTGCTAAAATTATTTTATAACAGGTAGCAAAATATTACACTTCCTTTACATAAAAAGTTGTAAATTCCTATAGTAATGATAATTTATTTATAAATTCGTGCGAATCATTAAGTGCGATTATAACTCAATTATATATTCATTTAATAAAAAATTTTAAAGTGCGTTTCTCTTTTATTATTACCAAATAAAAATGAATCAAATTTTTTCCATAAAATATCGGTTCTATTTTAATTTTATTATTTTAAATTTTATATTTTATTGTTATTATAATAGAAAAATTATTATTATTTTTTAATACTCTATATTTATTAATTTATCATTATCAACTAGTTGGTAATTATTAATTCTTATTATTATCGTAGTATTTTATTTTAACTTGACAAATTAAATTTATAGATAGTCAATGTTAAAGAAAAATGTATGGTTTTTGTGTAAAAAATGCAAAATTTAAAAAAAAATTTATAAATTGTTACACAAAAACTTATTTAGAAATTTTCTCAAGTAAGTAATGTAAAGTTTATTGGTGTATTAAGAATTGGGTGGCTAGAGAAAAAATCCCGACTAATTTATTTTTTCGAAAATATTTATTTTGACTTTATTACTGTATATCTTTTTAAAAAATATTTAGAAATAGAATTTTTTTTTTAATTTTATGCGTTTTCTGAAGTCATGTAAAAGAGGTTGAGGTATCATATCCTATCACCAAAAAAATCTAATTTTAAACTGTTTTTGTGTATATATATTTTTTAATTTTAATTTTACATTGTTATTAATTTCTAAAAACTAGGTGATACAAGTGGAGGCCATAGTGATTGGGTCACCAATTATTATAAGTGTTATATGGAATTAACTGACCTTAAATATAAATTTAATTATATTAAAAATATTCGTTTCTACTAAGTAGAGAAAAGTTTGATATTTTGTACTAACTTAAAGTGCCTTGTTTACCTATCAAAAAATATGATATACGATTTCCTGGCCAAACAAAATAGATTTGTTCTATTTAAAAATTTTGTTTTATATTGATAGATATAAAACTCTAAACTGATCTATAGAATCAATTAGAAAAAATATACTATAGCACAATAGTGGAGCACACAGCAGTTAAGAAAAGTGTATATATGAATGCCGATGAGTGGATTTCCAAGAGTTATTTTATGTATTAATTGATTCTTGAGGCAAATTAAAAGATGTATGAGTTGATTCTCAGTACACATATGAATTTATTCCTAAACTTCTGAAATGATTTGAATTTATATTTTTTTTATATGTAAACATTCGTTTTTTTCTAATTAGTTAAAATCTCAAAAAAGAGGTTTGGTAAAATCTAATTGCAAATTTGAAATCAATGCAAAAAATGAATTTTTAAAAAGTTTATTCTGGTCTCTCATAACAATTACTTGCTGACCAGTGTATTTATTCAAAAATAAAAAAAAAAATATTTTGTACAAAGTTTTGCATTAAGCCCTTTAATATTTAAATACGTATTTCATAAAATTAATGAAATATACAACTACTTACTTTTGGAATAATCTACTAATTTCTTAAAATTATACACTATCAACATATATATATATATATATATCAAAACGTTTTTCATTAAAGTGATTTTAATCACTGTCAAATATCATTTATAGTTACCTCAACTATGCCACGGACCCCACCGTGCTACCGCTTTCTAATGACATAAGATGTTTGTTTATTTTTTTAATTTAATCATGTTAAACTGTACAACCTATTAGTTTTTAAATAAAATATATATTTATAAAATAATTATGTTTTAGAATTTTCCTTATAAAAAATGTTGATGGATTGATAATAACTTTAGGATAAGTACTCATTAAGTTACAATCATATTAATAAATAGAGTGAGTTTGTAACGCAGTTACAATATGCATTATAAATATTCGCCACTGCGAATTATAAATATATAACCCTAATTAAAATATAAGAGATATACTTTCAATCAATAAATTGTGTGTATACATTTGAATAATAGTGAAAATTATTTTTTTTTTTTGGATTTTTTGTTTGTATTACATGTATTATATCTTTACCAAAAGTTTAATACAATCTACATGAAAAATTATCTGGTTTAAAGTGTCTACATACAATTGTCAAATATTTTTTTTAATAATATTTTCAATTAAAGTTTTAGAAAGTTACAATTTTAATAGGATTATTCACTTAAACTTACACCAAAATTTATACTACATTATAGTACTATATTTTGGCGTTGATATTAGTTACCCATTACTGTGTAAGTATAACTACATTTTAAAAACCCTTGATTGAAAATATATCTTTTTTTTTTTCTTATTTTGTGCTATCAAATTTTATGTTTTATACTGACGTATATTGACATAATTACGTGGTGAATCATATAACTCCATAAAAAAAGTAATTACATTGTAAAGATACAGTTTTTATTAATTGGTGAGGGAAATTGATAATTTTTTTCGTGTATATCCTTCCTCTGACTCAAATTGAACTCCAATGACGCTACTAACGTTTCCTATCACTTTTTAGATGATGCTAAATTCAAATTTTATAAGAGACATTAAATATTTCATGATACACAAAATATGTGACACTCTGCATAAATTACTTATCTTCTGGATCTTAGTCATTTTTTCAATTTAATTTGGATTTGGATAATATTTTAAACTAAATGACATTTAGAATACTCTTTCTGACTACAAAAGGCCAATAAAAAAATAATGCCAAATTTTAATTTAATGATCTTAAAAATATCTCGATTCATAACGAACAAGACAATAACTTAAAAATTCAATTTTGATATTATGAAGTATTAAGATTTATATCTTCCTCCTTTTATAATTAAATTCATAAAGATATCTAAAATTTGGTTTGAATCGGAATTCAACTACTTAAAAATTTAATGAACACATTGGGTGTAATCAAGAATAAATTTTATTTTTAACCTACTGAAAAGTTAGGAAAAGTGAATTACTGCCTTAGTGGTTTACATATCGATATACTTTGATATATTATATATAAAAAAAACGCATTGTAACCCTTTTAAAAGGGCATATGTTTAAAATAAATAAGTAGGGTGACTGGGGAAACAATGGTCAATGGGTAATACCGGTCACCTCATTATCTAATAAACCCATGCATCTAAAATTATGTTGACCATATGAATAGATTAAGAATGATAAAAAATCCTTATTCTTATTATAATGATATTATCAAAAAACGTTTTCATGTTTAAATGTCTGAAAATAGTTTTTACCGTTTATTTATCTAAAAAAATTTTTTAAGAAATTTAATTTAAGGTAAGCAAATATATATTAATTATATATAATTATATAAATATATATATTTATAATTCATATAAACTATATTTCAGTGATTTTATTAAAAATTATTTTATCCCTATCTTTTGCATGTATTTATGTATAGCTGATATTCCCCTGGGGTAGAGGGAATACCGGTCATTTGCATATATATTATAAAGAGTGNTATTTATAAGATTATGTTTTAAAAACCTGAAACTTTGACATAATGCAGTCAATATGTTTATGTATCTATTTGTAGTAATAGCATAACTTTTAGAGTCTTAGAACCACAGATATAACAATTTTTGCTAAGGTGACCGTAGTTCCCATAGTCTCCCCTATCACTCGAGGGATTTTTAAACAAAAACTTGTTTTTATTCATTCATTTTTCAACAAATTTGAACGATTTAAATTAAATAAGTTAATTTTTATTTTAAAAATTAAATAAAATATTAGATAGTTAAAATTATAAATAATCGAAATACATTACTCACGTCCATAATTAAATTAAACACATATACATTCTATATGTTCAGAAATAGAATAACACATTTCCAAAAAAAATAAATTATCACTAAATTAAATAATTTATAAAATAAAAATGGCATTATGTAATCAATAGAAGAATAAAAATGTTTCAAAAATATGTTTTTTTAGTACTTTAAGTGATCATTAATTCTTCAATATTAAATTTACTGACTTTAAAATTTACTCATTTACTTATTACGCATATATATATATTTATGAATAACACATTTACAAATAAAATAAATTAACTTTTAATAAAAGCAAAACATTAATAAAATTCAATGAAACTTGCAGTAAATGTATTAAATCAAATTGTAAATTAATAGAATGAACAAAATGATTTTAATAAATGTTATTTTATTTTTGAACTTAAAATTAACATTAGGACTGAACTATACAGAATTGCACTGTAATTTTTCATTTTATTTGGTAAATTACTTTAATCACAACTATAGATATTTAACTGAGATAACTAAAAACAAAATGGAATACAATGAATCGGATTTAAAATTATACGGCACTTCAATCCAAACTCACGGTGAAATTGTATTAGTAATGTTAGATATATTAAGGAAATTTAATGAGAATAACAATATTAACTTTTATTCAAAAAGTTTAATGGCTATTAATTTATATTTTAACAACGTTTCAGGATACACTGATATGCTTTCTGCTAATGAGGATGGCGGAATTGATCTTTTAGATTTAAAATCAAATATCCTTCATACTTATAGATTTATTCATAAGTTTTTAGTAACTCAATTAGATAATTTTAATAAGACAAGATGTATAGATTTGGAAATTGACCAAGAATTTGTTAATTGTCCTAATTATAACCAATCAAGAAATTATAATTTGGACAATATGATTTGTGTTTCAAAGAAATTAAAAAATAGGCTGCTCCAAACTGACGAGGAACTAAACATCATAGACATTCATCAAAAAAAATTAAAAAATAGCTTTATTTATAAAATTTTCAAATTATCATTCAACGTAGGAGAATATTGGGATTTTTTACCAAAAAATATTATATTGTATGATTTTATGATGAATGGACAAAACGTTTACGAGAGAGACATTACGTTCGGATCACAAGCACGACAATATCAAATATTGGAAAATGAACGACCTAAATATGTTTTAGACATACTTCGCTTTGCACCTTTAAATAAAAAATGTGGAGATGGAAGTCAAGTTACACTTTTTGATTTATTCAGGTATGTCAAATATACTATTTACCGATCCGATGTAGTAATCTTTCATTCACTTGTACTTGCAGCAACATTTCGTCCTTTTGCCTTAATTATAAGATTTTATATAAAAATTTTTAGTGGTTTTAAATTCATTTATAACTTAAAAAAACCGGATAACACTATTATAACTTTTTATAATAATATGAGGAAAGTTGGTTCAAATATCATTGATTATTTTCAATTCTTCATTGATTTAAATATTTTCGGTGATGGTCCTACAAAGATATTTAGACAATTTTTGATTCAAACTATTGAATGTATTGATAATTTGAATAATAACAAATATTTTAATAAAACTTTGGTCGCTGATCTGTCAAACGCATTAAAAAAATTTATATATGATAATAAAATGGACTGCAAAATTCCAACTGATGCTGTTACATTAATAAATATTAATGCCTACTACGAAGAATTGATTATTCAGGTAAATCAAATTGGAGTATACATTAAAGAATTAGAGAAAAACATACAATTGTTTAATTATATGAAAAAAACTGGGAATGTAGATCTTGCATCGAGTTATCCATTTATTTATATGCTAAAACCATTTACATTAGGTAAGTTTTTCAAAATTATAATAAAATAAAGGGAATAATAAAATATTCCCTAAATTATTTATTTTTATCTTTGACTAAAAATTTTAGTTTTATGAAATGTGGAAAATTAGGCACAATTTTGTCAATTTTTACTTTGTTGATGTGTACTCTACTTATTAGAATATATTTTTTAACGTATATGTATATTTATAATATACTTATATTTCAAAAGAATAACAGAAGAAACATCAGTAAAACAGCTAATTTGGTTTTTTGTAAAATGTAAAATTATTATTAAAATGTTATGTATCCTATTTGGTTTTACCAATATAAGTACGATTTATGCAGTCGAATTAAACATAATTCCGCACCTAAAAGTTTTCCATAAATAGATCTTA
This sequence comes from Daktulosphaira vitifoliae, assembly GCF_025091365.1. Classification (NCBI taxonomy): domain Eukaryota; kingdom Metazoa; phylum Arthropoda; class Insecta; order Hemiptera; family Phylloxeridae; genus Daktulosphaira; species Daktulosphaira vitifoliae. The sequence goes on from NW_026099576.1 coordinate 21,305,706, forward strand.
ACTATTATTAATTCGACTGAATTTTCTACAAGAATAAAAAAAATTGCAGTAAAAAATATATAAACAGTAATCTATTTATGAGAAAAGAATTCCTAAAAAGATACATTAATACAATAGAGGATATGTATCATGACACTTGTTCCCGGGTAAAAAGTTTAGAATGAATAACAAAGGGCTTTAGGGTAAAAGGAGGACGGCATGAACGTTTTGCTTTATGCCATTATTTATATTCTATATTGATGGATATAATTACTATAGAATTAGAAGGATAAGTGGTGCATGGTGTTCGTTGGCGATATAGTGTTAATATGAAAAAATAGAATGGAAATCAATCAAAAGCTAGAGGTGTGAATATTATCTCTTGAAGAAAAGGGTTTAAGAATAAGTAAGAGTATGACAGAGTATATAAACTAGAAGTTTGATAAATAAGAATATGAGGTAGGTGAAATGATGAGATTAGTGATAATAAGAAAAAATGTGATAGATAGTTTTAAGTATTTATGATCAGTTGTGCAAAAGAATAGTGGTATTAACGTGAAAATAAGATACAAGAATATGTACAAGTAGGTGAAAGGAGAGAAGCTTCTAAGGTGTTATGTGATAAGAAAATTTCAATGAGATTAAAAGATAAGCTCTATAATACTGTAGTGAGACCAGCTATGGTTCAGAGTGTTGGCCGGTTGACCAGAAAATAGAGCAGATAATAATTGTAGCAGAGATGAGATTGCTTAGATGGATGAGTGGAGTGACTAGAGAAAATAGGATAAGGAACAAACATATAAGAGGGAGTATAGGTGTAGCGTCAATCGTAGAAAATAGATAGGAGAAAATAGACTTAGTTGGTTTGGTTATGTTTAGGTTGTTATGAGGAGAGAGGAATCGGAACCTGTAAAAACACTTATGCAAATTTATTTTGAAGGAAGAAGAGGTGGACGAAGACCAAAAAAGAAATGGAGAGATGTTATTAAATGCGATATGAGGACGTCTGATGTGTGCCTAAGTGATGTGAGAGATCGTGTCGAGTGGAAGTTTAGAATAAAGGTGGCCGAACCTAAGAAGTTGGGATAAAGGTAAGGAAAAAAATGAAAAATAAGAATTTTATTCAAAAATTAAAATTTTCTAGTTAGTTTAGCAGATAATAAAATACTTATATTAATCAAACACAATAAAGATTTTTTACACATTTGATATTATCTATTTAAACCTTATTATTTATTCCATTATTATTTATATAAAATATGCTGCTGAATACGACAATTAGGGCATAATTATTATTTTACAGTTAATAATATTATCGTAATAATCATGAAAAAATTAATTGATCTTTTATTTATAAAATGGTATTAAATGGTTATTCGTTTAAGTAGTTTAAAGTTTCACGCGGTTTAATTTTTAATGGGATAAAAACCCCAATTTTGAAAGCGCTAATAAATAAAAATATTTATAAATACAAATTTAACACATTAGACTAATCAAATAAAATTATAGCAATATTAATCCATTTTAGCTTTGATGCAAAAGTTATAAGATATTATATTTGTTGGATACACAACTTAAATAAGTTTTCAATGTATTTTATATTAATATGGTAATATCACTATCGTCATTGTTGTCCTCACGGGATGTTAGCAGGTAGAAGACTGGCGTCTTGACCGTATCTCAGCGCCACATTCGGATATTACGTGTGCAATCATTGTGACACTGTATTACTTTCTGTCTTTTTCTGTTTGCATTGTCGCTACCATCTTAGTCTTTTTTGCTACATGACTCTATGGTGCTTGTGAGCGAACATGAAGTTGATGTTAAAAGTCGACATATTGCTCTTTCGATAGCCGCAACCTTGTGCATAATTGTTCATCTTCCTTCTGGTACGTTGTGATTTTGTACAAAAAAATAAAGACTACAACAAAGATGAGGACAATAAATCTGTCAGTCACCCATGTTCTTCACTGAAATCAAGCTGTTGTTAACAGGGGCATATATATCAGGAAACACTGGGGAATAACATATTTCTGTAACAATTGCTTAAAATGTCCCTTAATTTATTTTCTGTCAGCGAGTCTAAAAAAATAAAGAATATTATTTTCCTCATTCAATTTTTACCTTCGATGCAAAGCGGATAAGGTACTAATTTTATTATGTGTTTTTTATGTGCCGATTGAACCTTTACCTATCCACAAGAGGGGATTTAATATTGCAATTTTTTTGCAAAAGTCAACTTTTTCAATTTAACTTTTGAAAATGTACCGTAAATCCTATGTCTTTTAAGTACATGTTAAATTAAAGCTTATGTTACGTTTTACATATTGAAAAAAAATTGTCTTGGAGACTTATCTTCTACATGCAAATAGCTGCCGTAGTTAAAAACATACTATTTTTGTGTTCAAATTTTTGATTTATTGATTTTATATTTTCAACATTAAATTGCTATAATTTTTTTTTAAATTGATAAAAATGATGGATGAAAAGGTATACGACGTATATTGGCGCAAAAAAAACATCGATCTTCGAATTGTTTATGAGATACCTCATAAATTTATTATATACATTAAAATGAACATTTTATGAAAATTTGAGATTAAAAAAAAAAAATTTTACAGGTCGCTCAAACGCGTTTTAAGAAAATTGACCAAAAATACACAAAAAAACATAAAATGTCATTATTTATTCAATTTTTGTTCAAATTTCTTACTTAGTACATCTAAATTGTTCGTTTTTTAATGCCGAATAATAATAATTAGAAAACAAAATTGATTGCGTAAAGTACATAAAAATCTCAAAAATATGGTTAAGTTCTACGAACACTTAAGTAAACGAAAAAAATTTTTTTTTTAAATTTGATTAATATTTCTGTGTATTTTAAGAGGAAAAATTTTTTTCCACTAATGTTTAAAACTACTACTTCTTTTTTTAGATTAGGACGTACGCTAGAATATACGATGTACATAAAAATAAAAGAAAATATCGTGAAATTTTACTGTTTTCTTTTTACATTTTTAGCTTCGATGCGAAGCTGAGAAGGTATTGGTTTTACTAAGATGTGTTTTTTTTTTTTTTTTGACTGTTACCACTTTTTCTCAGCTCTCACCGAACCGATTTCTTTCAATGATACGTCAAAAGATCACAAATTGTATCTAGTCAAAGACATTACCCTCAAAATTTGAAAAAATTCCCTCGTTCCCCGTAAATGGGGGAAACCTCCAAAAAAATTACGAATTTAAAAATCGCTAATTTTCGAAATTTTTTCAATTTTTTTTAATTAAAAGTGCCATAACTTTTTCAAAAATAAACATATCAAAATAATTCTTTTTTGTATAGATGCATAATATTATTACCTTTCATTTGGTATATTTTTTTTATAAATTTAACCCTTAACCTGCCCACAAGGGGGGATTTAAAATGACAACTTTTTCACAAAAAATTAACTTTTTCAACTTAACTTTTGAAAATGTTCCGGAAGGTCTGACACTTTTATATATATCTTAAATTAAAGCTAATGTAATTTACTTTATTATGCGAAAAAAAAATTTCGGACTTTATTTTATCTTCACGGTGAAAATGGCTACCGAATGCTATTATTGTGTGAAAATTCTCGATTTTATTTTTTATATTTTTAACTTTATAATGCTATGACATATTGAAAAGTGTATGGATCAACATTATTTTTTTATGAGAAATAATATTTTTTAATAATCCCTTTTTCATTCGACATACTTTATCTTAATTAGGATATTAATAATGAACTAGCAGATCATGTAGCTTTTGGAATAATCCACCAATTTTTTAAAATTAATCACTATCTAAAGATTTGCATCGAAGCGTTTTTTTTTTGATAGTGATTTTAATCACTGTCAGATATCATTATACTTGATCCATCTATACCACGTCACCACTGTGCCGCGACCCCCCTGTGCTGGGTTTTTAATTTTTAAATTTGGTATTAGCTGTATATACATACATATATATTTATAATTATAAATATAAAAATTATTTTTTATTTTTTTTGTCATCAATGTTGATTTTTTACAATCGGGGTACTCATTCTAGACAGAATAAACGTATCTAGCCTAAAAGCCACGTATATTTTGGCGTCTGCTTTAACTTAGTGTGATAAAAATATTAATATTAGATTTAGCTCTATTCAAAAGATTTTCTAATAGCTGGGAAAATATAGACAAAAAACTATACTGTAATATGTTGACAGATGATGTTGTGTTAAAGATATTAGCACCAGATATATACATAATTTCTAAATTTTGTGAAAATAAGTTAAATTTAAATCATTCTCGGGATGACTATAAAGAGTTATTGGAACTTTGTTTGCTATTCATCGGAAAAGAAAATGAAAAAATTAAAATCCATCCACCAGGAGAACTTTACAGAGCGAAATGGATGGCTAAAATAATATATTGTTTTAAAATTTATATGTTCTGGTCTCAATTAATTCTCAATGTCTTTACCTATCATTTGGTATATTTTTTTTTATAAATTTAACCCTTGACCTGCCTACAGGGGGGATTCAAAATGACAACTGTTTCACAAAAAATTAACTTTTTAAACTTATTTTTTGAAAGTGTTCCGGAAATACTGACACTTTTATATATACCTTAAATTAATGCTAATGTAATGTACTTTATTATGGCAAAAAAAAATTTCGGAGTTTATTTTGGCTTCATGGTGAAAATAGGTATCGTATTCAAAAATATGCTATTTTTGTGTTAAAATTCTTGGTTTTATATTTTATTTTATTATAAGGGGATTACTCTGATTTTTATAAATATTATATCAATTTAATTGATATAGTATAAAAAGTTAAACAAATTGAAATTTTTTTGTTTCTTTGAAGTCGAGAAAAATAACTTTGACTATCTAAATTTCCATTTTTATTAAGTGACGAATGCTACATACGGATTCTGAGACCGTAACACTTGGGTCTTTCATGCCTGTGGCACTGAATTTTTTCTTAATTCTTTTTGAGTTAGAAAAAAATGTTTAACTTTTATGATTTTTATTTCATTTCGATTCAATAACTTCAATAAATATCAAGGATCCCATTACTGTAGTCTCCTTTTGTGAAAAGAAATTCAAATTAATATCATTTTACTATTTGGTTTTTTTTGTAGCTATCATTTATTTTCTCAGCTTTTACCTAACTTACTTTTTTGACAAAATTTTTTTTTTAATTAAACACTATCTACAGACTTGCGTCGAAGCGTTTTTTATGATAATGATTTTAATCACCTCAGATATCATGTATACTAGACCTAAATATGCCACGATCCCACTGTGCTGTGGTTTTTTTTTTTTAACGGTCAATTTTCCTTAATACGGGAGATGTTCAAAACTTGAAACAAACGTTAAGATATAGAACTATTTCAACTTCACTTTTGAAAATATTTCAAAATTTATCAAAAACACTTATAGTCACCAAGTATTTTGATTTAAAACCTGAAATTTTTATTAGATCTGCCTAAAAACATTTCAAAGGTACCCAGATAATTTCGTTGAAATTTGTTTGTTTTTAACTGAGTAATGAGCTTTCTTTTTAAGTCCATGCATATAGTATTTGTTTGGACACTATTTTGTGTACTGNATTTTTTTTTTAATTAAACACTATCTACAGACTTGCGTCGAAGCGTTTTTTATGATAATGATTTTAATCACCGTCAGATATCATGTATACTAGACCTAAATATGCCACGATCCCACTGTGCTGTGGTTTTTTTTTTTTAACGGTCAATTTTCCTTAATACGGGAGATGTTCAAAACTTGAAACAAACGTTAAGATATAGAACTATTTCAACTTCACTTTTGAAAATATTTCAAAATTTATCAAAAACACTTATAGTCGCCAAGTATTTTGATTTAAAACCTGAAATTTTTATTAGATCTGCCTAAAAACATTTCAAAGTTACCCAGATAATTTCGTTGATATTTGTTTGTTTTTAACTGAGTAATGAGCTTTCTTTTTAAGTCCATGCATATAGTATTTGTTTGGACACTATTTTGTGTACTGATGTTACACAAAAAGTATGTGTAAAANATACTTTTTGTGTAAAAAATTGATCGTATCCGGTGTAGCCGAATAATCTTACCGGAATCTGTGATCAATCCGTAAAGACTGTTTGAAGAGCTTCAGATTTGGTATAGAGCCGCAGATAGGCGAAGCCTACTTAAATAAAATAATGAATAATATTTTTTAAAATATCCCTAATCGCCTTACATAGTCTACTTTAAAAAGCAATTGGTGAGACCTAATTTACATAAATAGCAAGACTATACTTAAATTCTTATAATTTACAATGCTCTCNATTTCGTTGATATTTGTTTGTTTTTAACTGAGTAATGAGCTTTCTTTTTAAGTCCATGCATATAGTATTTGTTTGGACACTATTTTGTGTACTGATGTTACACAAAAAGTATGTGTAAAAAATTGATCGTATCCGGTGTAGCCGAATAATCTTACCGGAATCTGTGATCAATCCGTAAAGACTGTTTGAAGAGCTTCAGATTTGGTATAGAGCCGCAGATAGGCGAAGCCTACTTAAATAAAATAATGAATAATATTTTTTAAAATATCCCTAATCGCCTTACATAGTCTACTTTAAAAAGCAATTGGTGAGACCTAATTTACATAAATAGCAAGACTATACTTAAATTCTTATAATTTACAATGCTCTCCTCAAATATATATTTTATTTGAATTTGTAGATCTTTTATGTCAGTCTGATTTTTATGCTCCGTTGAAAAAATTGGATGAATATTATAATACCCAAATCAGTGATGTTAAGGAGATGAAACAGGAATGTAAACATGAAATTACCAATAAAGATTCAACAGAAGTTACAAGCAAGCAACATCTTCAAAATGACATAGTACCAATTATTCGTAGATGGAATATAATTACTTATAATGAATCTCCAAGATATTTTGAAAATTATTTTCTTTCTTTAGATGTAAAAAATCATTAATAACTCATACAAATCAATGAAGTTATGTTTGAGTACACGATAATCTAGTATGTCTTAGCTTTAATAAATTTTGGTCTAGTTAATATTTTGCGTTACATTTTTTTTTTTTTTATAATTGATATACCTTGGAGTATAAAAATTTAAAAACAAATAATACTGTTTTCGTTTATTGAAAAATAATAATGTAGATTTTAGAGAGTAGATTTTGAGAAAAAAATTGGTGAAAAATATTTTATTAGTTTTTAGCAATAAATTATAATTTATGCTACAGATAATTATATGTATCATTATTTGACAATACCAAATATGTATTGGGAAAAGGATACGATAACCTAATTCTTTTACGCTAAGCAATATTATAGATAACTTTTTACACAAAAATTCAACATCTGTTATTGAACTTAAAAATTCCAATATTTATATTATTTAGATAGATAAAAGATAATTTTTTTATGAGAAATAATATTTATATTCCTTTTTTATTCGACATACTTTATCTTAATCAGGATATTATTAAGGAAATAGCAAATTATGTAGCTTTTGGAATAATCCACCAATTTTTTAAAATTAAACACCATCTAAAGATTTGCATCGAAGCGTTTTTTTGATAGTGATTTTAATCACTGTCATATATAATTTTACTTGATCCAACTATGCCACGTCATCACTGTGCCACGACCACCCTGTGCTGGGTTTTTACATATTGAATGTGATCGTGAACGTTCTGAACACTGGTAGAACTGACATATTAGGAAGAATCTAAAATAACAAAAAAAGGTAATTAAATTAAATTATGCCCAGATTTAATAATAGACAAAATAATTTAGAATTGTTTATTTAAACAAATTCTTATACAGAGTGATCAATTTATCATTGACTATAAATTTTTTCATAAAATAATAAGAATTTTTTTTGATATTATTTATTTGTCGATTATTATGCGACTAAATATTTTTAATGTCTACTCTTTATCCTTTATAAGGATACCAACTTTATTTTTTTCATAGAAACATACACATTTTAATAGATTCAATTTTAAAATATGATCAAACAAAGAAAATTATGAGTATAAACCTATGGTGGAAGGGGATCTCCTCCTTCATCAAGTCTTGAAGAGGAAGGGGTACTGAAAACTTAACATAAATCAACTTAATGGATGGGATGAGGATGAAACCCGACTATGAAACACAAATGCCGCATGTTTAAGATTGTATGTAATAAATTGATTATTATGCGGAAAAATAAAAATTAATTTTCCAGGGTAGGTATGCGTTAACCTTTGAACGTGCGTATAGTACGCGTTATGTCACAACCCTATACACCGCCGTGTCATTTTACCTCCGACGCTGTCGTTGATGTTTAAGTCGTTATCTCGTAAATGATGAATACCCCTTCTATGTGGTTCCACTACACATTCCAAACATTCCGACAGTCGTTGTGTTTGATAAAAATATCATCGAACATGTGCATAACGTGTAGGCGCAATATTTCACAGCATTACTACAAGGTAGTTTGTTGTTAACAGCATTGACTCTGTGTGGTTGTGTGTGCAAGTATTATGACAAATACTTTTTACGTTAAATTATAACTACAATGCAGCTGCCACCGCCGTTACCGTAGCAGTAATCGCAACCACATGTTTAAGTCGTGTTTAGCTGCTGGACTTATCCTGATACATCATTTTGAAATCTTCGGAGTGCAACTCAATTTATACGGACGAAAACTTCATGTCTAATATAAAATATTAGGACTCGCCGTCCGACTATATTGTTTTATAGTGTTCAACAGTTTGTATAAACGGCGTGTGATACAGACCTATGTGTATGCAATTTTTTTTTTTTTTAATACCATAATAAAATATGATCACAACCATCAATACAAATATGTTATTCAAACTATTCGAGTAGAATGTTTAACGCAACCGCTGACAATGTGTATTTCTTTTAGACATTACTAATATACTACCGTACTAGTAAAGGAAGACGTATAGACACTTCAAATACTATGAGAAAAACAAATTTTTCCAAAATTCTTTATAGTTTTTATTTAAACTTGAACAATTAGTCATTAGTATTTATCAATTTTAATTTAAAATCTGATACAACCACTGGGGAGACTGTAGAATGTCTCATTCTTTAAAAAAAACCCATATACGTCTTTATTCCTTAATGTTGTTGGATCATCGATATTAAAGAAATATTAATATTAATGAATCACTGTCGTATGCATTTAATTTTTACATATTATTATATTTTTTAAACTATCCGCTTTTGACTTATGTACTAAATAAATGAAATATAATAAGGATAAGGTACTAAAATAAATAACACATGTTTTTAATAGCAAAATATATATTTAAGTTATCATTAGTATTTCATAAATAAAAAGTACATTATTTTTAGAAAAAACAAATTATAATATTTTATAAACTTCATTAGTCATTGGATTGTATTCAAACATTTTATCGTGTACAATCAAACAATATGCTGTAGTGTTGGTCGGAAAATTTTCATCGTATTCATATTCAATCTAGATATATCTAGATATGATAACTACTGGTGCATTTTTTAATTTTTCGTTTTGCCTTAAACAGTCAATGACAATGAGTGGAACAGTAGTCTTGAATTCTGTTTTTGTCAGCATAGAAAATGCCATATGCTTTTCATAGAACGCCTCTTGGAATTGTGTGTGCATATGGTACAGCATATTTATCATTTGGAAAGTCCATTTGTAAGTTGTCATACGGGTACAATCCGAGTTCATGTATTCTTTTAAAGATAATAATGAACAATGGTCAAATCTACGACTATCTTTGTTTATTTTGTTTTTCCTATCCACTTGAAAAGCCACAATAATAAATCTCGGGCTCTCAGCTTGCGATGAAGTGTTCATGGTCCAGGCTTGTCTTTTACTATTTGGTAGGCCGGGATTTTCATATAGATTCCAACTTTGAAATGCTATTTGAAGCGGTGTTGAGGTTTCCATGATTTTTAGTATGTCTAACCTCATGGCAATTGAAACACTTACGTGTGGAACTTTCCATATAACATTGTTCAAAATAATTTTACAACTCGATAAAATTTCATTTGTCAAGTAAATACAGTTTAAATTTGTACCACTTCGTTGCAATATTGAATCTTGATGACAATTAACGGTGACTTTTTTATGTTCCTCGGCAAATCCTAATAATAACCTTAGAGTTTAACATATTTCAAATCTCATACTCGAATTTGCAGTTACAGCACTCCAGCCAGCATTTTCACACCGTGTATAATCATTCAACGTAACCTTTTATTGTAGACATTATCCCAGGCATACGTGATCTATCTATTTCTATTGAGTTCAATTAATATCCTATTTCGGTTAAGCAGTGAGCTAGCCAATTGTACATCTGAGCCGGCAGGAACTCCCGAGATTTCTCCATTTATCAAAAGATAAGAATCAGATGGAAGGGTGTAAACATTTTGCTGTGGAATACATATTCGTATCTTATCATTATTTAATAGTGTGCTAACCAAAAACGGTTGATAGGAAAAATAATCCAATTTCACTATGCGGTCTTCATTTTACGGTATATCCATTACTATAAAATATCGTCCATTGTTTATTGTATACCCCAAATTAGATAGAATATTAAGGTTTTCATGTCGTATCTCATCAACTAGTCGTGGTTTAATAGTTGGTTTTATAAAATCGTAGAGCCATCACGTATTTGTAGACGTATGGTAACAGGCTCAACTCTAAAGTTAATTGTTTTATCGTCTTGATTTGTTATTTTCACAGTAGGATTTTCAACAATGCGATAACCAGCTGCCACTCCTGGATTAAACTCATGAATCGTATGACTCGTAATTCTGTTGTCAAATGCATCATAAGCAGCGTTACAATTTATTTTTATACTAGTTAAATTATTTATGTTAGCAACTTGATCCGATACATGTATTTTGTTTGCATCGAGTATTTTTTGATAAAAGCCTAAAATAGCGCATGTACTATTTTCAACGCTGAAATATATTTGTCGGCTACGCTTTAATTCAGATTTTAAAGTATTTTTATTAGCCTTCAACATTAATAACGTTGTTCTATGTAGCGTAAGTGTCAGCAATAAGAAGCACGGCACAAAGTTCACCGTTTACACTTTCAGGTTACACGCATTGTACAATTTCTGCCTGAACCGGCCTTATAGATGACAGTGGTCTGCGACTTTAGGTTTGGAATCCTTAAATGCTATTCGGCATAAGTCATATATCACTTTCCTTCCATGCCTGCGCACATCATCAATAGACATTCGGATGGGAACGTAGGTTTTGCGCAAAAATTTAGAAATATTTCGCATCACTTTAGTTACAGCCATCACAAATTCCTTGGCAACTTCTTCGTGATCCTCGGACCCACGGTATATCACCGGTGATTGCGGTATACCATAGCGTTTGAGGAGCTTAGAGGATACACTATCCGATGTTTTCAACATGAACCCGTAGCTCATGGGATGGTGAGTGTGCACAGTTCTGGTGTATGCACCCATACGATCGTCTGTTTGCTCCAGCAAGGTCTCAAAATAGGCGTGAATAACAAACGGTAACCATTGCGTCTTTACTAATGCGTCAAATTCGACCTTACTGCTCTCTGCCAGCATAACGAGTAAAATTGGTTTATTTTTGCTTGAAGTGCTTGAGGATATATCCATGTTTGCAGTTGAGTTCTGACGTTTCGGACTCAACTGCAAATATGGATATATCCTCAAGCACTTCTAGCAACAAGACAATCCATGAAAGCTTTAACACATTCATGGTTTATTTTTGCCACATATCAATTTGTGTATCTTCAACGCATGATGGCCCAGAAGAATATACTTTTTAGGCTTATCATCAAAGCTGGTGAAGCAACGTTTTTCTAAGATTAGTTTACAAAAATTGTAACGTGACAAAAAGTATCTGCTTATTTTTTTTTTTTTTTTTTTTATTTGTATTTATATATGCGTGTTCTAAATTATCTTGGTTGAGCCGAATGCGTGTTGCGACGGCACTTATCATTTAAATAATCATGATAATGTGTTGTGATTTGCTTTTGCGCGTGCGAGACAGTCAACTGTGTACTATTTTGGACCGGTTCATGGCCGGCATTTATGTGTACACTCACCCCGTTTTTTTTCTATCTTGAACGTCATTTGCACTACTCACCACATACATTGTCGTCTTACGATATTTTTCTATTCAAATTGTTCTCAACAATTTCAGGCACTGAGTAGTAAAACTTGTTGACCCCTACTCTAAAGACTAGCCATATTGTCACCATGGAATCGCCGGGTTAAACGACGGACGTTTTGTTGGAAATTAGCCATTGTCGGAATTGGTACGCTAATTTTCGTCCTTAGCGGTGTTTTTTTTTGTTAGTTGTTTGCGCTGCAACTTGCGTGTTTTTATTTATATTTTTTTTTCGTGAGTGCCCGATATTATGTAACTATATAAATTTTTTGTATATTGGTGTCGGCTTAACCTGCCTCCGTTTTCTTTATCCCTTCGGGACTGGTAACGTATAATTTTTAGTTAATGTTTTGAGTCAGATTAGGTTTTTTTAGTACTCCGTGCTATAAGCACGTGTGGCGAATTTTATTTTATTAATTTTTTGTAGGTGTCCCTATTTTTTTTTATTATTTAGGTCCCTCAATATAGCAGGCGTGTTTCAATACTAACTGTCATGTTATATATATATATATTTTGTGATTTTTTATATATAGGTTTTATGTTGCGTGATGCGTGTATATATTATTAGTACAGTGTGGTGACGTAGTCCATTTTATTCCGAGGTGTCCCAACGTCTTGCAATCTAAGTTTAACTCTTTAAAACCAAACGCTTACTTGTGACGTATACCCATCGTGCTTAGCGGTAATGCCGTGATTAATAGACGGTGAGTACCCGAAGACGTTCATCGTATTCTCTAATTGTAAAAATGTAGGTGTAACTATTATTTTTTTACTAATATCTGTCTTTTTTTCTCTGTTCCTTTAATTTGTAGACGAGGTATTTTGACCGTTCGGTTTTTTATCTCGTGTTAACTTAAATTTTTTTTTTAATTAAGTCCTCTTAATTTAACTTAACTATTATCTTATTATTTTTACGTGTTCCATCTTTAATGGACTCGTGTATTTTTGCCTTTCAAAAATCAACTCCCCCTAGTTTATAAGGTACAGGAAACGGCCTTGTATAAGGTCATCCCTGATCATCATGGTTATGTGATAACTGTCACGAGATTTTGGTGTACATTAACTATCAACAACTTAGCGAATATCAAACACAACCTTGGTTTCTATTCAATTTTTTTTTATTTTAAATTTCTTTTAATGTACATAATAAAATTTTTTTCAAAAATCCTACTATGGTCCGTCAATACATTGTCTCGACCAGTGGCTTAACGACCCTCTTTTATATTTTTCAATGCGCCATGAAAGATTGTTGATTTTATCCGTTGTGTCCATCTCATTTGGTTTTTTTTTTCCGATATTTGTAACCTGTTTTTTTTTTTTACACGACCGACTTAGTTGTAGGCTGCCCTGGAACTACTGTTAGATATTACTTCAGGGCGGCCCATGCCGTCTTTAAAACTCACACCACCACGTTGTGAATCAACCCGAAATTAATCATGAGCTTATTCACAACGTGGTGTGGCCTCCCCCGTTAGTCGGATCCCAAAGTGGGATCCATTGCCCGGGTTGCAGGGTTCGAGGGACCGGTTGCGTTCTCGGCGGAGCTCATGCCCAGCTGCGCGTTCCTCGGCGNCAAAGTGGGATCCATTGCCCGGGTTGCACCACGTGGGGCAGGACTTTGCGAAGGGGGCAAAAATAACTTACAAAAACATAAAACACGAATACCTAAGGCGCCGGCCTAAATCAGCGCCTTAGGTCTTCCTGTACCGGGCTGCGCGGCTACCTCTGTCTCAGCCGTTCAGCTTCCTCCTTCTTTTTCAAGATGGATTCGGCGAACGCCTGGACGAGCCTCCACGCCTCCCGGCTTCTCAACATCAGGTCCACCATGGACCTGACTCGGAACGTGGACCCTAGACGGGACTCCAAAGACGCCTCGCACCGGAAGAGGGTGTGCAGAGCGCTATCAGCCTCTCCCGGAAGATCCGAACAGTGGTCGCACGTTGGCACGGCTGCTTTACGAATATGGTGCAAGTACTCGTTAAAGCAGCCGTGGCCGGACATCACTTGGGTGAGACGATAAGTCATCTCACCGTGAGTCCAGTCCACCCATCTGTCCAACCGATCGGGTCCTATGAGGGACCTGGTCCACTCGCCTCTCGGAGGAAATGACGAGAGGTGAGTCCGCCACCGGAGCATGGTCATCCGCCTGAGCGCTAGCCGGTCCTCGGTTCGAGGGACCGGTTGCGTTCTCGGCGGAGCTCATGCCCAGCTGCGCGTTCCTCGGCGAGCGGCAGTGACGACAGGATACCCGCCACCACACCGTACACCTTTCGGTACGCCGAAACGATATTTGTAACCTTTCAAAATCTAAAAATTAAAATATATTTTCTAAAATTATTTTAATATATAATTATATATTAATAATACAATTAATAATTATACAAAGATGTATTTTGAGTTTTGAATGCCCAGGTAATGTTTTATTGTCACTTCTACTGTTTTTTAAATTGTTATGCAGTATTAAAAACAAAGTCGAGAAATTACTGAATTTTTACACGACTACTCTTTGCAGTAATTTGTTCGGTAAATATTGCAATCGATGCATTTACACATGACTTATTGCATTTATTTTCGTTGTATATCTTGAAATTATAGTTACGAATATAGCTGTATAAGATAAATGCAAACAAATTTTATATGCAAACATTCTTAATTTATGTCAAAATACTCATTTTTTGTAAAAGCTAAATTACTTTTTTTTTCATTAATGTTTTTTTAACCATTTATGTAAGTTTTGTCATGTAACAATATAGAAAAAACTAAGAATTAAATGTGAAATAAAAAGATTTCATAATTTAAAATAAGAATAATACGTTTTCCCCATACCATAATATAATTGAAAAATTGTAAATGATAATAATTTTGGATTGTACCATCAATTGATGCCTACAATTCATCTATCCTGAGTAGAGTTGACCCTTATAAGTAACAAAATAATAACAACACTGTCGTAACACAGTAAAATGAAAAAAGTTAAAGGAGTAAATGTGTAACTATGTGTACGAAGATGAATATGAGGAGGTGGTGCCTGCTCCCGTTGCGCTGCGTTACAGTGTCGGTGTGATCGGGCTCTACGGGGCTACGAAACGTCGGCACGAACTCAGTTTCCCTAGCTCGTTAATCCTGTAGATATACAGAATAGCCGTGAAATAAACCTTTATAAGGACGAATAAGCGGTAGCGTTTGGGTGCGAACGGAGTTAAACGGCAACGCAACAGGTGACGTTAGCCGTTCACTGGGCGGAGGGACTGGCTATGAGGGCAGCCCCCTCAAATCATATCACATTTATGAAAATGGAATCGAAAGGTGTAAATGTTACTGCATTAGGGGATTCGGATGCCCCAGTGCCGGCGGTTGGTGGGGGGCGTACCCACCAGGTGTTGTCATCAATCGAATACGCACCAAATGCAGGAGTGTTGAGGTAGGCTCCTGCAGCCAACCACGGGGTTGGTACTGCGACTGCAGGGAGTGGTGGTGACCAAACCACTCCCACCGGTAAAATAGCCGGGAGGTCATTGGCAACGGAATGTTTGGACTCTGATACGATATTGACGTCGGCCAACTCCCTAGATGCGTCTCCTAAAATCTCTATATTGGAGAGATTGCGGTACACATCTAAGGGTGGTTCGACAAGGGTGGGACCTTCGGGTCCAACCATGGATGTGATTTGTGTGGTGGAGGCGGCAGAGATGGGGGAGGACGATTCCTTGCGTCCCAAACGCAAGGAAATCTCCCCAACGATCAGCCTCTCCACCGTCACATTGTAGGACATCCCGCCCGGCGAGGTTGCGCCCATGCTGCTGACTCCTCCGAAGGTCATGGCCAAGAAGCACAAGATGGTGCCCCTGACGGCAGTTGACTTGTTCAATGCTGACGGGACACCAAAAAGGGTAATTGGTCGGACGAACGAGGTGTTGTCGACTGGGCTGGATCTAGCCAGGAAACAGGCGGCGCAGCTCTCCGACTTGATAGAGGTGTATCTACCACACAGGCGGGTGGTGAAGATGGCTATGGCACTTATAGAGAGCGTAAGAGCCCTGGCTGATCTTCACCTGACTAGTACGCCGGAGGGAAGATCACCTGCACCAACGTTGGTGAGCCGGGTGTGCCTCCAGGACGGTGCATCCCAGACGGACTACTGGTGGGACACTCACGGCCCACCACCATCTAGGTCTGTCAGGGACGCATCGTCCCCCCTCCAAGGTAAGAAGGTGGCAGCAACTGCGCTTCCGCTTGCCGCCGCCAACACCAAGAAGCGGAGGATGAAGAAGAAGAAGAAGGGGAAGAGGAAAGACGCTGCGTGTCTTACTACGGCCATCGCAGCGCCCTTGCCATTCAGCGGCGCGGCTCCCCCTTCTTCACCAAGTGCTCCTCCCACCACTCCAACACCCGCTACGGCCACCTTTTGGACAGAGGTGATAAAGCGGAGGGGGGCCAAGAGGGTGGAGAGAGCGACAGCGGCTCTCAAGACGGAGGTCTTGACCTCAACGCCCTTGGGGTCCAATTGGCGGGCACCAGGGGACCCGTAAGCCCGTTTCGCTGCGCTACAGTGTCGACGTGATCGGGCTCTACGGCTCTACGAAACGTCGGCACGAGCGCAGTTTCCCTAGCTCGGGGAATCGGGCGCGTCCTCAGGTTGCGGATAGAGGAACGGCCTGCAGATATGCAGGTTAGCCGCGAAATAAGCAGTCCATTCATTTGGACTGACGAATAAGCGGTCGCGGACAGCGAGCCCCTCGTTCGCTCGTTAACCCTGCAGATATGCAGGGTAGCCGTGATATAAGCCACTCCTAGAGTGGACGAATAAGCGGTAGCGTTCGAGGAAAACGGGCAGGTGGGCCCGATAGCCTGGTAAGGCGACCACCTAGGTGAAGGTAACACCGAAAACAAATCCCCTGGCGGTAGGTAAAACGCAGGGAAGGACACCCGTAAAACCAATCATGGAAGGAAACCATTCAAATATAACGGTTACCGCGCCAGGAGAATCGGAGTCTCCAGGGCCGGCTGGGAAAGGTGTCGCTACAGGCCTAACCCGGTCGTCATCCAGCGACTGTACCAGAACCGTGGGACTGGTGAGGCAGGGTCCAGGGGGCGTTCGCGCCCAAGCTACTGTCGGAGGATGTGCCAAGCAGGCATCCTCCAGTGACCTTAGGGTCACTGAGGTAACTGCTGGTGGCTTAGCTACCATCGAGGAGATGGTGGACGACTGGGAAGGCGTGCGTGAGCGTTTTCGTGACGACATGCCGCTAACTCAGTCGGAGTTCACAAGATGGAACGGCTGGCTCCAAAGCATGGAGACTGGAGGATGGACGATGGACTCGTTCCCGTGCGGCTCATTCCGGACGGCTGAATCTTTCCGGAGTTCAGTGTCGACGGTACTGAAGCTGATGAAGAGGGACTTGGACGATGGACGTCCATTCGCCCCGGAGAGGATTAAGGAGTATAATCCTTTAGAAGGTGTTGATGAGCCCGAGCTAAGAGCGGAACTCATCGAGAAATGCATTGCTAGTCGCCGAGGGGAAGCTGCGGTGGAACGCCTCACGGGCGTTGCTCGCTTAGTCGCTTCGGAACTCTTATCCCGCTACAACGACAGCGGGATAATGAGAAGCATGGGTCGTGGGCTTTATCAGGCCGTTGAGTACCTCGCGTACACAGAAGGACAAATAAAGCAGGAAGTGACATCTCCTTTGGATGACGAAGACGAGATGATGCGGACGGGCGACCGTCGTGGAAGCAATGAGCCTTCCCCTGGGGAAGGCTCATCGACTCGCCAGCGTGCGGAATCGCCCGCGCTTAGTCCGCTTCCGGAGAGTTCTCCTCCAGTACGCCATCCTGGCAAGAGGAGGGCGCCTTTGGGGGAAGAGGAAGAGAGCGACGACGAGGCCACGTTTGACGTCGGCCTCAATCACGTCGTTGCTCTCGCCCGAACAGCGGAGGTCGAGGGGAGTCTGATGAACGAGGTCCCGGGTACCCACCTGGAGTATCTCGTTCAGCAGATCTCCCTCTCGTGCCAGGCCCTCAGCGAGCTGAGGAGCGCGGTGCGGCCATGTCGCAAGAGATGGCATGACCCGGCGGACGTGGCGACGGCCACGTCGTCTATGATAGAAGGCATAGTCGCGCAAGTGGCTGTGCTTCGAGGTGTCATAGACAAACGTCGTGGTATGGGGGTGCACAAGGAGGTGCAGATGGCGACGAAGCGCCTGGAGGAGATCCTGGAAGAGGAGAAACGTAGAAGGGCGTCTCCAGCGGCCAGGATCCACCAGGATGTTGCAGTGGAGTCAACTGCCGGATCGCGGCCGCCGAAAGCATCTTCCCCGAAGATGGGCAAAGAAGTCTCGACGCAGACTGTCGTCGATGACCCACCGGCCGATTCACCAAAGGGTCCGGACGAGACGGAGAAAAGGAAGAGGAAGAGGAAGAAGATACTGCCCGTCGCTGCGGGTACTGCCGCCGGATCAGTTAGTGCGTCCACCGGGACGCCTACTGACCGGCCGATGGCGGACCGAGCCAGCGACATGGTGTCCGCGGAAGGGGATGCGGGAGCTGCTCCCGCTGAACCTCAGTGGTCCCAGGTCGTGGGACGCAAGTCGGGCAAAACAAAAAAGAAGAAGGAGGATACGGCGGCCGAGGCCAAACCTCCTCCTCAGACGATGACGGCTCAGGCGATAAAACGCCAGAAAGCGGCGAGACTGCGTGCCAAAGTGCCCCGCACAGAGGCCGTAGTGATCGGCCCCCTAAAAGAGGGGCAGAAGTATGCCGCTGTCATTGGCACAGCCATGGCCGCGGTGGATCTCCGGGCTCTGGGCATAAATGTGTCCGGGACCCGGAGAACGCAGACGGGTGCCGTCCTCTTGGAGGTCCGGGGGTCGGCCGAACAAGCTGACCTCCTGGCGGCAAGTCTTAGGGCGGCCCTGAAGGATATGGACGTGCGGGTACATCGGCCGTCGATGACCTGCACCGTCCTCCTCCTGGACGTTGAAGAGTGGCAGGAGGAGCAAGATGTGCAGCGAGCACTGAGCACCGCCCTGACGTCTCCGAATGGAGAACTGCCGCCGCTAGTGGGTCCAATTACGGTCCACACAAATGCTGGCGGTAAAGGGCGGTATGCGAGGTGCGAGGTGCCCCTCAAAGTTGCTCATCGCCTGGCAGGTCTAGGCCGAGTCCGGGTCGGGTGGACGTCCTGTAGACTGAGGATTCTCGATAAGGGACCTCAGTGCTACAGGTGTCTAGAACGCGGGCACATAGCTCACGCGTGCAAGGGACCGGACCGGTCGAAGGCCTGCTTCAGGTGTAAGAAGGAGGGGCACCTCTCCAAGGACTGCCCCGGAAGCCGAAACAAGGTAGAAGGTCGGGCTTCAAAACCGACCAGAAACCAGGAAAAAGAAGAAGATGGCCTACCCCCACCTCCAAGTGGTCCAACCCGGGCAACGGACCCCCTAGTGGGGTCCGGCTAACGGGGGAGGCTACGCCGCGCTGTGATTCAGCTCTAGTGTAGACTTGGGCCGTATCACAGCGCGGTGGTATGAAGCAGAGAAGGCGACGTGGGCCGCCCTGAAGCAATGCCTCACGGCAGTTCCAGGGCGGTCCACATTAAAGTAGAGAAGTGGAAGAAAAAAAAAAGGATCACGGTAGAGATTTTTGGGCTACCCCCTTCACTATAAAAAACCATTTTTCCCCATCTAAACCAGTTCTTTTGACGATTTTAAAATACACAAAATCTACGACGTTTTACTCAAGATTTCACTCTTNGACAGCCTGAAGAGCGCCCTGAAGGAGCATGACGTGCGCGTTCACCTTCCGGCACTGATGTCAGTGCCCGTCATGCTCCTGGATGTGGAGGAATGGACGGAGGAGGGCGACGTGCAGAGTGCACTGCTGGACGCCCTTCGCCGTCCAAAGGATAAGGTGCCGCAGGAAATCGGGCCCGTGGTGGTCCGTGCGAACTCCGGCGGCAAAGGGCGATACGCCCGGGTGGAGGTGCCGGCAAGGCTGGCCCACCGCCTCGCAGATCTCGCCCGTATCCGTGTGGGATGGATCACCTGTAGGCTGAGGATCCTTGGAGACAAGGGTGCGAGGTGCTACAGGTGCCTGAGCACGGGCACGTGGCCCAGACCTGCAAGGGACCGGACAAGTCCAAGGGATGCTTCTCCTGTAAAAAGGAGGGGCACCAAGCCAAGGAATGTCCGGGTGTGGGGCCGGTCCTAAAGGCCCCGAAGACTAAGGGGTCCTGGTAAAAAGGCCCCTCTGGGTAAGAAAACGGGGGGAATGGCTGAGGGGTCTCCCGGAACGCAGCCCGCTATTAGATGAGATTCCTTCAAACGAATCTCAACCATTGTCGTGCTGCCCAGGACCTGGTCCGGCGGGTGGCGTACGAGATGGGCACCGACGTATGCATCGTCTCGGACCCGAACGACGGATGGGTCCGCGACTCTGCAGGCTGGTTATTGGACCGGTCCGGCAGAGCGGTGATCGGCGTGATGGAACGCGGCATAACGGTCGCGGACATCGAGTCGGGCAACGGTTACGTAGTGGCGAGGAGAGACGGCATCGACGTCTTGAGCTGCTACGCGCCGCCTAGCTTGCCGATCGCCGGACTCCTCGAGCCCGTCTCCTCATGCCTAGGAGCGGATGGCTCGGGCGGCCGCGGGGAGATAGTGACCGGGGATTTTAACGCTCACTCCCCGGTCTGGGGGTCAGCGGACACGAATCAGCGTGGCCAAGACCTGTTGGACCTGATGTCGGCTCTCGGGCTGGTATCAGCCAATAGGTGCTCCACCCCGACGTTCGAGGGTCACTCCTCGAGCTCGGTAGTGGACGTCACGCTGGTGTCACCGTCGTTACACTCGCACGTGTTCGGTTGGTCGGTTCTCTCGCACAGGGAAAACCTCAGCGACCACCGGTACATCGTGTATGAGTGCGGCGACGGCGGCTGTCCCCCACGAATCGTGCCCCGCGAGCCGTCTCTCGGTGGGCGAGTGGGCTGGCGGGTCGGACCGGCCACGGACGTTGATGCATTCGAGACGGGCTTACTGCTCGCTTAATGGTCGGCGCCCGCGGTAACGGTAACGGTAATCGCAGCCTGCGACTTCGCCCTTCCGGCCAAACAACCGCCGTCGACTTGCGGACCGCCAGTCCACTGGTGGAACGCTGAGGTGGTGGCCATACGTGAGGAGTGCGTCAGGGTCAGGAGGGCCATGACGCGCTCCAAGCGTTGGCCGCGGGACCCGGAATCCCCGGACTCGAGGGAGGCACTGAGGTCGGGCTGCAAAGAGCTGAAGCTCGCCATCAGGCGGGCCAAAGCGAAGTACTGGGCCGAACTCGTGAACTCGGTGGACCACGACCCGTGGGGGAAACCCTATCGGGTCGTCTTACGGAATCTCCGCGGTTCACCGGCTTCCGGTCAGCTGGAGGCGGAAGTGCTGGAAAGGGCGGTAGAAACGCTCTTTCCGACACATCCGCCTCTGCCTCCCCCGGCGTTCGGGGATGACGTGTCTGTGGAGGAATTCACCACTCAGGAGGCGGCTGACGCGATGGCGCGCGTGCGGGGCCGGAACACAGCTCCCGGCCCGACGCGATTCCAAACCGGGTTTGGGGGTTGGTAAACGACTTCGCCCCGGATTGGATACGCGCTGTCGCGAACAGCTGCCTCTCGGAGGGTAAATTCCCCACGAAGTGGAAGAAGGCCAGGCTGGTGCTTCTGAGGAAGGGTAACGTATAATTTTTAGTTAATGTTTTGAGCCAGATTAGGTTTTTTTAGTACTCCGTGCTATAAGCACGTGTGGCGAATTTTATTTTATTAATTTTTTGTAGGTGTCCCTATTTTTTTTTATTATTTAGGTAAAGATAACTTTTTCAAATATTAACAAATCAAAATAATATTTTTTTATATTGAAACCTTAGGTAATTTCCTTTCGTTTGATATCATTTTTTTTGAAAATCTAACACTTATTCTGCTCACAAAGAGGATTTAAAATAGTAACTTTTTTACAAAAATTAACATATTCAACATATTAAACTAAAACCTTAGATATTTTCCTTTCATTTGATATAATTTTGTTGAAAATTTAACATTTAACCTGCTCATGGGGGGGGATTTAAAATAGCAACTTTTTCACAAAAACTAACTTTTTCAACTTAATTTTTGAAAATGTTCCGGAAATACTGCGTCTTTTAAACATATAGCAAATTAAAGCTTATTTTATGTACTATAAAATGAAAAAAAAAAATTTGTCCTCACGACCTATCTTCTACGCGCAAATGGCTACCGTATTCAAAAATATTCTATTTTTCTATTAAAATTCTAGGTTTTGTATTTTATTTTATTTTTAATTATCTTATTAGGAGAAAACAGCATATATAATATATAATACACGGTGAAAA
Organism: Daktulosphaira vitifoliae; assembly: GCF_025091365.1. Classification (NCBI taxonomy): domain Eukaryota; kingdom Metazoa; phylum Arthropoda; class Insecta; order Hemiptera; family Phylloxeridae; genus Daktulosphaira; species Daktulosphaira vitifoliae. The sequence continues at coordinate 21,328,261 of NW_026099576.1, forward strand.
CAGCTACCGTATTTAAATGTAATAAACCAAAAATAAAAAGAAAGAAATGAAAAAGATAACAGAGAGAATTATTAAAGTGGAGAAGGTAGGTTAAATATAAAAAGAAATTGGTAGTACTAAGTAAATTATTATAATTATTATTTATTATAAGTATTTTTTGTAGATTTAATTGTCTTCAATTTTATTTAAGTTAATTTTCTCATTATTTATTTCTCTCATTAATTATTAATGGTTTATCACGCAATAGATTGTTGGAAGTTCGAAAGCATAAGTTAAATTGTACTTACCTTACGTCCTATGTAATACAATAATATTTCAAGTAATCCAGTGTTGATTTTCGTATTAAACGCACTACGTATACGATTTACACTATACGTCGTATAGTCTAGGTCAGTGGTCGGCAACCTTTTTTAATTCTCGGGCCATATTTACAAATTAAAAAGAGTTCGCGGGCCAGATAAAAAAAAAAAATTTATAATTACATTATTTATTATGCAAAAAAATACTATCTAAAACTTAAAATAATAATATGACTTATATAAAATACCCGTACCAAAAACGCAACGTTCAATTATATTTATACAAAATGATATTCAATTAAATTAGTCGATTTAGAATTTAAAGCGGGCCGTATTCAATAGCCACGCGGGCCGCCGGTTGCCGACCACTGANTTTACATATTGATTTTTTTTACTTCTGTTGAATAAGTATTTTTTTTTAGAGAGTATATTTTATTAAGAGATCGATACCAATACTTCTTAAATTTCCCTTTGGCCTAGCCAAAACAAGATTCAGAAATATCTATATCTATGTATAAAAATTTATCAAGGCGGAATTGTGATGGCCCAATGTGTCCCGGTGCTAAAATAAAGCACCTTGAAAGGATGCGGCACAATAATTACCAAGACAAAAATTAAACACTGCAAATATATTTGTAAGTTTCTCTGCGTTGTCTGCCGGCGCGATGTTTCTTAAAACAAAGACATTAGTAACGAAATTAGATACCCAATAAGAAAAGCTCAAAATAAATTTTTATCATTAAATAAAAATCTAAAGTTATGTTGGATTTATTATTAAAATAAAATAATTTAAAGAAAAATGTAATGTTTAAAATATTATTTGATGTTTATTTCCACAACAAGAAAAATAAAATATTATTGATGATTGAACAAATTAAATTAAATTAAAAGATTCACCAAAACAAAATTCACTTTAAAATTTCTAAGTGTCATTTAGTTTTAAAGAAAAATATTCTAAGTTCAAATTAATTTAAAAATCGACTAAGTCCCGAAGAGTGAAATCTTGAGTAAAACGTCGTAGATTTTGTGTATTTTAAAATCGTCAAAAGAACTGGTTTAGATGGGGAAAAATGGCTTTTTATAGTGTNACGCGTGAGCTATGTGCCCGCGTTCTAGACACCTGTAGCACTGAGGTCCCTTATCGAGAATCCTCAGTCTACAGGACGTCCACCCGACCCGGACTCGGCCTAGACCTGCCAGGCGATGAGCAACTTTGAGGGGCATCTCGCACCTCGCATACCGCCCTTTACCGCCGATGTTAGTGAGGACCGTAATAGGTCCCACTTCTGGCGGCAATTCTCCATTCGGAGAATTCAGGGCGGCGCTCAGTGCTTGGCGCACATCTTGCTCCTCCTGCCACTCCTCCACATCCAGAAGGAGGACGGTGCAGGTCATCGAGGGACGTTGTACCCACACGTCCATCTCCTGTAGGGCTGCCTTTAACCTGGCCGCCAGAAGGTCCGCTTGTTCCGCTGACCCCCTGACCTCCAAGAGGACTGCCCCCGTCTGTGTTCTCCTGGTCCCGGACACCTGGATGCCCAGGGCCAGGAGATCAACCGCAGCCATGGCTATACCCATAACTGTGGCATATTTCTGACCCTCCCTCAAGGGGCCGATCACCACAGCTTCCGTGCGTGGCACTTTTGACCGCAGCTTCGCTGCATTCTGGCTTCTTTTTGATTGTGGAGGTTTAGGCGCGGTCGCCGTCTCCTCCTTCTTCTTTATTGTTCCTACCTTCCTTCCTAGTACTTTGGACCACAGCGGTTCAGCGGGAGTACCTCCCGCATCCCCTTCTGCAGACCTCAGTAGTTTGCCCGGTTCGCCGCTCTCTCGTCAGTCTGCGTCTGGGTAGGCGCGACTGAATCAGAGACCGGATCTTGGACAGCAGGGCGCTTTTTCTTCTTCTTCCTTTTTCTACCCGTCACGTTGGCTTCCTTCGGCTTGATAACCGGTGGATCCTCGACACCGGTTTGCGTCCCAGCTTCCTTCACTAATTTCTGAGGCGCTGCTTCCAGGGCCCTTGGCTGGGCTACTGCCTCTGCTGGGGCTTCCAGGGGGTTCGTGGACGGTGGAGACGCTCTTTTGCGTTTCTCCTCGTCCAGGATCTCCTCCAAGCGCTTCGTCGCTGTTTGCACTTCCTTGTGCACCCCCATTCCGCGACGCTTGTCTAAGACGCCTCAGAGCACGGCCACTTGCGCGCCTATGCTCTCCATCGTAGTCGACGTCACTTCCTCCGACGGGTCGTGACGCCTCTTGCGGCATGGCCACACCGAGCTCCTCAGCTCGCTAAGGGCCTGGCATGACAGGGAGATCTGCTGAACGAGATACTCCAGGTGGGTACCCCGAACCTCGTTCATCAGGCTCCCCTCGCCTTCCGCCGTTCTGGCAAGTGCGAAAACGTGGTTGAGGCCGACGTCAAACGTGGCCTCGTCGTCGCTTTCGCCTTCGTCCCCCAAAGGTGCCCTCCTCTTGCCAGGATACCGCAGTGTAGGAGATTTCTCGGGCAACGGACTCATCGCTGGCGAGTCCGTTCTGCGGCGGTTTGATGAACCTTTTCCGAGGGACGGTTCTGCGCTGTCAACCCGGTCGCCCGTCCGCATTTCCTCGTCGTCATGTACCACAGCCATGGCATCCGGAGACGACGGCATTTCTAGCTTCTTTTGTCATTCCTCGTACGCCATAAACTCAACGGCCTGACGAAGCCCGCGCCCCATGCTTCTCATTATCCCGCTATCGTTGTGGCAGGATAAGAGTTCCGAGGCGACTAGGCGGGCGACGCCCATTAGTCGTTCTGCCGCGGGTTCTCCTCGACGGCTAGCTATACATTTATCGATGAGCTCCGCTCTCTGCTCGGGCTCATCGATACCTTCTAATGGGTCATATTCCATGACCCTNCATTTATCGATGAGCTCCGCTCTCTGATCGGGCTCATCGATACCTTCTTATGGGTCATATTCCATGACCCTTTCCGGTGCAAACGGTCGTCCGTCTTCCAGGTCCTTCTGCATCAGCTTCATCACCGTGGAAACTGAATTGCGGAAAGATTCGATCGTCCGGAATTGGTCGCACGGGAACGAATCCCAGGGCGGCTCATCCGTCTCCACGCCGTGGAGCCAGCCACTCCATCTAGCGAATTCTGATTGGGTCAGCGGCATGTTGTCGCGAAAACGATCACGCACGCCTTCCCAATCTTCCACCATCTCCTCGATGGTAGCAAGGCCACCAGCAGTTACTTCAGTGACCCGAAGGTCACTAGAGGGTGCCTGCTTGGCACACCCTCCGACAGTTGCTTGGGCGCGAACGCTCCCTGGACCTTGCCTCACCAGTCCAATGGCTTCGATGCAGTCGCTTGATGACGACCGGGTCGAGCCTGCAACAGCACTCTTCCTAGCCGGCCCTGGAGTCTCCGAAACTCCTGGAACGGTAACTGTATTTTTCAAATGGTGTCCTTCCATGTTTGGTTTTACGGGTGTCCTTCCCTGCGTTTTACCTGTCGCCAGGGGATTTGTTTTTCCCGTTTGCTGTGCTCCCACTGTGGTGGAATTAGGCTCTACGGGGCTACGAGCTGCTGCAGCGGGCGCAGTTCCCTTGCTCGGGGAATCGGGCGCGTCCTCCGGTTGCGGATCGAGGAACGGCCTGTAGATATACAGGTTAGCCGCGAAATAAGCAGTCCCCTTCTTGGGGACTGACGAATAAGCGGTCGCGGACAGCGAGCCTCTCGGACGCTCGTTAACCCTACAGATATGTAGGGTAGTCGCGAAATAAGTCACTCTATTTTTAATAGGGTGGTCGAATAAGTGATAGCGTTCGAGAGAAACATAGAACTGGGTAGGCGGACCCATTAGCCTGGTAAGGCGACCGCCTAAGGGAGGACAACCCTGAAAAAAAGAACTACGAGCCTGGCGGTAGGTTAAAAACGCATGGGAAGGATACCCATTAAAAAAAACCCAATATGGATAGGATAACTGGAAATATTGTTACCGCCCCAGTGATATAGGATGGCACAGGGGACGTCGGCGGGGGTTCTTGTAGCCCGGCTCTCGTTGACGCCGACCAAGGGCGATGCGATGTGGAGGCCCCACAACCCAACTTGGGTATAAATAGGAAGGGAGGATTCACCATCACCGAGGAGCTGGTGGATGAATGGGCTGATATCCGAGATAGGTATAGCAACGATATACCTCTCACGGAGTCAGAATATGTGCGCTGGGAAGAAATAAGGCGCAAGATGGAGGACGGAAGCGAGGTCGAAAACTGTTTCCCTCGTCAATGATTCCGCAACCTAGGCGTCTTTAGGGGCGCAGTGGAAACCATACTGGGGATGATGGCCAGTGACGTCCAAAACGGAGGCAACTTCTCTCCGGAGCGCAAGGAGGTTTATAACCCCTTCCATGGAGTAGAAGGGGAAGAGGAGCGAGTGTGCCTTATGAGTAAGTGCGTCTCCTCCCTTCGAGGTGAAAGCACAGCGGACCGTGCGATCCAAANTGAAAGCAAAGCGGACCGTGCGATCCAAATTGCTCGGCTGGTCAGCCGGGAACTGTTGACGCGCCATAGGAAGGATCCGATGATGGAAGCAATGGGGATTGGACTCCGGGATGTCGTTGATGTGTTCGACTACGAATGCGTCGTCGCGGAAATGGCACCCGGAGTTGTGGAGGAATCGTCCGAAGGAGACAATAGTCTATCCGAGGACGAAACAATGAGGACAGGTGTTAGGCCTGGTGTGAGTGGTGTTGAGCCTTCTCTCGGGCAGGCGACGACCGCTCCTTGCCGTGAGGTCTCCCCACCTTTGAGCCCCCTGCCGGAGGAGACGCCCCCAAAGCGTTACCCCGGGAAGAGGAAGGCGCCACTTCGTAACGAAGAGAGTGATGATGAAGCGACATTCGATGTCGGATTGAATCATGTCGTCGGCCTGACCAGACAGGCCGAAGTGGAGGGTAGCCTCATGAAAGAGGTTCCAGGTACTCATCTGCAGTACTTACTGGAGCAGATATCTCTTTCTTGCCAAGCGCTGACCGAACTTCGAAGTTCGGACATGCCACGCCGTAAGAAGAGGCATGACTCCGAGGAAGAAGCAACCGCGCAATCGGCTTTGGTTGGAAACATAGCGGGACAAGTCGCAGTGCTCCGCGGAGTCATTGATAAGCGTAGAGGGATGGGCGTCNACGAAGTAGAGGGTAGCCTCATGAAAGAGGTTCCAGGTACTCATCTGCAGTACTTACTGGAGCAGATATCTCTTTCCTGCCAAGCGCTGACCGAACTTCGAAGTTCGGACATGCCACGCCGTAAGAAGAGGCATGACTCCGAGGAAGAAGCAACCGCGCAATCGGCTTTGGTTGGAAACATAGCGGGACAAGTCGCAGTGCTCCGCGGAGTCATTGATAAGCNTCAGTGCTCCGCAGAGTCATCGATAAGCGTAGAGGGATGGCCGTCCACAAGGAAGTCCAGGAGGCGACCAAGAAGCTGGAGGAAATCCTGGCTACGGAAAAGCGCAGGAGAGCGACACCGCGCTCGGGGACCATTGTAGCCTCGCCGGAAAGGGGTTCTGGTACGTTAGCTCCGGTTTTCGCGAAACGGAAGCCGACAACGGACGCGGGAACGCAAACGGCGGTTGGACCGCAAACAAACAGGCCCGGGACGTCTGATATGGCGTTGAGGAGGAATGTGGCCACACAAACAACGGAGGAGCTCCCAAATCCCAGGTCAGATCCGCTGACGAAGCCTGGGAAGAAGCGAAAGAAGAAGAAGGAGAAGAGACTGAACACTGTCGAGGGTACGGCCTCCTCGCCGACCATTACGCTTCCCGAGAAGNGGGGACGTCTGTTATGGCGTTGAGGAGGAATGTGGCCACACAAACAACGAAGGGCCCCCAAACCCCAGGTCAGATCCGTTGACGAAGCCTGGGAAGAAGCGGAAGAAGAAGAAGGAGAAGAGACTGAACACTGTCGAGGGTACGGCCTCCTCGCCGACCGTTACGCTTCCCGAGAAGCATTCGGATCGGGGGACTGCTGCTGCAAAGTCCGCTCCGGCGAGTGTGGACACAGGAGCGGAGACGGAGAGGCCCACTTGGACGGAGGTGGTTCGTCGCAAGGGTGAACTGGGGAAGACCGAGGAAACGGCAACTAGGCCTAGACCTCCACCGCCTACACGAGGTCCGACCGCAAAAAAGTTGCGGGCGAGGGTCCCTCGTACGGAGGCTGTGATTATCGGCCCTTTGAAGGGGGACTTGAAGTATGCCGAAGTGATGAAGACGGCGACGGCCTCTGTGGACCTTCTGGCCTTGGGTATCCAGGTGTCTGGGACCCGGAGGACTCAGACGGGGGCCGTTCTGCTGGAGGTTCGAGGAACCGCCGAGAAAGCGGATTTACTAGCCGCCAAGTTGGAGGAGGCGCTCAAAGAGAAGGACGTGCGGGTGCATCGCCCTTCGATGACCCGCACTGTCCTAATCAGGGATGTGGAGGACTGGCACGAAGAGGACGAGGTGCGTCGGGCCCTAAGCGACGCTCTGGAATGTCCAAGTGTTGGGCCCGTTATCATACGGCCTAACATTGGAGGCAAGGGGCGTTACGCGAGATGCGACGTGCCCGTCAAGGTTGCCATTCGGCTTACCACAGTGAGCCGAATAAAAGTCGGCTGGACAAACTGTAGACTGAGGATCATTGACAATGGTCCTCAGTGCTACAGGTGTCTGGAGCATGGGCACATTGCCCACAGCTGTAAGGGCCCGGACAGGTCAGGGAACTGTCACAGGTGCAGAAAAGGTGGGCATATCGCTAAAGAGTGCCCATCAAGGATGGACCCAACCCATCGCGAAGTCCTGCCCCCACCTCCGCGTGGTGCAGCCCGGGCAACGGACCCACCAGTGGGGTCCGGCTAACGGGGGAGGCAGCACCGCGCTGTGATCCGGCCCCGGATTAAGTTCGGGCCGAAGCACAGCGCGGTGGCAGAAGTGTTAGAAAGCGACGTAGGCCGCCTCGAAGCAATGCTTAACGGCAGTCCCGGGGCGGTCTGCATGAAGTCGGCTGTAAGGAAGAAAAAAAAAAAAAAAGGTAATTTGTTTTCGGTGTTACCTTCACCTAGGTGGTTGCCTTACCAGGCTATCGGGCCCACCCGCCCGTTATGAAATTACCCTCGATCGCTACCGCTTATTCATCCACTCTAGGAGTGGCTTATATCACGGCTACCCTGCATATCTACAGGCCGTTCCTCTATACGCAACCTGAGGACGCGCCCGATTCCCCGATCTAGGGAAACTGCGCTCGTTAAAACTTTCACTTTAAAGGACAATAAAAAGTAGGTTCAACATTATTACTTTTAACATATTAAAAATTAAAATCAATAATAATTTGAAAACAATTAACTTTAAAAATTATATAATATATAATTAAAAGAATTACTAATCTGGGTATAATTAAGGAAATAGAAGTTGATGTTGCTTTTGTAATTATCCATCAATTTCTTAGAATTAAACACTATCTTTAGATTTGTATCGAAGCGTTTCTTATGATAGTGATTTTAATCATTGTCAGATTAAATCTATACTGGACCCAACTATACAACGTCTCCACTGTGCCGCGACCCCACTGTGCTAGGTTTTTTTTAGTTATTAATTCATAATAAATAAATGTGTTTTTTGTATCTATTAAATTGTATGTTCTGTGTTTTGAATAATATGTAACATAAAAAAATGTACAAGTATTATTAATTAAACATTAAGTTAAAATGCAGCGCTGTACAGTGGACTTTCTCCTAACTGAAAAAATGGCAATAAAGCTGTAGCGTAACGCTACAGAAGTTATCTTGTGGTATTTAACAATCAAAAATGTTTATCAAGACTCTCAGTTAACTTCCGAGAGATCTTAGAACATGACTAGATATCAAATTAGCACTTTGACTGGTTACTTACAGTACATGGTCATCTTCATAAACATTTGACAATGGTTGTAGGGGGGTGACAGAATCACCACTGCACAAATAGGGTGAAACAGAAGTCGAAGATTTATTTCATATTAAGTGTGAATGTAAAGCCCCAAAAAAACCCAAAGAGATACTTAATTCTATCAGACAGATAGGAATATTTGAACATAGATATTCAACAATGGCAAGAACATTTCGGTGGAAACATTTATGTAAAGATACCGAATTAATGTAATTCTGTAAAAGGTGTGTACAATGGAACTACAAGTCTGGGTGCATGAGCCTTTTTTGACCATCTTTCTAACAACTAAAATTGCAACAAGTATTAGCTTAGCTCTTATCACAGTTAGCTGCAATACTATTTTTTATAATAATACAGTGTCGTAATATAGTTTTGTACCTATCAATAATCTTTTTTTTTAATAAAATAAGGTAATTTATACCATTATTGATTATTTAAATATGATGGTAATTAGATAATTAAAATACTCTTTTATAATCATCGATAAGAAAAACAAATTTGTTTTTTTTTAAATTTAATCGATTAATTTGATAAATATATACTATATTAACTAGATAAAAAATTGAATTCATTAACTTAATACAGATAAAAATTAAAACGATTATTTTTAGCTGAATTTGAATATTTTTTTTTTAATTATTTTTTCTTAAGCTAAATATTTGTTCGTTATTTAAATTTATTTCATACTCATCCAGAGTCAGCCTGAGCCTAAGCCTATAATTAGTTTTTAAATGTTATTGGAGTTTTTTTGCTAAAGAATAGTATCAATAAAAATTGATATTAATGACATTATTATTTTTATATAAATTATTTATGATTTTATTGTTAATGATTTATTTCTAACCGTGCAAAGTATGGGTTTCAGTCTAATAAATAATAAAACAATATATTTAATGGTTTTGTTTAATAATAAATATCATTACACATAACTTTTTTGTTTTTTTGATAGCCGACTATATGTTTATGTGTTATTAAAATAATGTTACCAATACATAAATTCTATATTGGTACACTTACAAACTATCCAAAAATTGTAAACGTATGTCATAAAACATGTTAAACATAACCCATTTATTGTGCAAACATGACAATACTTGAAATACGTTAATAAACAAATTTATTAAAAAATAAACAAAAAAAATAGTTTTACTAATTTAATAATTCTAAAGCATTATTTTACTCAAAAGAAAAGTATATAATTATTTAAATATATAGGCGAATTGGGAAACATATTTTGAGATTTTTGACTTTCATTAGCTGCATTTTTGTTGTTATGAACATTTTGATGACTTGTAATATTCAATTGAATATCTTGATTTGAATTTTTTCTTCTTATAATTCCAATTAGAGTATTATTAGAGTCGTTTATGTTTTTTAATGAAGAATACACATCCCTTTTACATAACTGATCTAAAATTAATATATAATGTTAATTTTTGGTAAAATATTTCAAACTAATCATTTCAAGTTGTCCCGGTAATTTCCGTGATTCAACAATTAATACATACAAATGTATTTCATATTATTGAACAGTATTAAAATAATAACGATCTATTAATTAATAGTAGTAGCTAATCTAAATATTGGGAAAATAATTTTATTTTAAGAAAAAAAAAACCAAAATTGTGTTATATCTACATTAACTAAAATGATTGCCTGTAATCTATGTTTCCCCTTAACATTACTTTCCTCAATTATGTTAAATTTGTGCTTGTTTTGTTATAAAATTAGATTGAAAGCTTATTTGTGAGACTCATAGATTAGATGGAGTAAAGGAGAAAATAAAAATAGAGAGTAAGTTTCTTTAAATAATTGGATTTTTATAAAATATGGCAATTATAAAACAAGGAGGTCATTGTTAACTTATTAAAAAAATCCCTAGTAATTTCAAAATATTTCTACTCTTGTAATAATCTGAGGTATAAGTACATAGTTTTTTATTTTAATTATTTATTTTTTGATAAATAAGACAATTACAACAATATTGGAGAAAAAATTTAGTAATTCAATTTTAATAAAATAATATATAAACGTTTTTTATTTCAAAATAGGTATAAATTATACTATTTGAAAGCTGTGTTGGACATTTACCCCAAGTCAAAATTTAATCTTTATATTCCATACTAAATGTTTTGTAAAACTATATCATTATTCAATATTGATTAAAAAACTTGTATATGTTCTATATAGAAATTTAAACCACATAATTCACATCTTAAAAATTGTTTTATAAAATTAAAATAGTAAACCTAATAAGTGGAATATATTATAAACATTTTACAGTTTATATGATGTTTTTATTATACATTGTGTAAATATGATTAACGATGTACAGGTGCGTTATCAAGATATGGCTAATAAAAAATATTCGATCTAATAATTATTTCGCAGTAGATTTTTTTTAAAACCTTTTTAAATTTTTATACTACATTAAAATCATATAACAGTGTTAAACAATATAGCATAAATATAACTATTATCATAAAATGGTATATTTGAAAAAATGAATTTTTATATTTTGTTATTTAAAATAAATGATAAAAATATGTTTTTCATGTTACCTGAAAGTATAAAAATTATTTTAGAAAAACACATCATAGTAAAATAAATGCCTTCTTAGTTACACATTGAAGTAGAAATAACTGCAAAATGATTATTAGCTCAAAAGTGTATAAATCTGTCATATATTCTAACTTGTTTTTTAATATAACTGTTCCATTTTTCTTTGAAATTAAAACAAAAAAATTAATACGATAAATTGATAAAAAATTCTTGTTAAAAAACAAATATTAAGAACATTACTATTATAATAATAATCAACCACTCTGTATGTCTCAACATATTATTATATTCAATATGAGGTCTTCTATAGTCCAATATAGTTAAATAAATAATTATCTAGTTGTTTATTTGTCATTTTAAAACTAATTTTTTAATTATTATTTAAGGACATGTTTTCTAAAAATAAAAAAAACAAAATAAACGTAATTATAACTTTTTGAAATATTACCAATTGTAGATGGATGTAAAATATATGCCTTATTTCTTAACCTAACATCAACACTAAAAGTAATTTTAATTGCATTAAAAAATTGTAAGTTCTTTTTCAGCTCTAAAATGTATTCCTTGACATGTTCCAAATAATTAATCAATTCTGTATAAAAAGTATCAATATTACCAATTGTTATGTCTTCATGTGAAATTGTATTTTCTATCTTATTATCATTTAAAAACTTATTTAATAATACCGAAAGATCAGAAACTCTTAAATTATATTCATTTGTACTCATATTAATAAAAGTGTTAACTAATATATTGAGTTTTGAAAAAATAATGTTGAAAAATTTAGTTGGATCAGTCCCAAAAATGTCCATAGCAATGAATTCTCGTAGGTACTCAATGGTTTTTATACCAATAATGATCATATTATTATAAAATGTTTTTGCAATTCCATTTGACAAATTGAAATTATATATAACAATTGAACCACTGAGAACCTTTATGTAATATTTTATGAGTAAACCAATAGGGCGAAATGTTGCTGTCATTACAAGTGTATGAAATGAATGTACATCAAGTTTGTAAAAACTATACTTGACAAATCTGAATATATCAAATAGTGTAACTTGACTTCCGCCCTTACAATTTATAGTCAAAGGTGCAAACCGAAGTATATCTAAAACACACTTAGGCCGATTATTTTTTGTTATTTGATAATGACGAGACTGTGAACCTGATAATAAGTCTCTTTCGGATACTTGCTGTCCATTCATCATAAAATCATAAAGAAGTATTTTTTTTGGTAAAAAATCGATGTACTCTCCTATATTATAAGTTAATTTAAAAACTTTATAAATAAAACTGTTTCTCAACATTTCTATATTAGGTTCAGTAATGTTTTGTCGTTCGTCAATTTGAAGTAACCTATTTTTAAGTTTATTTGTAGATAAATTTAAGTTTTCTAAAGTATAACTACCGGTATCATTGTAATCAGGACACGTAATAAATACAATATCATAGGAAACTTCTTTACATACATTCTGTATCAAATTTTCTAATTGTACTAAAATAAATTTATGAAGATTAATGTAGCCTTCAAGCATACTTGATTTTAGATCTGAAAGATCTATTTTGCCTTCCTCATTTGTTGCAAGCATGTCCGTGTATCCCGAAACATTATTGAAGTATAAATTTAGTGTCATTAACTCTTTTGAGAAAAAGTTAGTGAAGTTTTCAATATTAAATTTTCTTAATACATCTAACATTACCATGACAATTTCGGCATGACTTTGGATTGAGATTCCATATAATTTTAAATCCGATTCATTGTACATATTCTTGTTGATATTAATTTCGTTTAAATATCGACCATTATGATTAAAATAATTCAACATGTACATGGTAAAATTGCACTGAAGATCACTAAACAAAAGTCCTAGAGTGTAATTGATGAGTATTAATACAATAATATTTTTAAATATCATTTTGAATTTCATTAACTAGAAACTACTATACTGTACTTATTACAAAGAATATTATTCAAAATATTTTATAGTTTTATTCATATCTATTTAGTGTAATCATTTATAGTGAATCCTTATTTGTTTAGGTGAAAATTCAAAATCAATTTATTTATGCTACATAAAATATTATTCATATAAACGAAAAATAATATCCCACTATTGTAGATTCAGCTTATAATGTTTCATTCCTTTGAATAGTCACTTATTTTTTGGTCTAAGAAAAAGAAAGACTTAATATAGAAAAATCTATTATTCAAATTTTTTAAGTTTAAAACATACTTTGTAATATTATATTAGCTCTGATAATATTAGTTATTATCGAGGTTGACATAATGCCCATGCACTCAGACCTGTTGGTCCATTGTGCGCATCTGATAATATTAACACAAAATATGATTTTATTATTTGTACATCTAGGTCCTATATTAAGAACTAACAAGATTACCAAAATATCATTTCTTACTTTAAAACAAAAATACAAATTAACTATGGAATAAAATCGAATTATTGTGTAGATTTAAAATCACAATTATGAGTAGAGCCACAATTAAGTCCAGTCAATTACATTTAACAATTAATTAAATTTTCCTTCTTCTAACTCTGAAAAAATACACAATTTTTATTTTAAAAACAAGTTTAACCTATTAAAACAAGTTTATTTGGTCATTTTAAAATATTAAATCTTCAAGTCTTAAGATTCTAATGCTCTGTGATATAAAAATCAGTTAATATTTTTATTATCGAACTTTTTTTTTAATTATGTAATTTTTAAAACAAACATTACCCAACTACAAATATTCGTTTAATGGTATTGTTACGTCGCTATTTAGGGGTTCAGCCTAATGCCCGTCAACAGTATTCTAAGGGACCAACGGGGGATAGCTGGCTAGGCTATATCTATCTAAGTTACTGAGGTTTCCTATTTAATTTATATTCCCTTAGAGGAACTACCAAGGGTCGCACTACAATATATATAGATATATAACACTCTTAGTTAACAACGATATAAATAAATATTTATTAAATGATTGAAATATTAAATAGATAATACAACCTGCTGGACACCTAGAGATGATATAATCCAATAGAGAGCTGACGGCGACACACACACACACTATATAAGTTATATGTGGTTAATATGTAAAACATACCGTTAGATTATTTAGATTAAGGAACAGGGATAAAATACACGCGAAACCTTAACTTACTCACGCAATAAAATGAATATTACAGTTAAAATTAAAAAGAAAATTTAATTTAATAGTTAAAAAAAAAATTAAGTTAAACATGGACAAAAATACAAATGTATCAAAAACCATGTCTACAAATAAAGGCAATAAAAATAAAATAAAATATTTAAAAAAAAATACAAATAATAGTACAAACATCACGGACGGTATTGGAAAAAATCCGTTAATAATTATCGGAAATTAATGAAACACACCAGGAGCGGTCTGGGCACTCGCTCCTTAGGGTTGGCTAGAAGAAAAGGGAAACACGTGCTCTCCACACATAAACAAAATTAAGTTAATCTATAATAAAAAAAATTAAATAAAATAATTAATATAATACAGCTCATCACATAAATATAATTATAAAACAGAAAACGGACACCCGGTCCCGAAGAGACCCATCCGTTGGTTTGGATGCTTTGCTCAAAGACCTAGCCGTTCGGCGTTGACGGCTCTACTCCATCATTGAAAAAAGTGACAATAAGACATAAAACATGTGCACTCTAGCTCGGTCAATGGCAGAAGAAGAATGAAGAGCTAACACCGACCAAACGGCAATTTCAAATGGATAACGGCCAATCTTTTTGAGAGGGATCAATACCGACAAACAATTCGATTTTAATTATATTTATTTTCTTTTGTCGCCTTATCTAGCGGTCAGCGGCAAAAATAATGAGTGATTGACACCATTATGTACAGAAAAAGGTTCTTTCGCGCGATAAAATAAATAAGTACACATAACAAAAAATTATAAACAGTCCACCTTTGAATTTGTGACGTTATAAGGTCATAATTTTCTGAGTTTAAATTCAAATATAAATTAACGTAATATTAAATTAGGCTGCCACAATACTAGCTTGATAATACTTTTACATAGATGAAACATATGCACAGTTCATTCAATACACAGAATGAACGTTGCATTACTTAAAATATTGTTGACATTGGATATGAGGTAAGTACAAATTTAATTTATGCTTTCAAACCACAATTTCTTACGTAAAAAATCATTAAAATAAATTATAAAATACAATTTTGGCAGCAATGTACATTAAATATAATTTTTTTTTTTTCAATATTATACAGTTAACAATTCAAATTGTATTGTACAGAAGAGTTTTTCTTAGAAATCCATTTTTTTTCGGGTATGTCCCTAGTATCGTATTTGGATTAATAATTTTTAATAGATGGAAAAAATGCGTTCTTCTGTGTCTGTGGCATTTCGTTAGTATTGCCCTAATATATTCGTCGCTACCATTAACATGAGATAACACTATGCTATCCTGTTTGTGTCCACAATAATGGTATCTTATTAATTTTTTTTCGTTTAAAATGATCACCACTTTTATTTATACATTATGAGTATATTCTTAGAAAAACAAATTATTTTTCAAACAAAAATTATAAATAAACAATTTTGAGAAACATTCAACAAACACATGTTGTTTAGTTATATTGTAATATACACAATTCAATCATAAATCAATTAAAAGTCACTATTAAAATCCTTTTTTCCAAAAAGAAATCTATAAATTATTTTTTTTATTCTAATTTTTATAATTAAATGCATTGTATCAACCTTAATATTATGTGTTAAAAACTATGTTGATGCTATATATAAAATATCAAAATGATTTATATATTCTATTCATCTGTATTAATTTCTGTATTTTATGCTTACATATCAATAAAGAGTTATACTGTAAGAATTAGACAATGATGATTTTCGGGGGTACAAAATATTATAAAAAGACAGAGCAAATTCCTTTTCTCCCCTGTTCATTTCGTGCTCTAGACATTGTAACGAGACAAGTTATTGGTGTCTAGCGACATCTAACTAATGATTGGGTAATTATTAAGGGAAAATACACTTGCACAGATAAACAATAGAGTGTGCTTAAGTCAAGTCAGTAAATAGGCACAGTCTAATTATTCTTTTATTCTAATTTATTCATATTATAAATGATCATTATGTGTACATGTCCGTAGAAACTTTCACGCATACGCAATAAAAAAGTTTATAAAAAACTTTATGTCTATTATATAAAAATCAGTGTTTTAATATGTTAAACTAAAATGAGTTACAAGTTGAGGAGGACTGTATGTCCGTTCTTATCTAGCAAATAATCAGGAATGCGTAAAACGATGATTAAAAAATGATTAAAATCATTATTCAGCCAGGAGACAATGATATCGTATAATAGCTTGGATTTTACTTATAACAAAAAATTTAAAACAATATCTATGCACAAATGTTGGTAGTTCACAATTTAAAAAAAAAAAAATAATAATAGTAGTATTATTAGCACATAATATTTTAAATACATTAAAAATAATATTATGAAGTAATAAATAAAATTCATATATGATAAAATTTCAAGTTCATTATGGTGTATTATAATTTTATTTACTCGTTTAATATCATGCTCTATTATCAAGAAATACTTTTATGAACAACTTGTTATTATAGAAATGTATCAATAACAAAAAGTTAACTAATTATCTTTGTGGAAATTTATTTTTGAACTCATTTTTGAGTTTGAATTAATCATTGACGAATATTTTAGCACACTAAAACATTAGATTATGATTTTAGTGTACTAATAGAAATTCTTCTTATTAAAAATTTTTCATGTAAATTCCTTTTTTAAAATAA
Source organism: Daktulosphaira vitifoliae (assembly GCF_025091365.1). Lineage (NCBI taxonomy): Eukaryota > Metazoa > Arthropoda > Insecta > Hemiptera > Phylloxeridae > Daktulosphaira > Daktulosphaira vitifoliae. The sequence goes on from NW_026099576.1 coordinate 21,344,910, forward strand.
TGTAATTTTGAGATATTTTTCAAAATTTTTAAAATTGAGGGGACATTTCCATTTTTTTATGACAATATGTTAAATTATATTAAAGTCGAGTTATATTGACGTATTAATTATTAAAATTGATTCAGCGAGTGGTGAGAATTTTTATGGATAATCATAAAAAACAAACGCAAACTATCACAAATCTTCTTAGCTTCGTATAAAAACTAATAATTAAATTTTAAGATAAGTTTTATGAGTTATATCATATTAATTTTTGCACAAAATCCTCATGAAAAATTAATTAGGAATTTTATATTATAAAATTTTCTAGTAGACGTAGGTGTAACTAGGGAGCTAGAAGATTCAGCTCTTTAGTAGACAAATTAGATCTCTAAAAATGTAGGAAATTGTGTAGAAATAATATATACAATTATATTAAAATATTTTGAAATGAGGGAATAATACTTTTAGCCCTTATGGACGTAGTTCATTAATGAAACTTTATATAACATATTTTATTCTTCTAAATGTTTGCACAAATTCTCTTTAAATCAAAACTACAGAAAATAACGTTTTATTAATTTAACTAGAAAATATATGTACATTATCATATTGTAATTAGTTTTGTGACATACTAATGAATAAATCTTCTGCTATATTTAATCTCATTGTTGTTTATAACATACCAACATTCAATTACACTAAATCGTTGTGTTTTAGTATGTTAAACAGATTAATACACCAATATAAAATTCAAAAATAGATCCACAGTGGTTCTATTTTTTCTGGCCTCTTTAAAAGTACTTAAGAATTAATAACTTAAACAATAATTTCTAAAATTTTAATGTATAAAAAAATAAAAATAATATTTAAGAAAGCTACTTTATAAAGTAGATTTTAAGTAAAAATTTAGTAAGTTACATCTTATTAATTTTCCGTAATAAATTTTCTGTGGGTTTTAACATTTTTGAAAATTAGAATTTGTTGTGTTTTTTTTATAATATCCAACATTGAAATATATATCGAGAAAAGATTAAAGGAAAATAATTTTTTCATGGAAAATAATGGTTATAGGTGTGTAATTTTTTCCTTAAAAAATATCACTATAATTTTAATTATTACTTATTATAAGATTTCTTTGGTATTAATTAATTAGAAATTAAAATTAACTAAGGGTACGTGAAAGTATTAAAATATATTTGACTTTTTATTAAATAAATATTAATATGTATAAGAAATATTCGTTTTTAACATTTTGTATTGCGATACGTTATTGTATTTCAATTACGCTAATTTTTAAACAAATATTATTTATAATAACAAATTATTTGTTTACAATTTATAATTATCCAATTAAGTTGAGATATGTGATTTTTTTATTGAAGTAATGCTTGTATTTATTATTAAAAGAGAGTATTTATAATTTATAATTCAACAAACGTAAAGTAAAATTATTAAAATTACTATTTAATTAACTGATTAATTTTGTTTTTTAACATTACGCCATTACAATATTTGTATACATTTTTCCTGTGTATAGCTTCTGTAATCACATTTTTAATATAATTTGGTGATTTACGACTCTCCTTTTCTTGTTTACATGAATTTTTTTTTTGCTCGATTCTCAAAGTTGAAATAATGTTTCTATTTCATGATAAAAAAAGATTTACATTTTACAAATTATAGTGCTTGACAGTTGCTTAAATGTAAAAATACCACATGTCTAGGATTTGTCGGTCAATAATAAATATTTATTATAATTATACATTAATAGAAAAAAAAGAGCATTTCAAGGTAAAAGTAAGTCTGCACTGATTTACAACTTTAAGCCTTTATCTATTTTCTAAATTAATAGACGAAATTACTAAGGAAGTACAAGAAGAGGTATTCATGATATCTTGTAATGATATAGTGTTAATAAGAGAAAATAGTTAAATAAATGCTTAAGATGTGGAAAATAGCCATCGAAGAAAAGGTATTTATCGTAACGCATTTATAAAAATTCTTCTACGATTCAATCTTATACATTGTCTTTCAGTATATCTATTAATAGTATCAACTTGAACTTTTCAAACAGCAACATACATAGTGTTTGGCTTAACATCAAGTAAGTGGCGCGCTCTAGCCACAAATTGGCATTTACTCGTAGTTTAACCTACATTGCTGAACTGCACTGATTCTCCCTTCCTTTACCTGACCATGAAATATTAGTTTAAGTAATGTTGTGTATTGGTGGCTGCGCTGTTGGGCAGCCAGCGTCTAGGTCCTCTTTATTATTAAGATGTATTAATGTTGTAATAAGCAGAAGCTCTCATGATTATTATTAAAATAAAGTTTTTTATTGAAATAACTTAACTTGTACTCATTTTTAAAATATGTATTACTAAAATACATAACATGGCGCAGTCGGTAGGATTGATAGTACCAGCCCCAGGACCGCTGGAGTTACACGGTAATTTAATNGTAAAATGTTTTTGAATAAAGAAATTTGTGTATTAATATGGAGTTCGATGTGTCTGTGATATTATTTTTGTTAAGTTTTGTTTTAAGAACAGATATTTTAAATTTAAAGTTCCTATTTTTATTTTGTGTAATTATTCTAACATAACAAATTTTCTGTAATAGTTGATTATTCAATTTAGTTTTTGTGTAGTATTATGTTCTAAGTTTTGTTCCAGGTGCCTATGGCAGTTGAACAGTGCGCATATTTCTTTTACTATTCTGTCAGTTTTTTATTTAATTCGTGTTATTGTTGAATAATTATTGGAATATTTTTGTAAGCATAAAAAAGATAATATACGATTGCTTTATATTATATGGAAATAATCAATTCATTTAAGAAATTTATTTTGTGATAGTGACTTGTAAGTGATGTAGTTGTGTTTACTTTTAATTATTCCTCAAAATATTGAAGATTTCTTAGAGAATAGATTATTACTTCTTTTTCATTATAGTCAGCAAAATATGTAATGAATCAAAATAGAAGTTTCGAGATTATTCGAGAAACTTCTAGAATAATCTTTACACATAAATAATTATCAATTTTAAATACTTTTCTGAACGACTATTATTTTATTACTTTTTACAAATACATCGTTCATTTGGAGCGATGTTTACATTAATGTCCAAATTTTTAATTACCATAGGCGTATCTGTGGCGCCGAACAGACGGCAGGATTAAATAGTTAAATTTTTAAGAAAAACTAGCCTCCCTTTATCACCTTACCAACTAGTTTAATATAAAAGGGCTAGTAAAATTAGCACAGACACTCTCTCTCTCTTGTACTCGTACACTCTTTCACTTGCATACTCTCATTTTTTATGTTAAAAGTTTATGTAAAATTTATGTTACTTTTGTTAATCTTAATTATAAAACATATTACATACATATAACATATTATATACATTTGTTAAAATAATTAATTAAAAATCATAGAAATAAATTCAGTATGTTGCCCCTTATACCAGTATTTTTATTTATTTAAATTAACTTAAAATATCGACGTCAACAAGGAACATCACAATTCACCATCTATCTACGAATCCATTTGGATACCACATCTTTACCATCTCTTTCTTACCCTTTCTCTTTTCTATTTATTACAAAATAGATAAATCTATTTTATAGATTATATTAAATAGATAAATCTATTTAATAGATAAATCACAGTCACAAATTTATATACTTATTTCTAGTTATAATTTATTTATTTAAATTACTAGTGAATTCCTAGTTATTAAATAGGTTTATTTTTATTGTAGTTATTGTTTATTAGATTTCATAGTGGTAGTTTTATAAAATTAATATTGTTGATATACTAAAAATATTATTATTGCTGTGCCAAAAAGGAAAACTTAAAACCAATTGTATAATCAAAAAAGAGATATATTTTTAGCTTCGATGCGAAGCTTAGAAAATATTAATTTTAAAAATTATATACTATATAATTAAAAGAATTACTAATATGGCTATAATTAAGGAAATAGAAGTTGATGTTGCTTTTGTAATTATCCATAGAATTAAACACTATCTATAGATTTGCATCGAAGCGTTTCTTATGATAGTGATTTTAATCACTGTCAGATTAAATCTATACTGGAGCCAACTATGCAACGTCCCCACTATGCCGCGACCCCACTGTGCTGGGTTTTTTTTTTGAACTTATAGTATTTATTGTAAGTTTTAATTTGACATATGTTTAAAATACGCAGTAATTCTAGAACATTTTCAAAAGTTAAGTTGAAAAAGTTCTACTCTATATACGTATTATTTAAGTTTTGAACGCTTCTTGTAAAAAAGGGATATTGTCCAATTTAAATTAAAAGTATGTTAAATAAAAGAGGTATATATAATGTATTCAGAAAAAAAATTGTGTTGATACATAGATTTTTCTAAAAGTTATATCAATTTAAACTTGAATATATTAAATCAAAAATTTTAACACAAAAATAGAATGTTTTTAACTACGACAGCTATTACTTTCAAATAGAAGATAAGTCATCGGGAGAAATTTTTTTTTTTAATATTATAGAATTTGACATAATTTTAATTGATATAATATGATATACGTTTAAAGAACATTTTCAAATGTTAAGTTGAAAAAGCTAGTTTTTGTAAATAAAACGCTATTTTCAATTCCCCCTGTGAGCAGATTAAGTGTTACATTTTCAAAAAAATGATATTGAATGAAAATTATGTTGATTTGTTTATTTTTGAAAAAGTTATGGAAGTTTTAAGAAAAAAAAGTGAAAAAAATGACAAAATTTACCGATTTTTAAATTTATAATTTTTTTGGCTATTTCCCCCATTTGCGGGGAACGAGGGTAAAATTTTTCAATTTTTATGGGTAATGTCTTCAACTAGATACGACTTGTGATCTATTGACATATTATTATTCATCAAAATCCGTCTAGTGAGAGCTGAGAAAAAGTGGTAACAGACACACAAAAAAAAAAAAACAGATAATGGTAAAATTAATACCTTCTCAGCTTCGCATCGAAGCAAAAATATTTTGTGTTTATCGATTATAGGTAAAAAATTATATTCTTTTTTATTGAAAATATTGTGTGGGGGTAACCACCCCATTACTACTAATAAGAAAGCGCCCCGTCTAACCTTAAATGTTACTGTGATTCTAAATTTATTTTATATATCTTCACTGAAACTTTTAATTTTAAATTGTAAGAGTTATCAAAGCATTTATCTTCATAAATGATGTAACTTTAATAGAGTCTCTCGAGCTTACTATAGTATGATCTATGCATTTATTCCCTATACCCTTTAAGTAAAATTTCAGTATGCAAAAATGAATAATGAATATATAATTTTGATAATATTGAATTGAATTTTACTAAATATAATTCAGTCATGCAAAATAAAATTACATTATGATTTTGCAATATTAAATAATTATAAAAATAAATTGATATTTAAAAAAAATAAATTATAAGGTTTGGTTTAAAATTTATTATACACTTTAAAATCTATGAATATTAGATATTATTTTTAACTTACATAAATATTATATTAATGTAATGCATAGAAAACTACAATTCTATGTACACTTAATCAAATAAAGAATTATTAAAATTAATTACTATAAGTGCAAATACTATAAAATACTTTGACTAATTTTTGTCGAAATCCAAAAATGATATTTGAAAATATTATAACATTTATACACATTACTTATATCCCAGGAATTAATTATGATGATTTTCAGTGTAGTTTTACCATGTATATGTTGAATTATTTTAATCATAATCATCGATATTTAACCCAAATTAATAACATAAATAATTTATATAATGTAGAGGAAAATTGTTCATGAGGTTAAATTACTTTTTTTTAAATATAGTATTAAACATAATCTTTAATTTGACATACATTTGTCACAAAGATTAGAGTATTTCCGAAACATTTTTAAAAGTTAAGTTGAAAAATTTTTGCTTTTAGCTTCGATGTGAAGCTGAGAAAGGATTAATTTTAATATTATGTGTATTTATTTTTTTTTATGTCTGTTACCACTTTTTCTCAGCTCTCACCGAACTGATTTCTTTCAACGATACGTCAAAAGATCACAAATCGTATCTAGTCAAAGACATTACCCTCAAAAATCGTAAAAATTTACAATTTTTGTAAAAAAAATTCTATTCTATCTTCTTAAATTTATAATGCCATAACTTTTTGAAAAATGTNTAATTGTGATTTTAATCACTGTTAGATATCATCTATACTGGACCAAACTATGCCACGACCTCACTGTGCTGGGTTTTTGAACTAGTAATTTTAAAATTTTTAACCCCTCCTGAATAAAGGAAAGTAGTCCGATTAAAAAAATAGTATTTCAAATAAATGAAGTTTTTTTGAAAAAAAATTATATTAAACGTACATATTTCAAAAAGTTATAGCAATTTAAAGTTGAAAAAATAAAATATGAAAACGAAAATTTTAACACTAAAATTGCATGTTTTTAAAATACGGTAACTATTTTTTATATAGAAGATAAGGCGCCAGGAAAAATTTTATTTTTTGACATTGAATACATAAAATTAACTTTATTTTAACATATGTTTGAAGCTCAGAGTATTTCTGGAACATTTTCAAAAATTTAACATTTTGTATTCCTTTTTTTGAGCAGGTAAAGGGTCCGATTTATAAAAAACTATATTAAATGAAACGAAAATATTTAAAGTTTCAATAAAAAAAAATTATTTTAGTACATTAATTTTTCAAAGAGTTTTAAGAAAAAAAAAGTTTAAAAATGTCGAAAATTACCAATTTTCAAAATAGTAACTTTGTGGGGGATTTCTCCCATTTACAAGGACAGAGGAAAATTTTTTTCAATTTTTAAGGGCAATTTATTTTACTAAATACGATTTGTGATCTCTTGACTTATCGTTGAAAGAAATCGGTCCGATGAAAGCTGAAAAAAAGTGGCAGCAGATATAAAAAAACACATAATATTAAATTTAATACCTTCTTAGCTTCGTATCGAATCTAAAATGGTAAATTTTAAATGATTAAAATATAGTTCTAAATTTTATTTTGTATATTTAACAACAGTTGGATATTATTTTTGGTTTACATAAATAAATTTTTTATTTTATTTACACCTTAAAAAAATGATTTATTACAAATAATTAAAATAAAATTGAATTCATAAAACTATAAAATACTTTAAATAATATTAGTCGAAATAAGTACATTGTTTTTTTAGTCAATGTAATCCAAAATGATATTTAAAAATATTATTATATTAACACACATTTATTATGCTGTAGGAATTTGGTCTCGTGATTTGCAGTGCAATTTTACCATGTACATGTTAAATTATTTTAATCATAATCACCGATATTTAATTGAAATTAATAACAGCAAGAATTTATACAATGAAGAGGAACTAAAATTGTATGGCGTAGCAATTCAGAGTCATGGTGAAATAGTTCTAATAATGTTAGAAACACTACAAAATATGTATTCTAAAAACATGAACTATTACTCAAAAGAGTTAATGGCTATTAATTTATACTTGAACAATGTTTCGGGTTACACGGATATGCTTGCTACAGATGAGGAAAACAAAATAGATCTTTCAGATGTAAAATCAAGTATCATTCAAGGCTACTTGATGATCCATAAATTCATTTCATTTCAATTAAAAAATTATACGGAGAATGTTTGCAAAAATTTTTCATATGATCAAATATTTGTTTTGTGTCCTAATTACAATAGCACAGGAAATTACAATCTAGAAAACTTAATATTTACTACTAATAAACTTAGAGACAGATTACTCCTAGATGATTGCCAACAAAACATAACCGATGTTAACATTAAGTTCACAAAAAATAGCGGAATATTCAAGAAAATTAAAAAGACATTTCATAAAGGCAAATACTGGAAATTTCATCCAAAGAACATATTGTTATATGATTTCATGACAAACCGACATAAAATATCCGAGAGGGACTTATTATCACGTGCACAGGCTCGGCAACACCAAATCTTGGAAAATGATTGCCCAACAAATGTATTAGATATTTTACGATTTGCACCATTAACATTAAGTTGTTCCGATGGAAGCCAAGTTACACTTTATGATTTTTTCAGGTACGTTAAGTACTCTTTTTTTAGAGTCGACGTACAATTCTTCCATACTCTTGTATTGACTGCAACATTTCGTCCAATATCTCTACTTATACAAAATTACTTGAGAATTCTTAGTAGTTCAACATCTATTTATGATTTAGATAAACCTAACTTTACAGAAAGTACGTTCTTTAACAATATGAATATTGTTGGTTCTAGAATAATTTATTACTTTCAGTACTTTATTAACTTGGAAATTTTTGGAAAAGATCCAAATGATTTTTTTAAAAGTATTTTACACAGAACAATCCAATGTATTTATTATTTTAAGTTAAAGAAGAAAGAAGATTTCTTTACTGAGGTAAATATGCTGATTAAATCATTGGAGAACTTAATGTTGAACAATAGAATTGATTATAGAATTTCAGTTGCTATCATCACAATTACAAATATTGATGTATTTTATAATGATTTATTAGTAAATATGAATCAAATTCAAGATTATATTACAGAATTAGAACATCATTTAGAATCTTTCATTTCTATAAAAGAAACTTTTAAAGTAGAATACTTATTCAAATCAACCACGTATGTTTTACGTCCAATAATAATAAGTAAGTATGATATTATTTTATAAATGAGTATAATTATAATTACAATAAAAAAAGTACAGTTGAAAACTAAATACTTAACACAATTTTATTATTATTGTAAAAATCTAAAAGTCGTATTGCTTTAATGGGAAGTATACTATCAATTTTAATTGCAATTTGTTGCATTTAAATTAGTATAAAACACTGTGTTTTTATAATTGTTGAAAATATGTCTGTTTCATAAAATTTTAATATGCAAATTCTGCGTAAAGTTATTAACATAAAATATCTAAAAAAATATGTTTTAAATATATTCAATAAGCTTATTAAGTAATATTCAGTTTTAATTAATATATGGTAGAGAATTCTTTTAGCAAAGACCTAGTGGACCAGTTGTCACAAATACTGTTGATTATATTATATCGTGTGACGGCTGATCTCTAAGGTTTTTGTTTTACACACGACCTTGCCCAGCCAGCACAGAAAATTGATGACCTGTGTCAGTTGTCATCCGTAGTTCATCGTCGTATGTCAGTGAGTCAATTGTTTCATGTGTCATATTTCTTTTGTAGCTAGCGCCATCGCTTGTATGGTAAATTATTTGGCCTTTGTACGCCGTTATTTTTATTATTTTTTTATTGCTTTGTGCTCAAAGTTTTCGTGCCCTCGTACGCCACTAGTGATTGGGCCCTGACCATCACTAATTAACTTCATTGCTGTAGTCGCTTTTTCCGCCGTCTGTTTTCATTTGCCATTACGTGTCTGGATCTACACTCTGACTTGTGATACTAAGATATTCGACACCATTACACCACAAGATCTCATACAGTCCCCTCATAACTGTTAACAACTTCATTTATTCAGCTGAATTTTATATTATTTTTTAATGCAATTTATTTTGTATTTTAATTGAGTTTAACTATTTTGTTTTTGCCGCTTCACTGGCCATTAGTATTTAAGGGGCCCCCGTTACCTCTTCAATTTAAGATTCTCTTTGAAGAACTTTTAATATATTTGGTTATTTGTTATTTAATTATTGTCAACTCTCTTTACTTATTGGATATGTGGTTAGCCGTCATCCTCCGAGGTGACCCCACTCCCGCTTCAATTATAGCGATTTAAACAGGCTTAAGATAAAACGGCATTTTAGTGCGGTGCACAGTTAGCAGTCCTACGATCTAGCTGCCTCGTACGAATCAAGTAATATAATAAAATAATAAGGGTTTAAATTATAATGTAGATACTTTTAATCTGTTATTTGAAATCCTCGATAACTTTATTCACTTTTCATATTCTATTTTTCAGGTCATTTGTGCCAAGAAAATGTTTACTCTTTTTTGGAAAAATTAAAAACCCCCAATCATTATCTAGTCAAAAACGAAGAAGTAAGTACAAGTGATGAAAATTCCTTAAAGAAAGAAATTAATATTGATAAAACTACAAATCGTAATATCCAAGAAGAATTTTTTTTAGTTCCTAAAATGTATGCCTCAAAAACCATCTCGTCTTTCAGATATTTAGAAAACTATATTCTCTTCTTTTAAATTAGAAAAATAAACCAACTATACATAAATAAATATGAATATATTTCTAAATATCCCTGTGGATAGGGGATAAGAATGCTTCCACGGCCCCTCTGCCAGTCGTAAGAAGCGACTAATGAGGATGCTTAAAATTTTTGTCAAATAGTATGAGGTGTCCTGAACAAAACTTAGGCGAATTGTCCCCTCTCGGGTGTACGCGGTGACAAAATGTGAGAGGCAATTAAGTAGTTACAAACGAAAAGATAGAGAAAGATTAAAAAAAGAGATGGAGGGAGCTAAGGAATACGATATGAGAACAGCTGATGTGAGCGTAGATGATTTGGGGATCGTGACAAGGGGAAGTTTAGGATAAGGGTGGCTGACCCCAAATAGTTGGAATTAAGGCAAAGAAAAAGAAAAAGAAGATTAATTTTGTGAAAATAACAAGAAGTAAATTTTTTGGTACATAATTTACATAGTACATGCATTCTTAATATGACATGCCCCATTTGCGCGTGAACCCTGTGTGCAAATATTCATCTCGGAGATGTCGCAGTGATATCACTTCGAGATGTGTGATGTTACATTCTAGTGCCTATGTTAGTTGTTGAGAAGTACTGACGAACCTTAATAATCCGACTTATGCAGTTTTTGCATGCGATGTAACAAAACCGAAATCCATGTGACATTACATTGTAACTTCTTTAGATAATTAAAAAGTACACGCATAGACGTTATAGATTAGTCTCAGCCATATCACAAATGCGAGTATTCTAAGCACATCGAAAATTAGTTTCCATGGATGTCACAAAGAGCAATTGAGTGTGTATATACACAGTCAATTGTATAAATAAATAAATTTATTCAATTACAAATAATTAATTATTCTATATAATTTTTTCTCAGTAAAGTAATAAAATTTATGTTGATGGAAAGTATAAATAACCAAAGTAGATAATTAATTTGTAGTGAGTATTAATATTTTCAGCAAAATTATAAATATATATAAGGTAAAAACTACGTAATTATCCTATTTATATCATTAAATATATTTAAATATACATACACTATATATCATATTTGATAATAATAGTAATTGTTAATAAATAATAGTTACTATAATAAATTTAAAAAATATCATTACAGAAGACGTTGCTTGATAACTATACAAACTATGAACAATTTATATAGTAGTTGATAACTACTTAAGGGTGTTATAATGACCTTATCATACTGTTATTATATGTTTTAATACATATGATTCAGATTTTAAAATATAAGATCTAAAATTTAGATCTTATATTTTAAAATCTCTAGAAATTCTTGATTTATTCTTGATTGACTTATTAAGTATACTTGCACCCATTTTTTCATAAAAATTTACAAATTAAACATTGATTGATTTTAATAAATCATACTAAATATTGTGTTTATTATAAAATAAAATTATGTTTAAGTGTTGATCTTAGGGGTATATTTCAAAAGTTAAATAGGAACCAATTATTCTATTATTAATTTTTGAGTTGTTGATGAGCGGGCTGCGCAACGTGGACAATTTTTTAACTATGCGTCATGTCAAACTAGAGAGTCGCTAAATACAACCCCGATTCTCACCTTTATTAAATCTTTAAATGTTAATCTATGTAAAATTAATAATACAAAACTGGTTATCGACTAGTTAAAATTTTATTTAGACCATTTTTTGTTTAATAATAACAAAAATAATAGGTTCCCATTTAATTTCCGAAAGTTATCCCTAAAATCTACCCTTAGAAATAATTATTTCTTACAATTTATTTGATATATACTATGGTTTATAAAAATAATTCAAATTATAGTCTGTACATTTTTATGAAAAAATCATTCTTTAATGATAAAATAGAAGGTAAATGCTTAATAATAAATTATATAAGATATTCATTTAACACTAACAGTTACTATTCAAATATAACTGATAAAATATGTACCCAACGCGTCTTCATCAGATACCCATAGTATAACCAAAACTAACCAAACCCAACTTTACCTATATCAGTAGATATTTTTAATAGTAGATCAGTAGATATAATTGAATTGACCACCCCGATTATTTTCAACCAATTTTATTTTTAAAAGTACTTTACACTTTTTTACAAAAACTAACTTTTTCAACTTAATTTTTGTAAATGTTCCGGAAATACTGCGTCCTTTAAACATATATAAAATTAAAGTTTATTTTATGTAATATAAAATGAAAAAAAAAAATTTGTCCCGACGACCTATCTTCTATGTCCAAATGGCTACCGTATTCAAAAATATGCTATTTTTGTGTTAAAATCCTGGGTTTTGTATTTTATTTTGTTTTAAAATATATTATAAGGGCAATACACTGCCCTAATTTTTTATAATTATTATTTTTATAATAGGCTAAATTGAATAACTTTTTTTTTATTGGTTTTTTTAGATATATAATCATTAAAATTAATTAAATTCTGAATATTTCCATGGTAGAATCTTTTTAAACGCCAAAAGTTAATTAGAAATGATTACTTTGATTTTTATTTAAGTGATCTATTACGATAAAAATGTAAAAAAATCTAACTTTTCTGATAAATATACTGTAAATAGTAATTATAAAATTTGCTGACAGCATATTAATCTTAACAATTTCATTTTTATCTATTTAATAATGTCAATTTCAAACTTGCAAATTGAGCTACTTGTTATGGTAATAAATTCATTTTTTTAGCTTCGATGCGAAGCTGAGAAGGTATTAATTTTACCATGATGTGTTTTTTT
>NW_026099576.1:21358565-21358941 GCF_025091365.1 Daktulosphaira vitifoliae
TTTTGAAAATGTTCCGGAAATACTGCGTCCTTTAAACATATATCAAATTAAAGCTTTTTTTATGTACTATAAAATGAAAAAAAAAATTTTGTCCCGACACCTTATCTTCTATGCGCAAATGGCTACCGTATTCAAAAAAAACGGTAGCACAGTGGAGTCGCGGCATAGTGGAGACATTGCATAGTAGGGTCCAGTATAGATTTAATCTGACAGTGATTAAAATCACTATTATAAGAAACGCTTCGATGCAAATCTGTAGATAGTGTTTAATTTTAAAAAATTAATGATTATTTGCTTAAGCAACATCAACTTCTATTAAAATAAAATACAAAACCCATAATTATCATACAAAAATAGTATATTTTTCAATATGGTA
>NW_026099576.1:21359041-21389056 GCF_025091365.1 Daktulosphaira vitifoliae
GTTCCGGAAGGTCTGACACTTTTATATATATCTTAAATTAAAGATAATGTAATATACTTTAATTTGAAAAAAAAAAATTTGCCCTCTGGACTTATCTTCACGGCGAAAATGGCTACCGAATGCTATTTTCGTGTGCNACGGCGAAAATGGCTACCGAATGCTATTTTCGTGTGAAAATTCTCGATTTTATTATTTATATTATATTTAACTTTATAATGCTATAACTTATTGAAAAGTTTATGGATCCACACAATTTTTTTATGAGAAATAATATTTTTCTAATAAACCCTTTTTCATTCGACATACTTTATCTTAATCGAGATATTAATTTAAGGAACCAGCAAATCAAGTAGCTTTTGGAATAAAACACCAATTTTTTTTAAATTAAACACTATCTAAAGATTTGCATCGAAGCGTTTTATTTTGATAGTGATTTTAATCACTGTCAGATATCATTATACTTGATCCAACTATGCCACGTCACCACTGTGCCACGACCCCCCTGTGCTGGGTTTTTTTGCTTTAATTTAACATATATTTTTTGATAATCAGACTTGTTTTGAAAGAAAATTATATGGCATAGAAAGAATATATGACATTATTTTAGAAAATAAAGTATACAGAAGAGGAACTAATGAAGAAATATAACAAACTACCGAAAAATTACATGAAATTGCCGAATAAACTTGTTTTAATAGGAAAAATTATGTTTTTCGAAGTTAAAAGAAGGTAGTCTAAAAATTTCTAGCGTGATCTTGGATGATGGAAATTTTAATTAGTTGTTAAATGTGATCGGTTGGATTTCATTGTAATTTTAAATATATGCAATAATTAGATTTTATTACATAATTTTTGTTTTAAAGTAAGGAAACATGTTTTGGTGATCTAGTAAGTTCTCAATACATGACATACATGTAAAAATAATTACATCATATTTTATATTAATATTATCAGAGCTAATATAATATTACAATGTATGTATCAGAGTTGTAAAATAAAAATTTTAATTATAGATTTTTCTATATCAAGTCTTTCTTCTTCTTTTTTCTAGCCCAAATACCAAATACATGGGGTCGGGCAAATTTTTTATATTATGTAATTGTAAAAATAAGTGGCTATTCAAAGGAATAAAACATTATAAGCTGAATCTACAAAAGTTGGAAATTATTTTTTGTTTACATAAATAATATTTTATGCGTATTAAATAAATTTATTTTGAATTTTCACCTAAACAAATAAGGATTCATTAAAAATGCTACACTAAAAATATGTGTATAAAACTATAAAATATTTTGACTAATATTCATCGAAATAAGTATATTATAATTATTAATTAATGTAATTAAATTATTTAGTTAATGAAATTCAAAATGATATTTAAAAATATTATTGTATTAATACTCATCAATTACACTCTAGGACTTTTGTTTAGTGATCTTCAGTGCAATTTTACCATGTACATGTTGAATTATTTTAATCATAATGGTCGATATTTAAACGAAATTAATATCAACAAGAATATGTACAATGAATCGGATTTGAAAATTTACGGGATCTCAATTCAAAATCATGCCGAAATTGTTATGGTAATGTTAGATGCGTTAAGGAAATATAATATTAAAAACTGCACTAACTATTTCTCAAAAGAATTAATGACACTGAATTTATACTTCAATAATGTTTCGGGATACACGGACATGCTTGCAACAAATGAGGAAGGTAAAATAGATCTTTCAGATCTAAAATCAAGTATGCTTGAAGGCTACATTATTCTTCATGAATTTATTTCAGTGCAATTAGAAAATTTCATACAGAATGTGTGTAAAGACGTTTCCTATGATATTGTATTTATTACGTGTCCCGATTACAATGAATCCGGCAGATATACTTTAGAAAACTTAAATTTATCTACAAATAAACTTAAAAATAGGTTACTTCAAACTGACGAACTACAAAACATAACCGAACCTAATATAGAAATGTTGAGAAACAGTTTTATTTATAAAGTTTTTAAATTAACTTATAATATAGGAGAGTATATCGATTTTTTACCAAAAAAAATACTACTTTATGATTTTATGATGAATGGACAGCAAGTATCCGAAAGAGACTTATTATCAGGTTCACAGTCTCGTTACTATCAAATAACAAATAATAATCGGCCTAAGTGTGTTTTAGATATACTTCGGTTTGCACCTTTGACTATAAATTGTAAGGGCGGAAGTCAAGTTACACTATTTGATATATTCAGATTTGTCAAGTATAGTTTTTACAGACTTGATATACAATCATTCCATACACTTGTAATGACAGCAACTTTTCGCCCTATTGGTTTACTCATAAAATATTACATAAAGGTTCTAAGTGGTTCAATGATTATATATAATTTCAATTTTTCAAATGGAATTGCAAAAACATTTTATAATAATATGATCATTATTGGTATAAGAACCATTGAGTACCTACGAGAATTCATTGCTATGGACATTTTTGGGACTGATCCAACTAAATTTTTCAACATTATTTTTTCAAAATTTAATATATTAATTAGAAATTTTATTAATATGAGTACAAATGAATATTTTGTCATAGTTTCTGATATTTCGATATTATTAAATAAGTTTTTAAATCAAAATAGGATAGAAAATACAATTTCACATGATGATATAACAACTGGTAATATTGATAATTTTTATACAGAATTGATTAATTATTTGGAACATGCCAAGGAATACATTTTAGAGCTGAAAAATAATTTACAATATTTTAATGCAATTAAAATTACTTTTAGTATTGATGTTTGGTTAAGAAATAAGGCATATATTTTACATCCATCTACAATTGGTAATATTTCAAAAAGTTATAATTACGTTTATTTTGGTTTTTTTATTTTTAGAAAACATGTCCTTAAACAATAATTTAAAAATTAGTTTTAAAATGACAAATAAACAACTAGATAATTATTTATTTAACTATATTGGACTATAGAAGACGTCATATTGAAAATAACAATGTGTTGAAGACATACAGGTTGATATATTATTGTAGTAGTAATGTTCTTAATTTTTTTTTTTAACAAGAATTTTTTATTAATTTATCGTATTAATTTTTTTGTTTTAATTTCAAAGAAAAAGATAACAGTTATATTGAAATGCAAGTTAGAATATATGACAGATCCATACACTTTTGATCTAATAATTAATTCGTAGTTATTTTAACTTCAATGTGAAGCTGAGAAGGCATTAATTTTTCTATGATTTGTTATTCTAAAACAATTGTTACATTTTCAGATTACATAAAAAGAATATTTTTATCATTTCTTTTAAATAAAAAAATAGAAACATTAATTTTTTCATATTTAAAAATTTTAAAATTTGCCATTTCGTGTTTATTATATTTGTGCTATATTGTTTGACGCTGTCATATAATTTTAGTGTAGTATAAAATTGAAAAAAATTCTTAAAAAAAAGCTACTCAAAACAATTATTGATCCAAAAATGTTATATGTACCATATATTGGTAACTCATCTGTACATTGTTATCAATCATATTTATCAATCATATTTACACAATATATAATAATGACACAATTTTGTGGGATAACATTTACCCTTATGGATGCAAAATTATTCTATTCACACAGCTTTACAATAGTACATTTTATACTTATTTTGAAATAAATATCGTTTATATATTATTTTATTAAAATTGAATTACTAATACAATAATTTTACTCCAATATTTTTGCAATTGTGTTATTTATTAAAAAATAAATAATTAAAATAAAAAAATATTACTTTTTCTTCAGATTGTAAGTGTAGAAATATTTTGGAATTACTAGGGATTTTTTTGAACAAGTTAACAATCACCACCCTTTTTTTTTATAATTGTATTATTTTATAAAAATCCAATTATAATCACTACTTTGCATAGGGGTCAGTCCATGCCAAATCATCCAGAAGTGGTTGCACGACCACCTCATATTTTTCTTAAATTTTCAGGGTTTATTATTTATGCTAAAATTAGATTAAAACAATTTTTTTTTTTTTTTTTTTTTTATGACCTTTCGATTTTTATGGCTATTTTAATGTAAAAAATGTTAAAAATAGCCAGAACGTTAAAAAACACACAGATTATTCAATATTAACTCAATCGACTTAAAATTTTAGGATTGACCTTATTATAACTTATATTTAACATTAAAAAAAAAAAAAAAAATTTATGTGAAATTTCAAACTTAAATGACTTTCTAAAAATGGTGCTTTTTTTGAGAAAATTGGCGTTTTTGAGCTTACTTAAAACCATTAAGATGTTATTTTTTTTTTGTGATTTTTAAATGTGGTATTGTATAGTGTATAATCTATGTTTCAACTAAATTTCAAATATTTAAAACAATTTTCTTGGGATTTATAGGCCTACAAAGTTAGAAATTTTATAAAAAGACACGTATTCTAGGTGCATTATCTCTGTTGGGGGACCTAATTTCAAAATTTTTTTTTTTTAATTTTTTAGTTATATATCTGCTTAACACACCATAAAAATTTGAAGTTTGAGAAAAAAGTTTATCATGTAAAATTTAGCATTAGAAAATCAGTAAAAATCCGTTCAAAATCATGTAATATATTACAATACAATTTAACTATTATATATATATTATAATTATTTAATTCATTATTTTGGATACAAAATAAAAAATAAATAATTTTGGTTTATTCTTTGTAGTTAGAATATTGTATCTTCATAAATATCAGTTAATGATGTCTTAAAACTTCTTATGGTATTGGTATTAATTGGTACAATCCTGTGTTTTTCTCTAGTACCGAGAATAGTTTTACACAATTTAAATCGCGTATTAAGATTTTTTTCATTCTGTTGTACTTCTATAGTGGGTACATGAATGTATTTTATCCCTTTAATTTTGTCATCGCAAAATTGGAACATATCAATTGGCGTTAATATTTGGTTTGAACCAACTCGCTGCAAGCTAGATTTTGATACTTCTCTTTTTGTCGTTCCACCAACTCCATCACTGGCGTTTTTGTCATGACACGAAGCAAAAAAATGCCATTCTGCATCAAAACCAAAGTCGTCAATATGATAACACAGATTAATAAAGTTTTTTTTATTTTTGTATTGACTCGAAGCACCGTCACTAAAATAATGAATTTTTTTTACAAATGGAACTGTTAATCTAATGTCTTGTATAAGGTGATTTTGAAATGTATGTACAGCAACGGTATTATGTTCCATGTGATCACTAATTATGCATATACATCGACACTTAATTATATTTTCTATTTTATAATAATAAACAAAGGGATGAAGAGTGGCTTGTTTATTAACCCAGTGGAAGCTTTGAATTTCATCCTGTACAACAAAATTATAATTTTCTGAAAAATCTGCCAGAACAATACACTCATTGAATTCTAATGTTTCTTTTTTTAGTTTTAAAAAATTTGATTGGATCTTAGAAATATAATGGTGCTTTTTTAGTTTAATAATTTTATTAATTAAAGTTTCAATAAAATCTTCTGTACATTCTATATTTGTTACTAATTCTGCCCGATCAGTACTTACCCATTGTTTAAAAACAATGTTTTCGTCATCAAGCTCTTTAGAAATAGTTTCTTTTAAGTATTCATAGTTATTCGGACAATTGGAACATTCACTCATCATACAAAAATAATTATCCATATCACAAACTATTGATTTAAGCAAGTATACAAAATCGTATTTTAATGAAGCTCCGTCAATCATAAGTTTAACATTTTGATGGTGAACACATACACACACAGTATGAGTACCTGAAGCACCAGCTAAAACACACCATTTTGGTTTCAACTCGCAAAATTTTGACCGCCCAATTTTAACGTTAGGATTTTTACTTTTAAATTCAACAAATAATTCATTTAAATTACATAAAAGTAATCGTTTTTGTTTCAATTCCTTAGTGTTATTTATTTTAATGGATACAAAATCTTTCTTCCCAGGACATACACGACTATACTCATCATCTTCATAAAAATTTTGAATAAGTTTAATTATTTCACAATTTAATACACGACCTGATTTTTTTGGAACATCTGGTAATATACCATACTTGTTGAGCAAATCTCTTGATAAACGAACTAAATACTCAGATGTATTAAATTCTATAGATACTTTTTCTCTAGACCAAGATTGCGGTAATAAACTTAGAATTTTAATTTTTTGATCTGTAGTTGATGATTTAAATTTTATTTTTAATTTTTCAATAAGAATTTCATAATCAGATTTATTGGTATTTGAACAACATGAAACACAGTTTTCTAAATCAAGTTTTAAACCTAATGATACTTGATCAGTTTTTTTTTGTATAGCCAAACTTCTTTTTTGAGGGTTAAGCCTTTAAATTGTTTTAATCTAATTTTAGCATAAATAATAAACCCTGAAAATTTAAGAAAAATATGAGGTGGTCGTGCAACCACTTCTGGATGATTTGGCATGGATTGACCCATAGCGGTTTTATAAAAAATATTTTATGTTAAAAATTTATTATTAGTACGATCAAATTTAAAATAAATGTTTAATTAGCTTATAATTCGTAAGTTCTACGTGTCCTATAGATTAATACTCTTTAAGCTCTTTTACTCTTTTAACAAACTTACTCTCAATTTTTATTTTTTCCTTCGCTCCATCTAATCTATGTCTCTCACAGAAAAGCTGTCAATTAAAGTTTATACTAATTTTCTAACGAATGAAACATAATTGAGAAAAATAAATATAGTTTAAAAACGTGTTTTTTTAAACTATATTTATTTTTCTCAATTATGTTTCATGTTATGATAGTCGTTACTATCAATATCATGGTTGTAACGGGTAACGGGAAATCAGGGTTCGATTCCGGGGAGGATGTCTGAGAAACGGCTACCACGTCCAAGGAGAGCAGCAGGCGCGTAAATTACCCACCTCCGGAGTGGGTAATTTACGTAATTAAAGCGTGTTAATATATATTTTTAATAGTAATTAGAATATATATATACATGTTAAGCGACTTAAGTACGTAAACGTATCATGCACTAGGTTTAGCCTTGTTTTATGGGCGGGAGAAACGTTATACCCAAGGTATAAACGGCGGCAGCGGTGGTAGGAATATATAAATATATATACGTAAGGAGCATTACACGCGGGTGGCATTGGTCAGTCAAAATAAAAATTTGTTCATATATATATATATAATATTGATGACAGGCACGCGTGTACGGGTACGAAAAGCAAAAATATAAAATTATACAGGAATCAGTGTTGTCGTCGTGTGGTGAGCGGGGTGGGGTGAATGCGTTACGACGTCTAGTCTCAAGGTCATAGACAACAGGTACGCGAGAATAATAACACGTGCCGCGTGGAAAGTTACAAACACACATCACACAACCCACAACATACATGTGACATTTATATATAAACGTGTTAATAATGTTAAGGGAAAACGTAGATTACAGGCCAACAAAATTTTGACAAATATTTGGTTAATTTAGATTTATAATTAGTTTTTTTCGTAAAATAAAATTACTTTTCTAATATTTAGATTAGCTACAACTATTAATTAATATAACGTTATTATTTTAATACTTTTAATATAATATGAAATACATTTGTATGTTTTAATTG
Source organism: Daktulosphaira vitifoliae (assembly GCF_025091365.1). Lineage (NCBI taxonomy): Eukaryota > Metazoa > Arthropoda > Insecta > Hemiptera > Phylloxeridae > Daktulosphaira > Daktulosphaira vitifoliae. Next base: position 21,366,689 of record NW_026099576.1, read on the forward strand.
TTTAATCACGAAAATGACCGTGACAACTTGAAATTATTAGTTTGAAAAGTGTTACCAAAAATTAACATTATGTTATTAATTTTAGATCAGTTATGTAAAAAGGATGTGTATTTTTCATTAAACAATATAAAAGATTCTAATCATACTCTAATTGAAATTATAAAAAGAAAAAATTTGAATCATGATAATCAATTGAATATTACAAGTAATCAAAATGTTCATAACAAAAATGCAGTTAATGAAAGTCAAAAATCTCAAAATATGTTTTCCAATTCTCCTATATATTTAAATAATTATATACTTTTCTTTTGAATAAAAAAGTGCGCTAGAATTATTAAATTAATAAAATTAATAAATAAAATAAAATTTTTCTGATTATTTTTTAATAGATTTGTTTATTTACGTATTTCAAGTATTGTCATGTTTGTTAATTAACTGCGTTGTGTTAAATTGTTTAATGACATGCGTTTACAATTTTTGGATAGTTTGTAAGTGCACCACTATATAATTTATGTCTTGATAATTTTATTTAAATAATACTTAAACATAAGGTCAACTTTAAAAAAAAATCATGCCTAACGATTAAACAAAATCGTTAAATATATTGATTTATTATTTAATATATGGTACCCATACTTTGCACGGTTAGAAATAAATTATTAATAATAAGATCATAAATAATTTATAGGAAAAATAATTTTGAAATTAATATCATTTTTTTTATTGGCACTATTTTTTAGTAAAAAACTCCAATAACACTAATAAGACTAATTTCAGGGTCAGACTGACTCTAGAGCGGTATTAATTATACATAAATAACCAAAAAATATATTTAACTTAAGTAAAAATAATTTTACAAAAAAAAACTTAGTTCAGATAAAAATCAACTCTTTAATTTTTATCTGTATGTAAAGGTTAATGAAACAAGATTTTTATCTAGTTAATATAATATAAATTTAACAATATATCGTTTAAAATAAAAACAAATGTGTCTTATTGGCGATTATAGAAGAGTATTTTAATTAGGTATAATAATGGATGGGGAAATGAAATGTAAAGTAGTATAAGTAGCTGGTAAAAATGACAGGATTATAGTCGTGAAATTGATATTTGAGGAAAAAGTGATGAGTATAATAAGTGTCTACGCACCACAAATAGGATGTATGATGAAATAGACAAGGAAGTGTTTTGGAGAGAGATGGATGAGGTGATTTTAGTAGTACCTGCCAATGAGGATGCGGTATTTGGTGGAGATATGAATCAACATGTAGGTAATGAGAGGAATAGATATGAAACTGATAGAATGAGGCTGGAGAAATAATTATGGATTTCGCAGTATCGTATGATCTTGCTGTGGTTAATACTTATTTTAGAAAGAGGGAAGAACATTATATAACTTATAAGAGTGGGAGGAATAGATCACAGATTGATTATTTTATGTGGAAGAGAGAGAGCATTAAGCGAGTAAAGGTTTGTAAAGTAATAGCAGGCGAGAGTGTAACTACACAGCATAGATTGATGGTAATGAATTTTTGGTGTACCGAGAAAAGAATAAACAAAAACAGAAGGAACACAGGGGAAAAATCGAAGATCCGGTGGTGGAAATTGAAAAGGGAAAATGAAAAAGAGTTTGTAAAGACGGTGTGGAATATCGAAGGAGACATAAATGATATGTGGAATAGATTTGCTAGTTGTGTAAAGAATATTGCAAAGGAGATTGTTCGTGAGAGTAGTAGTAGAATGCCAAGAAACAAGGAAACCTGGTGGTGGGATGAGGACGTTCAAAAAATCATAGAAAGTAAGAAAAAGCAATTCAAAGTATGACAGAAGAGAAAAAAGAGAGAAAACTGGATATAGTATAAACGCTTGTGCAAAGAAGCCAAGTGTACTGAAGGTAAGTCGATGTTTAAGATGTATGATAGGCTAGGAACAAAAGATGGCGAGAAAAAAATCTATAGACTTGCAAAGGTAAGAGAGAAAAGGTCTAAAGATTACCATTATATAAGATGTATAAAAAGTGTTGATAATAAGGTACTCTCGAGTGATGATGATGTGAAAAAATGTTGGAAAGAGTATTTTGAAAAATTACTGAATGAGGAGTATCCAGTGTGAGAAAGAAGTATTGTAGTCTGTGGCATCAATGAAAAAGACTAAAGCAGTGGGACCAGATAAAGTGCCAATAGAAGTACGGAAAAAATTAGGCGGAGTTGACATAAAGTGGTTGGACGAACTTTTAAATAAAATCTTATTAGAAGGGAAAATACCAAATGAATGGAGGAATAGTATTGTAGTGCTGATATTTAAAGGTAAAGGAGACTTACAGGAGTGTGGAAATTATAGATGCATAAAGCTTATCAGTCAGAGTATGAAAATTTGGGAAAAGGTTGGGTTTATAGTTTGATTTCAATCAAACGATTAAATTTAATTACTCAACTAGTAAATCGGTTAATGTAGTGTGCCTACAAATGTAAAACATTAAAAAAATATATAATTTAAAAGTCTATGAAATTATAGAATTCTGGTACAAAATCCTAGGTTTCAGACGATTTCTTTAAAAAAATAATGATAAATATTTAAGTAATTTAGTATTTTTTTTTACCTTCTGCAGTAAAAACATGTTTTAATAAAATATAGACGAAAAAAGATTATGAGACAAACTAAACAAATATATACCTTAATAATGTTAATTTATTTTGATAAAAGCATTATTCAATTAACTTTTTTATTGTGAACTATTCATGGGACAATTGAATTTTATTGAAATTACATAAAGAAAAATACATATATAAAACTTTTATAAATTTTATAATAAATTATTTTTAACTGTAATTATTAAGTCTCATCATATTAAATAGTAAAATATAGTACAGAGCTACATTTTCACTGACGTAGAAAAAAAGGTTTATATTCGTTATATATATTTTTATATTAACAAATAAGTGATATTAAATAATAAAAAAGATATTTGGATTATATATATACCTAAGTTTCAAACGTGAATTTCTTCATATTGGAATTTTTTTACAATGAAATTTTATTCATTTATTTTAATATTTATTGTCGTTTTCGTGTTGCAACCAGACAAAAGAGTTCATTGCAAAAGTTATCATGCTATGTATGAAAATTATATCGAAAGGGTGGTGAGTCACATTTATTCACAAATTATATCGTATCGAAAACAAGATTCTAATAACACTATTGTTACAGAAAAAACTTCCCAACCAAGTACTACATTGTTATATTTTAGAAAAAAATATGATTATACAATACGTATACTCAATTTCAAGTATTATGAAATTTTAAAAAAAATCCTTAATTTAATAAATCATTTACTTAGATACTGTCAGCAATTTCATGATGAAGATAAATTATCGACACATTTTATTCCTTGTGTGCAAATGCTTGAAATAGTTATAAAAAGTTCCAAAACTTTTATTGAACATGTACACAATGCAATGAAGTTTTTAAGCTACATAGATATAAGTTTATTGTTTCCTGATAGCTTTGTACCGTTTCTTACAATTGATGTAATCGTCTTTATGTATCAGTACATCTTAGAAATAAGTTCGGACACCAGCTCTTTTGATCTCAACAAATCACCTTACGAAATCTCTGAAATGAAATTTGAGAATTTGACAAAATTTGAAACAAACGCATCAATATTAATAAACAATTTTATTCAAAATTCTAAGTACATATACGTTTTTCTAACAAATGATTTAAAAAATATTAAAATTGCAGAATTACCTATTGACGTAATGTCTGCAAGAAAAGAAATACTTCATAAGTTTTTCGACGAAATTATTGAAGTTTGGTACAAAAACTTAGGATTTGAAGAATTTCTCAACCCTAAATCAGCAGAGTAAGAATTCCTACATTTAATATTACTTTGTAAAATACGTTATAGGTAATATTTTAAAAGATTTTTAATGAATAAATATTTAAAAAGAAAATTATTTTCTTATGAAGTCTAGATACTATTTGTTGTATTAATATAACACACTAATAAAATATGACGGTTTTTTTAAATAGCTGGATTATCGAAAATAAATAAGTAAATTTTACTATATTTTGAAACGTCCTTATTTAGGTACTGTCATTTTGAATCAATGTTAGAGGTATTGTATTTTTTGNGACGGTTTTTTTAAATAGCTGGATTATCGAAAATAAATAAGTAAATTTTACTATATTTTGAAACGTCCTTATTTAGGTACTGTAATTTTGAATCAATGTTAGAGGTATTGTATTTTTTTAATTAGTTTTTAGTTTTGATGCGATGCTGAAAAGTTATTCATTTTACTATTATGTGTTTTTTTTNTTTTTAAAAAAAAAAAAAAAAAAAAGAAAAAGAAAAAAAAAACACATCATAGTAAAACCAATACCTTCTCAGCTTCGCATCGAAGCTAAAATTGAAAAAATTTCGAAAATAGGTGATTCTTAAAATTGTAAAATCTTTTTTGGAGATTTCCCGTAAATAGGTAAAACAGTGAAATTTTTTCAATTTTTGAGAGTAATGTCTTCGACTAGATATGATTTCAGATATTTTGACATATCGTTGAAAGGAATTACTTCATTGAAAGTTTAAAAAAATGGTATCAGACACAAAAAAAAACACATCATAGTAAAATTAAACTTTCTCAACTTCAATCGAAGCTAAAAAATTCTACACTGAAATATTCATAAATAAATTAATCTTAATGATTTACTATATAAAAAAAAAAATAAAAAAGTAGTTAACCAAAAATTTTGAAGTATTAAAGCCTGTTAGTAGCACACACATATAGAGTTAAAAAACCCAGTACAGGGGAGTCGCAGCACAGTAGTGACGTGGCATAGTTGGATCAAGTATAATGGTATCTGAAAGTGATTAAAATCACTATCATAAGAAACGCTTCGATGCAAATCTATAGATAGTGTTTAATTCTAAGAAATTGATGGATATTGAATTACAAAAGCTACATATTCTGCTATTTTAATTTTTATATCCTGATTAAGATAAAGAATGTCACATTAAATACCACCTTTGTGAAGCTCCCGTCGTACAGGTTTTGTCGAAACAGTATTACCTAAGTGAGCGTTAAGTTCTGCTGTAACTTTAGCCGCGGTAGTTTTATGTTGTCTTGTCACAATCCGTTTTAATGTTCGTCGGTCCCTGTCAGTGAACTTTGGATTTCGCCCACTATTCCTTTTCGCCGATGATGTATTATACACTTATATGTTATAAATACATTTGTACATAATATAAAACTATTTTTGAAACGAAGTATGCATATTTCAATTGAAATCAAGGTACAATACCCCAAATACCAAGGTACAATATATGTTGTACCTTGGCCAATTTTTTGTGTTTTTAAAAAACAAATTTTAATTTAAAAAATAATTGATATTTTGGCTTTAAAAAAAAATTACCATATACTTATGTGCATTGTCTAAATGAATATTAAAAATGAACATTTAATATTCAAAATTGAAGGTACTAGAATTTTTTTTATAAAAATGGTGCCAAGGTACAACACTTCCCTAATTAGTAATAATATAAAAAATTTAAAATGATAGAAGAAGTCTAATTGCACATTTAAAACATTGAGAATAGTTGATTTAGAAAAGTATATTTTTATTTCTGATGAAAGTTCCTTGTAATCTAGTGTATTGCATCAAACTCTTTAAATTTTTATACGCGTTAAAAGTATATGAATATACAACTACTTTATTATTTTAATAATATCTCCGTAAAAATTACAATATTATTATATTATATTATTGAATATCAATTTCATATTAAATTTAACTACTATAATTATTATGTATTCATATAATATAATTATAAATTATTACAGGGCGTGGTGTGGTAGGGTGGTCAGGTTAAACAAAACTCTAGTGTTATGCCGCGCCTACCGCCGTAGGTGAACGGATGGGTGACCATGCGTGCGCTTCTACGGTAGCGAAAAATCACCATGTTCACAGTGCAGATGGCAAAGGGAAACCACTGCACATAAATTTCCCCAAGATATACCAATGTTATTAACTAACCTAACAGTTGTAAAAAAAAAAAAAATTATAAATCGGGATAAAACTAAGAGAATAAGAGTTATGGTTTGTTGTGATTGGGGTGGTAATTATATTGAATAAATAAACAACACCCTGATTAAATATCAGTGAAAATATATTTTACAATTGCTATATCCGTAAGATTACATAAAAACAAAGTCAGTTTCCAAAGGAAGTAGACAATAGCCAAAATGTTAATGTTATATTATTATTCTTGTTAGTTGCCGGCGGCCTGAACCGGTTCAAGCCGCCCGTCAGCCACTCCATATGGCGCGACCTGCCGGACGTAAAGGGAAAGCGCCGCGATCGCCATCCAGTGGTAAAGCTGGAGTCGCGATGCGACCACGACATACTCCCCCCCCAGTCCGGCCGGTCGGCCCATGAGCGCCTAGGACAGCTGGTCCGTTGGCCCGTCCTCCAACTCAGGGAAGTCGGGAACCTCGATGGTCGGGGCGTCCAGAACCGCCTCTTCGGTCTCCATTCCTTCCGAGAACCGGAACTCCACATCCACGTGCTGCGGGTCCACCTGGTCGTCCCCAAGGAAGACGACTGGTTGAACGCTACCAGCAAAGCGTTCCACACCTTCGCCGGAATGGGACTCACTCCTGACGCCACTTGGTTTCGCGGTGGTCACCTGGTTGGTTGACGCTTCCGCGGTGTTTTTCGGTCGAAACCGGCCATGTTCGTCCCGTTGGCTGTGGCGGTGGTTTGGCCGGTTTGTTTCCAGCCTGCCCTATGCCGGCTGATTAAGTCGAGCGGAGGTGTGGCCGGGTCGATGTCGCCGCTGGTTCGACCGCCGGCTAGGTTCCCCCTGTTCCGCACGACGTTCCGTTAAACCCCGATCGAACGCAGCCCATAAGAGGGGTTGGGACCGAAGTTCCCCAATCCCTGCCGAACGGACTCGTTCTCGTTTTGGGAGTTCCTCATATTCTTCCCCCAGCAGTGCCGCCGCTTGCCGCATCAACCTGCGGGCCTGCTGCCGCATGAGATTTGCGGTTTCGGCCGAGAGCCGGCGAGAGGGCCGAATGGAACGGGGCTCCACGTCCTGTCTTTGGTTGCTGGACATGCTGTAAAATAGAAAATTTATTAGGATTACCTTCTGAGGCGTCATATTTCATGGCGGTGACATGTAGCTTTAACTGACACTTTCCTTTAGTCACAAACACTCCCTCACCTAGCCTTTTGGCTAGTTGCACTGGCCCCAGCCATTTAGGGGCAAAGCCGGCGTGAAACTTTTTATCAGCGCTGGATAAGGGATGCGCGCGATAATACACCCAATCCCCTTCTTTAAAGCGTCTGCGGTGATTTTCGCGGGATAACTTGTGACCAATATCTTTTTTATCGGAAGATAACCCGAATTTTTGTGAGGGTTGTTCTCCCCCCCCGGAAATTTTCGTTTTCCTATCGAAGACATCGGAGTTTTCGGTTATCACACCGGAGTTATTGTTATTGTCCGGAGTCTTTACGGTAACAATATTTTTCTGTCCGGTCATTTCTATTTGTTTCGGGTTTTTACCCGTAGAAATAATGTCCAGCAGCCAATCGCCGGGGGCTTTGGCTTCTCGCCCAAATGCCCGCTCAGAGGGAGTGCTCCCTGTTAGCCTGTTCCGACGATTTCTTATTGAAAAAAGTATATTCGGAATACAGCTGTCCCAGTGACTATGTGGTTTGTCAACCAAAGCTGTCCGAAGACCTTTTTTCAAATCCTGGTTTCGGCGTTCTACAGGATTTGCTCTTGGATGGTAAATTGGCGTTGTCCATCCTTCTGTGCCCCACTTCTCCAGTGCTTTCTCCATTGTTTTGGAGACGAACTGTGTTCCATTATCTGAGAGAAGTACTCTAGCATAGCCGAAACGTGAGAAAAACTCTCTTTCTAGAGTGTCGGTAATCGTCTTAGCGGTGGCTTGCCCTAGGGGATATGCTTCTACCCATCTACTGTAGCAGTCAGTTGCTACAAGTAGGCAAGTCTTACCGCGTTGAGATCTTGGGTATGGCCCCATAAGATCAATGCTAACAACCTCCCATGGCTGGCGGGGCTGTCTTGGTCGCATTGGGTCGTCTTGCTTCCGGTTCAACGGTTTAACGCAAGCACAAACGTGACACCTTGCGACATATTGACGTACCGACTCTCTCATACCGGTCCAGAAGAAACGATTACCGATGCTCCGGTAAGTTTCTTTCCATCCTGGATGTCCGGCAGAAACATGATCATGATACCTCCATAGCAGGTGATCTGACATGTCCGACGGAACGACGATAATCTTTCCGTCCGTTCCGTTATTTACCGGGCCTTTTAGCAAAATACCGTCTTGCAGGTGGTATTCCTGGTGTAAGCGCCGGTAAATTGGGTTGTCACTCCGGAGTTTCTAGACATACTGGGCCAAAGTTACATCTTCGGCTTGCCAGGTTCTAATGTCGGAGATAGCGATATTCTCCGGGTGAACATAAAACGGTTGTCCTTGAAGTGGGGGATAGAGTCGGCGCGCAGAGACAAGTGCTTCTTTAAGCTTTTGGAAAGCGTCTTGCTCTTGTACCGTCCATCGCCACTTAATTCCATGCGCCTNTGTACCGTCCATCGCCACTTAATTCCATGTGCCAAAAGATTAGTCAGCGGAGCGGTAAGTTCGGTGTATTTCGACACGAACTGACTGTACCAACCGCATACTCCGAGGAACTTTTGTAAATCTTTGACTTTCTTTGGTACGGGGAATTTNCCGAGGAACTTTTGTAAATCTTTGACTTTCTTCGGTACGGGGAATTCGGCGATTGCAGTTAGTTTCTCCGGTTCCCGGTCAATTCCCGTCGAATCAACTATGTGTCCGAGGAAATTTATACGGTTTACACCGAAACTGCATTTTTTCGGTTGAATTGTCAACCCATGTGTTTGTAACCGTTCCAAGACTCGTTGTATGTGGTTGAGGTGTTTCTTCATATTCACCGAGTACACCACGATATCGTCTAGGTACACAAACACAAATTTACCGACATATCCACGCATAACCTCGTTTACCAACCGTTGAAAAGTAGCCGGGGCGTTTTTAAGGCCAAAGGGCATTACTTTAAATTGGTAGAGGCCCATTTGTGTGCGGAATGCGGTGAGTGGTCTTGCTTCCTGAGTCAAGCTGACCTGCCAATAGCCAGACTTAAGGTCGATGGTGCTGAAGACGTTAGCGCCACCCATTCCACGGACCATTTCGTGTAAGTCAGGCATTGGATGTGCGTCGGATTCTGTTTGGAGATTCAGTCTCCGGTAATCCACGCATAATCGCTGGGATCCATCTTTTTTCTTGGCAAGAACTACGGGAGCTGCCCATGGCGAGGTACTAGGTTCTACAAAACCTTGCTCCTCCATTTCTCGCACCATACGTGTGATGGTATCCTGTTTTTCACAATTATAAGGATATGCGTTTAAAGTAGCCGTAGTTTTCTCTTTTAATCGGATGTCACGTTCAATGACTCGGGTCCTCCCGACTTTTCCGGAGAAAACCTTCGGGAACTTGAGTAATATTAACCGGACATCTTCCGGAAACTCCCCTTCCGGGATAACCATCTTCGGTTCGGTTTCCCGTTTGATTGTCGGTTTTCTCCAGCATACCGTCGCTCTTCTTTCTGTACCCATGTGGATTGTACATGCTCGGTAGTCCCATGCCACTTCTTGTTTCACCAAGAAGTCATGGCCCAGTAACACGTCACCGATAAGATGGTCGAGTACCGCGGCTCTGAATTGAACTTCAATGTCAGACACCTGTGCTGTGAACTCCGCGTACTCATGAACTTGCAAAGTTCGGCTGTCAGCCAATGTGACCATACTCGGCTCTCCTTTTATTGGTTTACCAAACTCATGTGCTACCCACGGTAAAACATAAGATCCAGTTGCTTGTGAATCTAGTAGAGCCACCACAACTTTAGTCGGAAACTCAAGTTCAATGGCCGGCAGTGGCACATCGTACTTTTTCGGTGCTCCGGTAGTTGTAGCTCTTTTACCGTTCGTGTTTGGGTTAGAAGAGGTAATATTACCTTGTGAGATTTCTTTCACCAGCTTTTTCTCGGGTAACTTATTGTATTTTGGGTCCTGGTCGGACGCTGAACAATAACCCTGTTTGCTAGGAAAGTTTTCTCCGGTAAATAAATCTGCGGCTCGAACCCTGAGGTCATAAAGTGAGTCCGTATCAGATTTCCTTCGGTTCAGCGCGATACCAGTGATAGGAGTCAACTCCTTCGGAAGTTTTAACGGGAAAGACTGTGGTACCGTTAACAACTCATGTGTTAACTGGTCTTGTTCCAGGTCTTCCAGAGATTTGTTCGGCAAACTGTTCTCGGAGAGAGCCGCTTGTGTTCCTTGGTCAGGACGTTTTGAACTACTCTCCTGTGTTTCCGAAACTTCTCTTTTTGCCGTACGTTTCTTCCGTGTGTACTCCGTTTCTCCAGATTCGATAGCGGCGAGCTGCATATTTTTGCCCTACTCCGGTGCCTTTTTGGGTTCCTGGTCGGAAACTTCTGTACCGGGCTTGCGCTTACGGTTCTTTGGGTGGGCTAGTTTTTCTTGTCCGGTCGGTATCCCGTGAACCNTGGGCGGGCTAGTTTTTCTTGTCCGGTCGGTTTCCCGTGAACCGTCCGGAACTCTTCCCGTTTCCCGTACTCGCCGTTTTTCTTTCCGGGCAATTCGCCCACCAGTGCCCAGTCCGGTTGCAGTTTTTACAACGTGCCGCTCCGGACGGGCTTTTTTCCGGTCTAATAACCTCTTTCTCCGGTGGCGGTTTCTTATTTGCCCATTTGAAGCTATTCCCTTCCGCGGAATACTTCTTTTCTTCGGGCCGCCGTTCCGGAGAAAGGTCCTCAACGTCCAAGTCGCTAGCCAGCTCTAGCAGATCTTCCATTGACCTCGGGCGTCTCAATCTTGCGTGGACCCCNTCGGGCGTCTCACTCTTGCGTGGACCCGATAGTCACTGCGCATAAGCCCTATGATTAGGTCGACCAACTCGTACTCTGTGAGCCTTGAGTCGAGACGACGGACTAGCTGGCTCTTCCACATTACAAACTCCCCTAGGGATTGACGTTCGCCTTGGTGAGCACTGTGGAGATCATTGCGTACTTGGGTAAGTATAGCAATGCTATTGAACCTCCTCAAAAATTGTTGTCGGAACACTGTCCATGTGGGGTTCAAGCAGCGTATAGTACCCCACCAGTTACCTGCCTCTGCTTTTAACTGTGGGGACAGTACACGTACCCACTTCTGGTGTGGTACGTTTGCTTCGGTTAGGACCAATTCAGCCTCTTCAATGAAAGCGTTGGGATCCTCTTGTTTCTTTCCGGAAAACTCCGGCAGAGAATCACGCGCCAACGTTAGGCTATCGTGGGATAGTAACGACGTTTCGTTAAAAGTAACGTGTCGTTGCTCCCTGGTACTATTGTCCGGACGGGAACGACTTTCAGATCGTTCTACTCCGTTAAATCCTTGGTTTTGACCGAAGGTTTCTGGATTTTCACCGAAAAACTGTATGTTCTGGTGATGGTCCTTGGTCGTCCGGTTACTTTCAACGGCAGAATTTTTGTTTACACCGGAAGAACAGAAACTTTCACCGGAGAATTGTCTGTTTCGGTGCTGTTCTTCCGAAATCCGGTCTAATCCACCGGAGAAAACAGAATTTTCACCGGCGTAGGGGGGTCCCAGTCGGTGTAACCCGGGGTTCCGGCCGTTTTCACGGGGCGAATTTATTTTTTCGCCGAAGTATCCCGTAAGTCACCGAAGAACTGATTTGCAGTCCGAAGCTCCGGTGGGGGGATGGGGGTTCCTCGAACTGCACGGTCGGAATTTTCCGGGACGGCCATCTGCTCACCCCCTTCCGATCGGAGTTGTGAATTTTCGGGTCTGTCCGCTATAACTCGCCTAAGCGTGTGGTGTGGCGGCAGAGTTCCCCTATTGGTACTGCAAGGTACCCCCTGTACTACGCAAGCAGACAAGTTGACTTGCTTTATCAAGTCGTTCAACTTTGTCTCAAACTGAGCAATGTGTTCGCGCTGTTGGGCGACTATTGCTTCCAGCTCCTCGTTCCCTTTCGCATTATCCTCGACGTACCCGCATAACATCATATAAGTATCATATGACAGTGACGAGCTGTCTCGGTCGTCTTCGGAACGGCGATCGTCATCTTCCGGTTGCCCGGGCCTCCCGTTAGGGATATCGTCATCTTGGGGTGGAGGATTACTTGGTTTTTCGGGGTGAAATTTGACGCTTGCCGCGTTAACCCCCTCCTCCTGGCTTAGATAGTCTTCCAANTCCCGTTAGGGATATCGTCATCTTGGGGTGGAGGATTACTTGGTTTTTCGGGGTGAAATTTGACGCTTGCCGCGTTAACCCCCTCCTCCTGGCTTAGAAAGTCTTCCAGCCGAACCATAAGGTCGGCTTTAGAACCCCCAGTAGCGAGACCCCGTCGTGACAGCTCCCCTTGCAACTCTCTTATCGTCAGCTCAAGTATGCTCTTACCTGACATATTGAGTGCTGATATTCTAATAATAACAGATAAGTAGGTCAATGGGGATAAGCTAATGCGCTGATCACGTGATCGGGAAGTGGACTTGTCTATAAGATATTTTTAGCACAAACCACGTTAGGAAATTCTCCTGTATAATAAGTCTATCTCTAACTACATAGCTTATATACACCTTAACCCCAAAAATTAATAAGCTTATGGCTAATTAAGTCTTAAAAATTTCTTTTCCTGGGACTTACTACGCTTTTAGCCAGTTAAAGCTGAAGGTTCTCTATTTTGCAAATATTCTATTAAGGGTGCTACAAATAATAATTGCTTTAATTATTTAACACTTACCTAAATAACTTCTTAGTCTGCAAAAAAATAATCCTACCGACTGCGCCAATGTTGTGATTCGGGTGGTAATTATATTGAATAAATAAACAACACCGTGATTAAATATCAGTGAAAATATATTTTACAATTGCTATATCCGTAAGATTACATAAAAAAAAATCAGTTTCCAAAGGAAGTAGACAATAGCCAAAATGTTAATGTTATATTATTATTCTTGTTAGTTGCCGGCGGCCTGGACCGGTTCAAGCTGCCCGTCAGCCACTCCATATGGCGCAACCTGCCGGACGTAAAGGGAAAGCGCCGCGATCGCCATCCAGTGGTAAAGCTGGAGTCGCGATGCGACCGCGACAGGTTGCTTTTGAAATAATCTACCAATCTCTTAAAATTAAACACTATCTACAGATTTGCATCAAAGCGTTTCATATGATAGTGATTTTAATCACTGTCAGATATCATCTATACTTGTTACAAATATACCACGTACATACTTTGACGTGACCCCTCTGTGCTACTGTTTTTTTTAATTATCTATGTTATTAATCCTAAAGTATAAAAAGCTCGTAAAAATTTATGATAGTTATACTCTTTACATATTAATAAAGTTTTAATTGATATGTTGATATAAAAAAAAAATCTTTGACGAATTTTATTTTTTTATTTATTTTATAATAATTCAACATTTAAATAATAATTTATAATATAAATTTTATATTTCAATAATATTTAACTACTTAATTCTATATTAAAATAATGTTTCATCATCACTATTTAAATATATTTATTTTCATGTATTTATTAATAATCAAAATATAATTTTTTATTTAGATTCACACCTCCAATAGATCCAGGTACAAATCAAAATGATGGAATTGAAGCTCTTAATATTATTCGTAAAGAATCTGGTTGGGAAAAAATGAACCACATAAGTATAGTTTATTTTGATAAAAAATTCAGCGTAGATCATATAATAAATGATGAAGTTAGTATGATAAATTTTCGAATAAAAAGAGAACATATATCACAGTTATTAAGATGCAGATTCACAGAAATAATGAAAAACTATCGTACATTATTATCTGCTATGTTATATATATGTGCTAAATATGCATATAACTATTACCATAATTGTTTGTCTAAATTATTTAGCTCATTTGTTAAATCAAAAAAAATGCTTGAAGATTTGTATAAAGCTTTAGTTACTTTAAATAAATCATCAATATGGAGTGTAAATTATAACTCTAAATCAAGTCTACATAAAGTTTTTGAATGGGCTGCAGAATTTCTCAGTTTGTTGGAGAATAATGATTTTTCTCTAAAAAATATCGATGATAATAAAATCGAAATGCTTGAACAACTTTTAGTAATTTTTAAAAACAATTTTATATCTTTCAGTTCTCAGTTATCGAACGAAATTAGCCAATATGGAAAACGGTGTCATATAGATGAAAAATTTAAAAATGTTCAGTATTATGTAAACTATTTTAGAAATCCAGGAAATATATCAATTAATTTAAATCCTGAATTTGTAATCCAAATTATGTTTAACGCATGTAATTTTTTCGACAGTTTTTGTGAAAATGTTAGCAAATCTTGTTATGAAGATCTGGGTTTTGAAAAAATTTCTCACTGCAAAAACAAAGAATTAGATAGAAAACTTTTTTAGCTTATATTTAATTCACTACGATCACAACTTGCACAATGATCTTAGACATTGTGATTGTTTTAATTTCGGACATAAATATATTGTTTTCGGAATATTTTATTTAATATACAATTAACACTGTATAATTATATTAAGCAATATAATCTTCAGTAATTTTATATAATAAATGTACTGTAATTATGTACTTAATTAAAAAATAACAAATACAACTTCATATATTATAAGTTTTTTGTATTTTGTATGTATTATCTTTTTTCTATTTATTTCTCTAGTAGAATATACTTTTTATTCATTTTAATATATTTAGTATGATAAGCAATTTTATAAAGCAAAATAATAATTAATACAGACTTAATATAACTAAATAATATTATTATTTAGTTATATTATTATTCTACGGGGAATTTGTCCATCTCAATCTACATATATTCATACAAAATATAAGTCATAGGCTAGTCATACGGTATTGATGACGGGCACCTCCTTAGATACGTCTCCAAAACTCTCCATATTGGAGAGATTGCGGAGCGCATCTAAGGATGGTTCGGCAAGGGTGGGACCTTCGGGTGCAACCATGGATGTAATTAGTGAGGCGGAGGTGGCGGAGATAGTGAAGGACGATTCCTTGCGTCCCAAATGCAAGAAGATCTCCCCAACGATCAACCCCTCCACCATCACATTGGAGGACACCCCATCCGGCGCGGTTGTTCCCATGCCAGTGACTCCTCTGAAGGTCTTGGCCAAGAAGCCTAAGATGTTGCCCCTGATAGCAGTTGACTTGTTCAATGCTCACGGGACACCAAAAAGGGTGATTGGTCGGACAGACGAGGTGTTGTCGGCTGGGCAGGATCTAGCCAGGGAGGAGGTGGGTCAGCTCTCCGACGTGATATAGGTGTATCTACCACACAGGCGGGTGGTAAAGATGTCCATGACACTTATACAGAGCATAAGAGTCCTGGCCGATCATCACCTGACTAGCATGCCGGAGGGGAGATCGCCTACACCAACATCGGGTGTGCCTCCAGTACGGTGCAACCCAGATAGACTACTGGTGGGACACTTACGGCCCATCATCTAGGCCGTCGAGGACGCAGCGTTCCCCTTCCAAGGCGGTTAGGTGGCAGCAGTTGCGCTTCCGCTTGCCGCCGCCGCTAAGAAGCGGAGGAAGGAGACGAGTAAGAAGAAGAAGGTGGGAGTGGCAAAGGACGCTGTGTGTCCGACTACAGACACCACAGCGCCCTTGCCATTCAGTGGCGGGGCCCCTCCTTCTCCGGCTTCTCCAGCCCCCACTCCGGCCACCATATGGACTGAGGTGGTGAAGCGGAAGGGAGCAAAAAAAGTTGAGTGGGTGACGACGGCTGCGGGTCATGAATTGCCTGGCGGGACTCATGTCCAATCTGGGAGGCCCGAGAGAGATGCGGAGCATACTTTTAGTCATTTTCACCCACCGACCTGCTCGGCGAGAGCGAGGCCAGTGCTTCGAACCAGAAGACCGGCTGGCGTTCAGGTGGATGACCATGCTCCGGTGGCGGAATCGCCTCTCGGAGGAAACGACGAGAGGCGAGTGGACCAGGTCCCTCATAGGGCCCGATCGGCTGGACAGGTGTGTGGACCGGACTCACGGTGAGATGACTTATGGTCTCACCCAAATGATGCTAGGCCACGGCTGCTTTAACGAGTACTTGCACCGTATTCATAAAGCAGCTGCGCCGGCGTGCGACCACTGTTCGGATCGCCCGGGTGAGGCTAACAGCGCTCTGCACACCCTCTTCCGGTGTGAGGCGTGTGCCAAGGAGCGGGACTCTTTTTTTTAATCGTTTCTCCGAAATAAGCTCATGTGTTTTTAGAAAAAGAAATTTATCAATTAATAAGTGAAAATTCTTACCAACTATTTAGCCATTTCAATATTAATACTCAATTTTTGAATGGAAATCCTTCCAAATGGATCGATAACAAGAGTTATGTAAAAGCTTCGTCAGTAGTTAAAAATATACAAATATAAATATATAAAAAAATATATATAATTGAATTAATTTGCTTTGTTTTGTACTTTTGTATTTGTATAAAATCATTTTTCGCGAATAAATACGCGAATAGTTTAACATAATTTGATAACAATAAATACAACAACTATAATGAAAATTAAATATTGAACAATTTTTGTATGAAACTTTTTTTTATAGGTTCAATATTGCGCCTGCAATACTTAAGAAAACGAATAAAACTGAATTCAGTGGTTCAAATAAATATATGTTGTTTTTGAAATTTCTAGGCCAAAATATTATATATACGGACTTTTTTATAATAATATTTTTTATAGAAAACATATAGTTCTACAAAATAAATTTTATGATTTTTTCTGTAAATTACATAGTTTAGGATCTCTAGCCGGTAGTAATATTATACATACAATCATACATGCGAAAGAAGCAAGCGATAAAAAATCTACAGTAAAACTCGGCAAAGGTTTATAAATTTAACCTTATAAGAACGGTGCCCGTTTATTTTTATCACCGCCCAAGACAAAAAACTAATATCAAATCTGCCAAAGGCTGCTCTATATGACTATCAAATTATAAAATATGGAAATTGATTGAAAATACCTCATCTTAGAGGGGTCTTTAGCAGAGACACATTGCCCGTACGTTCTTTAAAAAACGAGAGTGCAGTTATTAATTTAAGCAAACAAAACGAGCCAGGTACTCATTGGACGTGCTATAGAAAAAATAACAATATAGTACATTATTTCAATAGTTAAGGTGATTCAGCTCTACCTCTAGAGTTGCAGAAATATTTTAATGGGTGTACAACTATTTACGGTATCAAGCTGATAAAGCTCTAAACTTGTGCTTCGTTACAATTGAGTTGTAGTAGTTATCCGCCTCTGGAATTTGAAGAGGGTGCCGAAATTTGTCTTTTGAGTTTGTATACTAATAACTCAATTCCTAATATTATAACTGACTGTAATTAAATCGATGTTCATGACTTTGAGAGTGTAATAACGGAAATTACAATACCGACGGGATCATACAAATTGGCACAGTTAGAAGCCGTATTAAGAAAACTGTTGGAACCATACGTTCAATCGTTTTCTTTAGAACCAGACGAAGTTACATTGAAAAGTACTTAGACGTGTAGGAACGTCATTGATTTTACGGCAACCGATAATATCACGCGGTTACTAGAGTTTAATGAACAAGTTTGTGAAACAAATATTTAGATTTATTAATAATGGACTCGCATATTTATTTTCTGAAATACGTTATGAAATAAACGGTACTCAAATACAAAAAATACGTAACCCGGGCGTTACATTTACTTTGAAAGGCTATTGCTCTTATAGCCACGCTGATATCAACGAACTACACACTGCGGCATGGGACATTACTGCTGAAGACAATAAAGACTTTTTCTACTGTACATATTTTTCTGGGATTATACTGCTGTTGCATATACTAGGGTTTGCCGAAGATTATAAAAAATACTTTTAAACTGTACCCAATCATTAATATGTACGAGGAATTTATTAGACATTAACGTAATCAAGTTGTTCAATGTGAACGAGTCCTCTGAAGAACTTAAATACAGTATAGGAACTTCTGGTGAGACTGAGGTTGTCAATACACAAAATATATTGCAAACAATAAGAGACTAACCCTAAGTGATTCATTCAGTGTACTTACAGCTATCAAAAATCCAAATACGAAAAACGAACTAATTCAGAACATCCGATCTATATTAGCAAATACAAACAAAGACATAAAATACATGTGGGTTCTCTTCCATGTAGGAATCATTGGAAATGAAGCAGCAGATACAGCAGCAGATACAGCAGCAGATACAGCAGCAAATGAAGCTGCTATATAATCTAACACGGATATTACTGCAGGAATTCCCTCAAATGATGTACTACACGAAATAACCAAAGTAATAGACCAAAAATGGCAAATTATATAGAACGATATATCACAACAAAAAACTTGGATAAATAAAAAGAACCACAAATAAATGGCATTCAAACGTAACTCTGACAAGAAGACAAGACGTAATCCTAACAAGAACTCGAATATGGCATAGTAACCTCACCCAAGCACACGTTTTGAACCACGAACCACAACCAATAATCCCAAACTGCAATAAACTTGTCACCATAAAACACATATATACAGAATGTACCAAATATAACAACGAACGTCTCATATTCAAACTGCCATACAACATCGAAAACATCCTGAAAGAAAATAACGAAGAAAACATCCTAAAAGACATACAATTACTAAACCTATACTCTTTAATTTAATATATAATTTTGAATGGACTTTTATTATTATCATAAATTGATTGTAAAAATTTTATAAACTAAATGTACATATAAATGTAATTCTGGCTAATGACCACAGATATCGAAGACTTAATAATAATAATAACATTTTATAATACGTTCAATTGAGTAGATTTTTTAACAACACTATGATTGGTATTTTAGATAAAGTAAATCTTATAAAGTTAAAATTAATTATATTTTAAATATTTCAATTGTAGAATCTTTATAAACACCGAAAGTTCCTTAGAAATGATTACTATGATTTCTACTAATGATCTATTACAATAAAAATGTAAAAAAAATATTGAGCTTTACTGATAAATTTGCAATAAATAGTAATTTTACAATTTCCTAAGTGCATATTAATTAAGACATGACAATTTTTTAATTTTCATAAAATGTTCTATTTAATAATTTAAATTTCAAACTTGCAAGTTGAGCTAAAAGTCATAGTTACCAATCAACTTTTTTTTTATTAAAAACTTTCAAAAAATCATCATTAAAAGAAGAAAAAATTAGGTTAAATATGATATTTTGTACTGATTATTTTTAACATTAAAATCAAAGTCTGTAATAAATTAAAAACAATTTCTTTTGTCGTAATAAATCATTTTAAAATAAAATATTAATCATTTCTATGTAACTCTTGGTGTTGGAATAGATGATACAATTGAAATATTCAGAACTATTTTCCTTATAGTTATATCTGATGGTTTTTAACTAATTAGTTATAAAATCATAAATTATTGGTCATAGAAAAAATAAAGATTGCTGATTTGAAATTTGCAAGAATAATTGAAATATTAAAGTATATTTTTGTCTCTGATGAAAATGTTTAGCAAACTATTTAATGATAACTAACATATTATTATCTAAAAAGTTTTGTATCAAACGCTTCAATTATTACACATGTATGCTACAAAGAAATAAGTACTCTATAATTTTTTATCAATATTTATAAATTTTTAGAAATTCCAAAAAAATTACATTACTAAATTATGAAAAATCAATCTCATACTAATTTAATTGTTACAATAAATATTTATTCATATATTATACTTCTAAGATAAAAAACTACTAATAATAAAATAACAAAGGAAATAGGATTTCATATTGCTTTTGGTATAATCCATCAATTTCTTAAATTTAAACACTATCATATATTTACATCGAAACTTTTCTTATAATAGTGATTTTAATTTCTGTCAGATATCATTTATACTTGTTCCATCTATGCCACATCCACAGTGTGCCGCGACCCAATGTGCTACCTTTTTAGCTTCGATGAAGCTGAGAAGGTATTGTTTAACGATGATTTTTTTTTTTATGTCTATTACCACCTTTTCTCAGCTCTCACCGAACCGATTTCTTTCAAAGATACGTCAAAAAATAAAAAAAATTCCTTCGTTCCCAGTAAATGGGGGAAACCTCAAAAAAAATTACAAAATTAAAAATCGCTAATTTTCGATATTTTATACTTGATCAAAACTATGCCACGAACCCCCTGTGCTGGGGTTTTTTTATCATGGAAATAAATGTTATTTAATATTTTAAACTTCAAACAGTTAAAAAATTATTTTATTCTACTATAATATTGATGTAATGGAAAATATTTATTATGAGCTTTTCTTACTGGGTAGCTAGACTTAAATAAGTATCATTATTAGAGAGTATATTTTATTGAGATATTGACATCAATATTTTTTAAAATATCCTCTAGACTGTTGTTTTGACCAGACTCAAAAATATTTATATCTACGTAAGGATCTTATCAATGTCGTTTTTTTTTTATTAACACCACTATGTTTTTCTAACAATTTGAAATTGAATATATAAATTTATTTAGAATATGATTTCAAAAGAAATTTTTGTACAAGATTTTTTTATTATACACTATTCATGGGATAATTGAATTTTATTGAAATTACATAAAAAAATTTACATATGAATTTTAAATAAATTCTTTTTAACAGTTATTATTAGGTCTCATCATATTAAATAGTATAGTATAGTATAAAATATTTTTGTAAGCAACTGATGTTATAATCACAGGATTTCAAAGAAAAAATATATCAATATAGGTGATAATAGAACCTATACATCCTATAAAAAATTATTTAAAAATGTAATACAATGAAGCACTATATTCTATTTAAACATATTTTTACTGGCGTAGAAAAAAGATTTATATTCTTTACACATATTTTTTATTAAATAAGTGATATTAAATAATAAAAAAGACATTTACTTATGTTTAATATAAATCTACCTAACATTTAAACGAAAAATTTTTCATATTAGAATTTTATTAGAATGAATTTTTTTTCGTTTATTTTAATATTTATTGTCGTTTTCGTTTTGCAACCAGAAAAAGGAGTTCATTGTGAAAGTTATAATGCTATGTATAAAAATTATATCGAAAGGGTGGTGAGTCACATTTATTCACAAATTATATCGTATCGAAAACAAGATTCAAATAATACTATGGATATAGACGAAGCTGTCCAACCAAATTCTAAAATGTTGAATTTTAGACAAAAATATTCTTATATAATAGGTATAATAAATTTCAAGTACCTTGAAATATTAAGAAAATTCCTTTATTTAATAAAACTTATCCTCAATAAAGGCCAGAAATTTTATGAAGAAAATGTATTGAATAATTTTATTCTTTCTATACAAATTTTTGAAAGATTTTTAAAAAATTCCAAAACTATGATTGAAAATCTATACAATGCTATGAAGTTTTTAAGCTATATAGATACAAGATTTTTGTTTTCTGAAGGCTTCATACCTCATCCTATAATTGATGCAATCGACTTTATACATCAGTTCGTCTTAGAAATAAGTTTGGAGACTAACTCTTTTGATCTCAACAAATCACCTTATGAAATCTCTGAAAAGAAATTTGAGAATTTGACAGTATTTCATACAGACGCATCAAAGAGAGTAGAATTTTATTTTCAAAATTGTTACTTTATGGACATTATTCTAGCAAAAGATTTAGAAAATATTAAAATTACGGGATTACCTCTAGACTTAAATTCAAAAGTATCAGAATTACATAATGAGTTTTTCAACAAAATTGTAGAAGTTTGGTACAAAAACTTAGGATTTGAAGAATTTCTGAACCCTAAAAAAGCAGAGTAAGAATTATTACATTTGAAATTATTTTGTAAAGTATATTATAGGTAATATTTCAAAAGGTTTTTTAATAAATAAATATTTGAAAAAATAAAATAATTTTCTTATGAAGAATATATATTAATTTGTTATCTGAATGTATCACACTGATAAAGTATGATAATATTAGATATACATTAATTGGGGTGATGCTTATTTATAAAATTAAACAAAATCACAATAATTGATATGAGCAAGTCAGCGTCATACTATTTTTGTTTTGTGTTTATCACGACATTTATGCCGCTGACACCATGCAATAAGTTTTAGCTTCGATGCGAAGCTGAGAAGGTTTTAATTTTACCATGATGTGTTTATTTATT
>NW_026099576.1:21392832-21437937 GCF_025091365.1 Daktulosphaira vitifoliae
ATAATGTCAATTTCAAACTTGCAAGTTGAACTATAAGTTATGGTAACAAATTCATTTTTTAGCTTCGATGCGAAGCTGAGAAGGTATTTTTCATTAAAACTTTCACTTTAAAAGACAATAAAAAATAGGTTCAAAATGATTACCTTTAACATATTAAAAATCAAAATCAGTATTAATTTAATACAATTTTTTTTGTTCTTAATTATTTTTTTTTATATGTAAATACTTATTTTTTAATAATAAGTAATAATATTAAAACTTAGAAGTAATAGAAAAAGTTTAATTGCACATTTGAAAACATCACGAAAAGTTTATTTAGAAAAGTATATTTTTTTTCTGATGAAAGTTCCTTTTGTTTAGTATATTTATTCATAAATAACAAAATTTTTTTTTTTAAAAGTATTGCATCAATTCCTTTAAATTTGTATACGCATTAAAATTATATGAATATACAACTCCTTTTTATTTTTATAATATCTCCGTAAAAATTACAATATTATATTATTGAATACCACTTTCATACTCAATTTAATTACTGTAATTATTATGTATTCATATATTATAGTTATAAATCGGGGTAAAATTAAGGGAATAAGTGTTATTGTTGTTTTTGAAATAATCTACCAATTTCATTTTTTTCTATTTAATAATATTTATTTCAAACTTGCAAGTTGAGTTAAAAGTTATGGTAATAAATTCATTTTTTTTTTATTAAAACTTTCACTTTAAAGAACAAAAAGAAGTAGGTTCAAAATGATTACTTTTAACATATTAAAAATCAATAATAATTTGAAAATAATTAATTATAAAAATTATATAATATATAATTAAACGAATTACTAATCTGGATATAATTAAGGAAATAGGAGATGATGTTGGGTTGGGTTGGTTACATTTTTAACTTTATAATGCTACAACTCATTAAAAAGTGTACGAATCAACACAATTTTTTTATGAGAAATAATATTTTTTAATAATCCCTTTTTCATTCGACATACTTTATCTTAATCAGGGTATTAATAAGAAACTAGCAGATAATGTAGCTTTTGTAATTATCCACCAATTTCTTAGAATTAAACACTATCTACTGATTTGCATCGAAGCGTTTCTTATGATAGTGATTTTAATCACTGTCAGATTAAATCTATACTGGACCCAACTATGCAACATCCCCACTATGCCGCGACCCCACTGTGCTGGGTTTTTTTTTTTTTTTATTTCTGTTGCCACTTTTTCTTAGATCTCACTGGACCGATTTCTTTCAAGAATACGTCAAAATATCACAAATCGTATCTAGTCGAAGACATTACCCTCAAAAATTGAAAAAAATTCCCTCGTTCCCCGTAAATGGGGGAAACCTCCAAAAAAATTACAAATTTAAAAATCGCTAATTTTCGAAATTTTTTCAATTTTTTTTACTTAAAAGTGCCATAACTTTTTCAAAAATGAACATATCAATATAATTCTTTTTTATATAGATGCATAATATCATTACCTTTCATTTGGTATATTTTTTTCATAAATTTAACCCTTAACCTGCCCACAAGGGGGGATTTAAAATGACAACTTTTTCACAAAAAATTAATTTTTTTAACTTAAATTTTGAAAATGTTCCGGAAGGTCTGACACTTTTATATATATCTTAAATTAAAGCTAATGTAATATACTTTATTATGGTAAAAAAAAATTTCGGACTTTATTTTATCTTCATGGTGAAAACAGACATTAAACTTAATAAAAAAAATACGATTTTTGTAAAAAAATTCTTTTTTACATTTTTAACTTTATAATGCTATAACTCATTGAAAAGTGTATGAATCAACACAATTTTTTTATGAGAAATAATATTTTTTAATAATCCCTTTTTCATTCGACATACTTTATCTTAATCAGGGTATTAATAAGGAACTAGCAGATCATGCAGCTTTTGTAATTATCCACCAATTTCTTAGAATTAAACACTATCTACTGATTTGCATCGAAGCGTTTCTTATGATAGTGATTTTAATCACTGTCAGATTAAATCTATACTGGACCCAACTATGCAAGGTCCCCACTATACCGCGACTCCACTGTGCTGGGTTTTTTTATTCTGCAACCACCTAGTGGACCGGATATTCCGTATTCATAACACGCCGCAATCTTCAATGTGTTTTTTCCTCTAAACCCCCACCTTCGTATCGGTAAGGCAACACTGTTGTTTTAACCGGTCCCTTCAACGTATGATATTGAAGGGTTTTCCTTTCTTAATTCATTCGTGCTCGTTTGTTCGGCCGTTTTTGACGCATTGAAGTCATTTATTTTCTTTGACCAAAATTTTCGTTGTCGCCCCAATTATCTAGTTAGCGATTCACCACGGAATAAACTTTAACGGTGTATTATACGGCCTTCCGTCTACCATTACAGTCTCCTATTGGTTTGACCGACGGGAAGTAGCCGCCTGTTATTATTGGTTNCGGGAAGTAGCCACCTGTTATTATTGGTTTTTTTTATTTGATGCCAGTGTGATACGCGAGAAGAGTGTACACACGTTCGTTAATGCATATCTGTCCGGCACACCAGTGGATGTGATTAGTATGGGTCTATCGTATTATGTATGTCACTAAAACATCCATCGATTTTCCAGCAACCCGTCAGTGGGTAAATATTAAGAATTCTTTTTGTTGTTTGTTTTAAAGGATAAACAGTCCATATATTATATATGTATTAATTAGAATACAAAGGGGATATTTTGTTATTTATATATTAGTAATTTGTTTTAATTTCATTTATCATTTGCTATTGTTTTTGTATGTTATATTTTTCGTAATGGAAAATATCATATTGTTATGTTCATATGTGCCTTGTCTTTTTTTTTCCTTTTTATCGATTATATTGTGATATAATGTAATATATTATATTATATTGTGTCAATTGTAAGTCTCAATTTTAAAATTTTATATATTTTCCTTCCTTCTACGAAGGCGTAGTCATATTAGTTATTAGTCAAACTAAAAGGTTACAAAATCTTAATATGCCGATACTAAAGTAAAATATAGCCGGCATTGCACAGATGGTTTATAATACATTGGTTTATCGAAAATAAATGAGTAGATTTTAACTGGACTGTACAACGACCTTATTCATTTATTCATTCATTTATTCATTTATTCATAAAACGGGACGAGCCCAATATTTTACAATTTAACAAAGATATTTTAAAAGCTTATGATATAATAATTTA
Organism: Daktulosphaira vitifoliae; assembly: GCF_025091365.1. NCBI lineage: Eukaryota > Metazoa > Arthropoda > Insecta > Hemiptera > Phylloxeridae > Daktulosphaira > Daktulosphaira vitifoliae. The sequence continues at coordinate 21,396,056 of NW_026099576.1, forward strand.
TTAAACTAAAACAACTGACAAATTGCAATATAACAAAATTACAAAATATATGTACATAATATTTGATACAAAGATGAATTTTAATTTAACATGAAAAAAAATAAAAAATAAAAATAAAATAATTAGAAATAACAATAAAATAAAATGGAATTGAATATACATTATTAAATAAGGGGACTGAAACTTGGGCTAAGGTAAAACAAAGGAAGGGTCGGTATTAGCGATTTTCATCAAGCGGATTATCGGGGAGTTTAGAAAGTAATTTGAGGAGGAAAATGGAATTTGGAAGGGGATATTGGAACGCGTCAAGCGAGGAGGAACTTTAAGATTTATAAGGGATAGTAAATCAGGAGAATCAATATTGTTTGAAAGGAGATCTAGTAAGAATTTGCGATTTAAGACATGCCTACGATCGGCGAGACTGGAAAGGTTAAGGGAATGGAGTATAGGAGCATAGGAGTGAGGAGGATATTGGATATTGAGCTTAAAAGCAGCAAAGCGCAGGAACTTCCGTTGTACACGTTCCAACATTTCGCTGGCACCAGAAGTAGGTGGGTCCCATAAGACACATCCATATTCAAGAATAGGGCGAACTAGTGCACAATACAAGGCTTTTAGGGGGGAGATCAAGTGAAATTCTTGGGCTATGCGGAAAATAAAACCCAGCATTTTTAGTGCCTTACAACATATTTCTTGAATGTGTTTTATAGGACACAGTGTACGAGTAAGGGTAAAACCCAAGTCACGTATAGAGTCACCAGCAGAATTTAGGGGAATACCATGTATAGAATAAGGAAAAACAAGAGGATTACTTTGGCGCGAAAAAGTCATTGAGGAGCATTTTTGGATGTTGAGGGAAAGGCCAAGGGACTCGCCCCAAAACACTAAACGTTGAAGGTCTGATTGGAGGATAATACAATCGGACATTGAATTTATACGATAATAAAGCTTCATATCATCAGCAAAAATAAGGAGTTTAGCATGGTGAAGAACAGAAGTAGAAGAGTTCACAAACAAGGCAAAGAGGAGAGGAGAGAGAACAGCACCTTGGGGGACACCTGAGGAAGGATAAAAAAGTTCAGAAAAAACACCGTGGACAGACACAAACTGGGGTCGATCCAGTAAATAGGAACGAAACCAGGAGAGTAGAGGTTCACCAATACCTTGTTGATCTAAAATATTTATTAGTAGGGAATGATTAACACGATCAAACGCCTTAGAGAAATCAGTGTAGATCACATCAACTTGGCTATGAAAGCGGAAGGATTCAAAAATATATGAGGTAAAGGTGAGGTTGCATGTTAGAGTAGAGCGGTTTGGACGGAAGCCATGTTGTTCAGGTATAAGTATATGATTCAAGGAAGGTCGAATAGTATTTAGGACAACAGTTTCGAATAATTTGGAGATATGAGGAAGAATGGTAATAGGACGATAGTTAAGAACATGAGTTGGATCGCCAGATTTGAGAATAGGAGTTATAGAGCCAAGTTTTAAAGAAGAAGGAAACATCCCAGAACTCAGGGATTTATTGAAGATAAGAGAGAGGGGCCAGGTAATTACGTCCCGTAATCTAAATAAATAATCGCCCTGAATGCCGTCAGGTCCGAGAGATTTGATGTTATGGAGAATGGTAAATGATTTGTGTAACTCAATTACGGACACATGGACGATTGAAGGAAGAGGAAACTGTAAGTGAGAAGGATTAGTGGAGGGAGTGATCGAAACTGGTGTATAAACAGAAGAAAAGTATCTGGAGAAGAGATTTGACGTTTCTATAGGGCGTGTGCTATTGGAGCCGTCATAGACTAAATTACAAGGAATATTTTTGGAAGAATGATGTTTACGCACAAACTTCCAAAATGCTCGAGGATTTAGTTTTAGATTAGATTCTATTAGATTAGATTTAGCTTATTTACGTGTCGTGATTTTGAAACAATATTAGAAGCATTGTATTTATTGAATTACTTTCTAAATTCAATAGGATGCTGAGAAGGTATTAATTTTACTATGATGTGTATTTTTTTTTTACTTATTACCAATTATTCTCAGCTTAATTTTTTGCTTCTTTTAATTCAGGAAAACTAAATTTATAATTTGAACTAACATTAAATCAAAATTTTATTTTATAAATTGTAAACCTACAATTTCAAAAACAACCCCCGTACACATCGAAGATATTCTTTATCCCTTTTGAAAACATTACCGTCCCCCTTCTCACAATAAGAGATACATTGCTATCTTCAAGGTTTTTTAAAAGAAGATAAAGCACGGATGACCTATAACTCCCCTTACCATTATATGGTACAGTCGCCAAATGCCAAAACTGAACAAACAAATAACTTAATAAAGTTAAATGTTTTATTTTTTCAAAGAAATATATTCAATCATATTTTATGGTTTGGATAATTTATTTGTTTTTCATGTCTAATATTAAATGAGATGAACTGAGATATAGATATAACAACGTCACCACTGTGCCGCGACCCCCCTGTGCTGGGTTTTTTTTTTATTTATCATAAAATTTTCGATTCATTAAAGTTAAATTCAAACTTGCATTTTGAACTAAATTTTATGGCCACAATTTCAACGCTTTCCAAAATCAACTTTGAGGACCATAAAAAATAGGTTGAAAATTATATTTTGCATTTATTATTTTTAACATATTAAAATAAAAATTAGTATCAATTTGTAAACTTCATTTTTTTTTTATTTAATTATTCATTTTTTACTAATTAGTAATTATATCAAAAATTTGAAGTGATAGAAAAAGTTTAATTATTGATTTGAAAACAATGCGAAAATATGATATAGAAAATCATATTCTTGTTTCTGATGAAAGTACTTTGTACACCAGTGTGTTTATTCATAAGTAACAATATTTTTTTACAGCATATTGTATTCAGCTCTATTAATTTTTATACAAATTTGTCTTAGAATAACGAAATATACTGCATTAAATTTTTTATAATTTCTCCGTATAAATTACAATATTAAATTATTGAACATAAATTTCATACTATATTTAATTACTATAAATGGCATTTATTTAAATAAATACATAATATATTGTACTTTTATAATATTAAAGAACTACTAATGAGATTTAATTAAGGAAATAGAAATTGATGTTGCTTTTGAAATAACTTAGGAATTTCTCAAAATTAAACACTATCAACAGATTTGTATCGAAGCGTTTTTTAAGATTTTAATCACTGTCAGATATTATGTGTAATTTTAGCAACTTTGCCACATTCATACTTTGCCGCAACCTCAATGTGCTATTATTTAAATTTTTAATTTTGGTCTCATATATATAAGAATTTTTTTTATGCGCAGTAAATGTTAGATGTTAAATTACCTATGTGATTTATGCAAAAGTATAAAAATGCTCGTAGAAATTGATGAAAGAAATACTTTTAAAATATTAATATTTTTTTTAATTGACATATTAATATAATTTAAAAAATCTTTGCCGAACTTTATTTTTTTATTTATTTCCTAATAAATTAACAAATAAATAATATATTTAATACAGATTTTATATTTCAATCATATTTAACTACTTAATTTTATATTAAAATAATGTTTCATCATCACTATTTAAATATATTTATTTTCATGTATTTATTAATAATCAATATATATTTTTTAATTTAGATTCATACCTCCAATAGATCCAGATACAATTCAAAATGATGGAATTGAAGCTCTCAACATTATTCGTAAAGAATCTGGTTGGGAAAAAATGAACCACATAAGTATAGTTTATTTTGGTAAACAATTCTGTGTAGATCAAATAATAAATGATGAAGTTAGTATGATAAATTTTCGAATAAAAAAAGAACATGTATCACAGTTATTAAGATGTAGATTTACAGAAATAATGAAAAACTATCGTACATTATTATCTGCTATGTTAAATATGTGTAATAAAAATGCAATCAACTATTACCATAATTGTTTGACTAAATTATTTAGCTCATTCGTTAAATCAAAAAAAATGCTTGAAGATTTACATGAAGCTTTAGTTACTTTAAATAAATCATCAATATGGAGTGTAAATTATAACTCAAAATCAAGTCTACATAAAGTTTTTGAATGGATTGCAGAATTTCTCAGTTTGTTGGAGAATAATGATTTTTCTCTAAATAATATTGATGATAATGAAATGGAAGTGATTGAAAAACTTCTAGTCAATTTTAAAAACAATCTTGCATTTTTTATTACTCAGTTAACAAGCGAATTGAGTCAATGTAATTTTTGGTGTCATATAGAAGATACATTCAAAAATGTTAAGTATTATACAAACTATTTTAGAAATCAAGGGAATTTATCAATTAATTCAAATCCTGAGTTTTCAATCCAAATTATGCTTAATGCTTGCAATTTTTTTGAAAGTTTTTGCGAAAGTGTTAGCAAATCTTGTTATGAAGATCTAGGTTTTGAAAAACTTTCACACTGTAAAAACAAAGAATTAGATAGCAGACTTCTTTAGTTTATGTCTAATTCACTAAAATCTCAACTTATATATTAATCTTTGAATTAACAATTGTTTAAATCAATATACAGAGTGATTTTCTTATCATAACTCAATCACTTAAAGAATAAATATAATTTAAACATTTTTATTTTTGGTTATCTTTAGTTACATATTTTCCTTGAATTATTTACGTTGTAATACTTTTTAAGTTTATCCTCAAGCCTTGTGTGGGTGTCAACTTTGTATTTTTAAATGGGAAAACATGTTTTAAATTTAATAAAATGTTTGATTTTTCAATTTAATAATAAATGATATTTGAATTTTTCATATAATTTTTTTCGCTTATTAGATATAAACTCTTAAATTATCAAATTTTTGAGTTGATATTCATGTATAATACACAAGGTTTACAAATACATGAAGGTAATTGGTTTTTTTCTGTCACAGACATGGAGTGTTTATTGACAATGTTTACTATTAATAGTTTATAAATAGTATCTGTATTACCAGTTAGTGTATTTATAAACTCACAACAATGTACCTTACTATCATTGATAAGAAATGCCAATAATAAAAATCCAATTAGCTACCTATATTTGAAATTCTTTGTGTATTATATATGTATATTATCTCAAAAGTTTGATCATTTAAATTTTTATATCTTATAACCTAATAAAGTTATATTAAAATTTCAAATAACATTTACTATTAAATTAAAAACTGAAATATTTTATTAAATTCAAAATATATGTTCCACATTTAAAAAAATAAAGTTGACAACCTTATAAAGTATAAGGATGAACTTAGAAAGTTTTAAATAATTAATAATTTAAAAATAATGGGTAACTAAAGATAACCAAAAAAAATGTTTAAATTACATTTATTATGTTAGGAATTGAATGGGTTATGATAAAAAAGTCATCCTTTATATATTGTTTCCAGAATATTTTATAAATATACCATTTATACTGTATCATTTTACTGAGCAATATAATTTTTAATAATTAAGTTAACGTGTTTTAATTATTTAATTAATTAATAAACTATCTAATATTATAAGTATTTGGTGTTTTGTATCTATTATCTATTTTTTGTTTATTTCTCTAGAGGAATATAATTTTTATTCATTTTACTATACTTAGTATGATCAGCAACGTTATAAATCATAGTAATATTTTATACGGCCTCAATATAACTAAATAATGTATTCTGTAGTTTTTTTTAGAGGCAATTCGTCTATCACAATCCACATATATGCATACAAAATAAGTCATATTGGAAATTTTTTTTAGTTTAAGTTTCAAATAATTTTTGGTTCATCCCTTATTATATTAATATAATTACAACATTTTTACAAAATATTAACTTTTTAAACTTAACTACTGAAAATGTAAAGGAAAAGAAATGTTTCTTTATTTTGGTTTAGTTTATTAACTCTACCCCATAGATTTTCCCTTTAATTTTCGATCGCTGTATTGTTAGAATTCTTAATTGCTGTTGCTTTCTTTTCAAAAAAAGCAATTTTGTTCGAAATTCTTTAAAACATAATACTATTTATAATTTTAAAATAAGATGCATAACTACTATATATTTAAAAAGAAAAATGAGTTTATTATTACCCTATTCATTTATATTTGTCCCTTTCGACCTATAACTGTTGGTAAGTTGAGTATAAACAATATAAATCTTATTATATACAGGGTGGCCCACCACTTACTGACAACTTAAATAACTTTTGATCCAGTTAATATTTTTAGCTGATTTTTTTTTTAAACATTAGTTAGACGTTAGGTCTATAGCTATATCTCAATAATTAATTTTTTTACATTTTATTAAAAATATTAATTATTTTTAAATTTTAAATAAAATGTAAAAAAAAAATCTAAGATAGCTATTTTGTAGAGTAGAATTTAAGAAAAATTTTAGTAAAAAAATATCTTATTAATATTCAGTAGTAAATATTCTGTAGCGTTTTGAAGTTTGTGAAAATTTGAATTTTCATGTACTATTTTACGGTATTAAACATTGAAATACGTATTGAGAAAAGGACAGAAGAAAACGCTATCTTTTCAATATACTTTTGAATGAGAGTGATAAGTAATAATTGCCTTATCTAATTTCTTATCATGGTATTTATGCCAAGTTTGTAATGTATACACACTATCATCATATGTATACACAGTAATCATGAAAAGATAGCGTTTTCTTCTGTCCTTTTCTCAATACGTATTTCAATGTTTAATACCGTAAAATAGTACATGAAAATTCAAATTTTCACAAACTTCAAAACGCTACAGAATATTTACTACTGAATATTAATAAGATATTTTTTTACTAAAATTTTTCTTAAATTCTACTCTACAAAATAGCTATCTTAGATTTTTTTTTTACATTTTATTTAAAATTTAAAAATAATTAATATTTTTAATAAAATGTAAAAAAATTAATTATTGAGATATAGCTATAGACCTAACGTCTAACTAATGTTTAAAAAAAAAATCAGCTAAAAATATTAACTGGATCAAAAGTTATTTAAATTGTTAGTGAGTGGTGGGCCACCCTGTATATATATATATATAAAAAAATATTTAGTATTCTCTCTCAAAAAAAAAAAAAAATGATTCTGCTGTAGTATAGAATTATTTTTGTTTTGGCGTCACATTTATAATTTATTATTATTATTTATTTTATTTCATATTTATAAATCAATTTTGATTTTTCAATTATCTTTATTTCATTTTCATTTTATTTATTTTCATTATTTATCAGCTATTAATTACTTTTTACAATCATCTATTACAACTTATAGTGGTGTCAACTTAATATTTTTTTTGGGTACATATATAATACCTAGCTTAATAATTAACAATCTAATTAAAAAAATGACTAGTGATTTACATATTTTGGATCAATATTTCAGAAATTATTAACAGTTCAAAGTTTTAACTGGCTTTGAGGAATGGGGCTGCTGATATTTTTATCACTAGTCAATTAAACTAAGTGTATACTTGACTCACCTTTAAACTTCTTCTTTTCGAGTTCTTCGTTTTTATTAGTTACTGGATTTGTGTGATTGGGAACTTTTGTGTCTGTAGATATAATTGTATGATCATATTTTTGAAATGGCCTACTTAAAAAAGTTTGTTCTTTTATTTTATTTCTTGTGTTAATTTTTTTTTGTTATATTGCTCTTTTCAGCGCTTTTTATTAATTTTTTAAATAACAATATTGTATATGACTTTGACCGAATGCATTTTTCCCAACTTTAAATAAATTACAAATTAACTAGAAAAAATTAATATAATACAATATGATATTATTAGTCGAAAATTTAAAAATATGTAAGTGAATGCAGGTAATTTCCATGTACATTTATCAAATATAAATAAATAATTGTGATTATCTATAGAAACAAAATAGTTGTTTATATATTGTTTATAAAACATGAAAATGTTGTAATAATACAAAAATAAAGATATCAATAGGTGTATATGTGTATTGTGTATATTGACCAAGTTTATGTATATTTGGGGATTTGGTCAATTGGTGAGCAACGAGGATCTGTCGGGGTTTTAGAGTCCGAGGGTTTAGATTAATAAAGAGAAGTAGATATAAAAAATAATAATTAAAGTTCCCCTTATAGAGATATTATAAATGACCCAACTAGTAAGTATCTGTAATAATACACTGAGGCAACGAAGATGCGGTGGTCATTTCATGATTACCATGTAATGTGATTATGTATAAGGTACGAATTAGTTAGTAATAATTAATTGAAATTTAAAGATTAATTTAATGTTTTGATCTATTGCTTTATCGTTCTGTACTCAGATTATTAATTCTAAATAACTGAGTTATAATATAATATAAGTATAAGTATTGACTCTTATTGATTCGAAATCTTACCTGATAATTTTTCTTTGTTCTTATAATAACTCTTAATAGTATCAAGTAATAACAAAATGAATGTTTTTGAGGGTAAAGACCCATGGGCTGTTTATTAATGAGCACAACAGGTTATTTTAATAAAAAAATAAACCAAACTGAAAAGATGAACACAATAATTATAATCTTTGCATTATATTGCGGCACTTTTGCTGTCGTCGGCGACGCGATGTCCGGCATGATCCTCGGGCGTCAAAAGGTTAGCAGTGTTGATGACAAAGGTGTGTGAGTGCGGATAGGTTCATCGACGTTGTCACTTTTACAATGGGAAGAAGACTCCCGTCTCATTTGCGACGGGTTGTCGTCGACCGTGCGGCTCTTGCTGGACTTTGCACCGCGGCGTATGACACGCGGTGTTGGTCAGTCAAATACTCATAGTAGGGGACGGCTAATAAAGGTGGCACGAGTCGCGGGGCATCATGTATAACGAAGCGACGCGGACCGTGTCAATACTAACTATACTAATCAAGTAATTACTAGAAGCAAAGTACAAAGGTATATTGGAAACCGTATGGTTAATTAAAACTTTGATTGTGATATTACTATGATAGTGCTCTGTACAGCCATGTTATGCCCTAACAATAAGTAATAGTCAGATTGTAAATTAATCATGTATTTGTTAGGTAGAGAGCTATTTTAATAAAATCCACTTGTCACAAACATTATTAGAAGTATAAATTATAATTTGTCCTTATTTAATTTTTTTAAGTTTGTTGCATAAATATTTTCTTTTAGAGAGTATATTTTATTGAGAGATCGACACCAATATTTCTTAAATCTTCCTCTGGCCTAGCCAAAAAAAGATTAAAAAATATTAATATCTGTGAAAAAGATTTAATTACAAGCATGCAGCAATTAGATAGTTGCAACTTTTGCTTTGTCCGCCGGCGCGACGTTCATTATAACAAAAACATTAAGCTCAGTGACTAGCTACCCAATAAGTATAGAGTTGCAATACACTTGATAATAAATTTATTAGTATATTAATTTAAGTTTCAGTATTGATTGAGAAAATTGTAACGTTTAGCTCTGTCCACCGGTACGATATTCGTTAGAACAAAGACATTAAGATTAGCTACCCAATAATAAAAGCTCACAATAAATTTTTACTATTAAATAAAAATTTAAAGTTGGGTTGGATTTATTATTAAAATATAATAATTAAAAAAAGATTTAATGTTTAAAATATTATTTGATATTTATTTCTACAATAAGAAATATATAACATTATTATTATTTAATAAACAAATGAACTTAAATCAAAAGATTCATGAAAAAAAAATTCCCTTTAAAACTTCTAAGTGTTATTCAGTTAAAAAAAAAAATATTAAAAAAAAATTGAAAAAACGACTTTTTTTTTAACGAGTCGGGGTTACAGGTCATTTTACAAGTAATTAAATGTATATATTTCATTGCATATAAACTAAAAATAACACAACATAACATAATATCAATTAGTCAAATAATCAACTGGTATATATAAAATAAAATAAAATATGAAATAATGTATTAAATAGATAATGGTAATAATATTAATGGTAACAATAAATGTTACGAAAAGGTAACGTATAAATTGTTTTTAAAAACAACTAAGTCCCGGTGAGTGAAATCTTGAGTAGAGTGTTGTAAATTTTGTGTATTTTAAAATTACCGAAAAAACTGGTTTAGACGGAGAAAAATTACTTTTTATAGTCACTAGGGGTAATTTAGCAATACCTAGCATGATCTTGGAAGCTGAGGCTTTTTATTCTAATTGGTTGATTATAATGGGGACCCTGCGTATAACCGTTACTTAAAAATCTCTATAATAAGTAGATTTTATGCCAGCTGGTTATTTTGTATTTTAAATAAGAGAACCCTGTATTGGCGATCTTGTATATTCAAAATATGTGACACATGAACAAATGATAATATCATATTATATGTTAATATTATAAGTAACAATATAATATTGTAGATCCTTCCCAAAAAAACTACTCATCATCAATATAAAATTGCCGTTAAATCGGTATTAGCTCTTCTTCGTTCACCTTTCTGTCATTGACCGTGCTAGAAGGCAGATGTTTCTCTATTCTGTCACTGCTGTTTCAATGATGAAGTAGAGCCGACGACGGCGAACAGCCAGATATTTTCAGCGAAACATCGAGACCATCGGATGGGTTTCTTTGGAGACCGGGTATCTTTTCTTTTTTATAATTATATTTAAATAATGAGCTGTTTTATTAATTATTTTATTGCATTTTATTTTAATGTAAATTAGCATAATTTTATTTATATGTGGAGAGTACGTGTTTCCTATTTCTTCTAGCCAACGCTAAAGAGCGAGTGTCCAGGCCACTTCTGGTGTTTTTCATTAAATTCCGATTAACATTAATTAATAATAAGAACACTACTCTATGCTCCCTTCTTTTAGGATTATTTATTGGATAAATTTCAATATGTTTGTTTTATAATTATTACACACCTACACATGCGTTATTAGTTGTGCAATTAGCCAGAATCCACTCTGTTGATCACTTTACGTGCTCATATAGTGTTTGTAAACAGGCTTTAAGGGCAAGAGGAAAATCTGCGTGGTGAAGAACCTTCCAACAGTCTAGCTGTCTCGTTCGAAATTGTATTTTTATTTTATGTAAGTTGTAATTAAAAATAAATAGATCAATTATCAATAAATGTTGATAAAAAAAAAAGTTAAATATTACTCATTTCACCATATTGCCTATTGAAAATTAAAAATTTTATATTTGATAAGAATCTTGCTGTAGTTTATGGATTCTACTAGACCGATATCATTCAAAAAAATTTGAAATTTATTTTTGAATGGAAAATCTAACGAAAAACTACACATTTTTAAATCAACAAAGCTTAGTATATTTATTATACTTTGTTGGTAATATGTTTTATCTTTTTACTGTTTAAAAAAAAAGAATGAAACATTTTCTTGAAAAAACTCAAATATGTTTGGTTACATCTTATGTAAGGTAGATCAAAAAATTAATATTTCCTTTACTTATAAATGAAAATTTATAAGTTTGAAAACTGAATTTCAAAATATCTTTAATAACACAAATTATAAAAATTCACTGAAAATCCTGGACGCCTGTAGTTGAATCTTCAACTACAGTTTATAACACCAAGAACTTCCATAATGTCACGTTATCTGAGATAAATTATCAATTTCTTGTAATAAATTAATACCGATGAAATCATATAAAATAGGCAACAAAAAAATGAATAATTATTTTAATCACAATTTCAGCTGTAGTCATACACAACTTCAAGTAGATTTTCACATAGGACTAGTAGTGTTGATATTTATTATATTACGGGGTTTAAATAACACTAGTTTACAGTATTAATATGACTAGAGATTAATTCTTTTTGAGAACATTAGTTATATTTGAAAAAACTTCAACAATTTTTTATGTTAAGTAGTACTACTTGAATTTAATATTCATATTCTGGCATTCAATCAATCTTAGGTAATTTACATGGAAAAGTTACAATTTATAAGTAACTAAGTTAAAGTTATCATGAATTTTAAATAAATTTATTATATTACTATATAAATTTAAGAAGATATTAATATAAAATATTATTTATTTCAAATGATATTAAGATATTTGTCATACTATTGTGACTCAATCTTTACATTTTTAACTAAGTCAATTTTACATAAAATTAAACCATTGTTGTTGCGTAAATCCTCAAATAAAGCACAAATAATTTGTTTTCATTTGTAAATTGTAGTAAAAATATGAAAAATTTTATTTTATTACAGATATTTAAAAGAAACGTAGATCTTAGAAAATTTAAATACTTAAGAATTAAAGTTAAAATGTTAAAATAAATTTTAAAATCAGAAAAATAAATATTATTTCAAAATTAACTATTCTTCTTCTTCCTTGCCTTAATTCCAACTACTTGGGGTCGGCCACCCTTATCCTAAACTTCCACTTGACATGATTTCTTACATCATCTACGTTCACATCAACTATCCTGAAATCGCATTCCATAGCATTTTTTATCTTTCTCTACCTCTTCATCCTTCAACATTCATTTCTATAACTGTTCTTTCAGCTTCCGATTGTTCTCTCCTCATAACATGACCAAACCATCTAAGTCTATGATCTCTTATCTTATCCACGATTTAGGCTACACCTATACCCCCTCTTATATGTTTGTTCCTTATTCTATCTTTTCTAGTCAATCCACTCATCCAACTAAGCATTCTCTGCTCTACTTTCTTATCAACCGCTCAACACTCTGAACCATACATCATAGCTTGCCTTATTACAGTCTTGTAAAATTTACCTTCCAGCCTCATTTGAATTCTTTTATCGCATAAGACACCAGACTCTCTCCACTTAACATTATATCGTCAGCAAACAACATGCACCATGGCATCTCACTTTGTATTTCTCTAGTAATTTCATCCATCACTATAAATAATAAGAAAGGGTTTAAAGCAGAATCTTGGTGCACCCCTACTCTTACCCGAAAACCTTCTGATATTCCTCCTACGCTTTTTACCCTTGTACAAGTGCCATCATACATATCTTCTGTTAATGTACCTTTTCGAGACTCTTTTTCTCATTAATGCCCACTTTAAAACCTCTCTCGGTACTCTGTCATACGCTTTCTCCAAATCTATAAATACCATACACAGCTTTTTCTTATTTTCCCTAAACTTTTCTATTAGTTGCCTCACACAAAATACTGGCTCCATTGTTGACTTACCAGGCATAAATCCAAACTGGTTTTTAGATACCAATGTCTCATTTCTTACTCTCTTATCTATTAACTTTTCCCAAATTTTCATACTATGATTCATAAGCTTTATGCTTCTGTAATTTTCACACTCCTGTATGACTCCTTTCTTATTTCAAAATTAACTACTTTTATGACTAACGATAAGTGATTAATGGGAATAAGCAAACCTTAATAAATAGTATATCTTAGTATCAGAGTAGGTGTCTTCAAGCCAACTTTATGGCAAGAAGGGGAGGAAAATAATAAAAAATACTTTCATAAACTAATCTAAAAATTATTGGCGCAAATAATGTTTCAAAAATTATATGCAGGAAAGGATTGAAAAAGACCATTCATACACATATAAAATATTTATTTTCAATTTAACTTTTGAAAACGTTTCAGAACGATTTACAACTTTTAACCTATATGAAATTAAAGTTCTGGAAGTTTACTAAAAGATAAAAAAAACACCCCACGATTGTTCTACAACGACAAATTAGGAACTTTTATAATTTGGCAATTGTAAAATTTAACAGATTTAGATCGAAAAAATTATTATGTTATTGTTGTTAATCTTTGTCAAATATCTTTTATATTTGACTTATCTATGCCACGTGCCTAATGTCCTTTGTTTTATCTAACGATTGATGAGACTCGACTGTATGTAAATAGAAATAAATTGTATTATAAGTCATTATATGACTAATAATTCAATATAATAAATATAATGGTATTAGCTAAAAAAATACTTTTTAATAATGATTATCCAAACAAATTACAACTTTTGATTTATAAACTAAAATAACGATAAACAAGCAGCATAAAAATAATTTATAGCTATAAGTCTAATATTCTACCATTAAAAAAAAAAATCAATTAAACCATGATTCAGGTGAATAAATATAAAATATATATATATATATATATATATTTTAATTGCAAGTGTAATAGGTACACATAAAATTTTTATTTTTATTGTAAACACTATGAAAGTTAAGTTAACACCCTCATTGCTCCTCCATCGAGACGCGCTGGCTTAATATTATGAGAAGGACAGCACTTATATAGATGGTTTGCAACCTAATATATTATGTATATTATATGCATATTATGATTTAGTAAATATGTTTAGGCTACTTCAAATATTTTGAGAAAAATTAATTTTTCTTAATTAGTTTTTATTTTTCGTATTTCTTATAAAATTCATGAACAAGTCAATATTGTTTACATATTTTTCAACATCGAATCTAATTAAACCACTAAACGTAATATAAGAGTCCTTCTACAAAAAACTTAAATACGTCTTATTTCCTTATTACGATCACTCATCTAAATTATTTATTAACTAAAAAGAAAAGAGTATACTCCGTATGTCAAAAATGCCCAATAATGCTGATTTTAAAATGTGATAATTTTAATTAAAACATTAATAGAGCTGTGCAGTTTATTTTTAAACCTACTTAAAGAGAGGCTCATCAATATTTTTTATTAAAGATTTTTGATGATTATTTTGAGAATTAACTTAAACAACCCAACGTAACTAAACAAATGAGATATAAATTAAGTTTTATTAAACAAAATGTTCGTAATTATGGAATTTACGACTTTTTTACTTATTAAAAGTATTATACGCTTTTTTTCTTAATTACTAATTCTTAATTATTAGGTCTATTTTTACGAAATACGTATAAACCTAATCCTCAATAACTTCACGTATAAAGTGAATAGACAATATTGTCTAGTTCTAAATATGTGAAAATAAATTTTCAATATTTCAATACAATAAAATAACTTTTAAATTTTTAGCGTAAATGTTCTTCTTTACTAGGACGTCAGTAGTAATTAACTTATTAAGTCATAAAGAAGGATTTTTCAGAAGAAAAATACATAATTTTTTTTACATTGGTCTTATCATAATAGAGAAGGGTGAATCTTACTTTTGAAATTTCAATTTTTTATTTCTTAAATTCTTAATTTGTTTAATATTATAGTAAAGTAATTCATTTAAATTTAATTATAATTATTGAACCCTTTCATATTATTCCAGAAGATTGCAAATGGTTAAAAATAGTTTTTTTGTAGTTTTACGCTTATAAATAAAAAAAATTTACACTTGTTATAAAAATAAATAGATTTTAAAATGTAAAATTATTATTTAAAAAAAAATTCAACCACCATCTTATGCATTCCATAAAACGCCTACATAAAATATTCTATCACATTGATCAATCAAATACAACAAAAAATATTTCAAGAATATCACTAGAGATCGCTAAACCAGTTTTGCGGACTATAAAAGGCCATTTGTCTCAAAATTTGGGTGCTCTTCAGCGCTCTAGCTTTCTGCTTCAACTGCGATTACGTGTCTCTCTGGAGTTCCAATCAACGTACACAAATGGAATCTGCATCAGTATATGTTTCGCTATTGATTAAAATTTTATACCAAATCTACTCCGTTTTTGTCATTTCATCACTAATCACTAGGATTAAGAAGAAATATTATTCATCTTATTTTCGGTTGAATACTTTTGGTGATATAAATATTCCAAAAAATATAAAATATTAATATTTATTCATTATTTATATATGTATATACACTTGAAAAAAAATACATGATTAGATTGCATTGTGTTCTATTACTTATTGGAGCGCCACAACCTGGCTGGATAGAGTACTAGCACAATAATATTGTAGTCAAGATTCCAAGTAATTATAAGCGTTCTCTAAATTGTCTCTCCACTTGTCGTATAGCCAGACTGATCTCAGCCACAGTGTGGGCAAGAGATCCCTTTCTATTTCATTTTACTATTGTCCGTGCCCAGTATATCTAGACACTCTTACTTTCCGTTGCTACCCATCCTATTATACCCTTTCTTTTAAATTTGTTTAATACACAACACCATATTTCTAGATAATTATGAAATTTTTAAACTTTCAAACGTCTGCGTTATAATGTGGGAGAAACTAAGAGAATGAGGCATCATAAATTTAAACATTTACTGTAATATTATTAAAATTGAGGGAGGAGCAAATTATCATAGCAATACAGACAAATATTCAATTTTTAGAGGGACTATTAATATTTTTAGGGAAATTCAGCCCATTTAAAAATTGTTAGCCATAAGAATTTATTTATAAGAGATGTGTTTATCATAAGTCACAGGGGCAAAATCACGGGGCGGCTATATAAAAAAAAATGATTTTATTTTAATATTTCAATAGATATAAATAAAAATGTATGTCCTATATTCTACCCATCAAAAACTACTTATAAGGTGACAACTTAATGATTTTTACGTATTTGTTAAAGAATATTTCATTTATAAATAGAGTTAATATATTATTTATAAATAAGTAAGGTAAGTGACATACGCCAGTGTTTATATAAACAAATATATAAACGTGTATGTATTAACAAATATATTTATGAAGTATTTCATTTATGCGTAGATGTGGATGTTAAATGATGATCATTGTGTAAACATATGTAATTTAGGAATATTTTGAAAAATATAATATTATATTCAAAGATATTCCATCATTGTTTGCTTTATTCCAATTAATAATTAATAATATATTATTATTAAAAATATTATTTTACACATTTTTTATTATTTTTTGTTAGAATTAAATTTTTATTATGAATAATATTGTTTAAAAATATTATAAAATCTAACAAAAGTCCATCTATATTTTGGCATTGTATTAAATTAAATTAAATATTAATCATACACTTAAAATACCATAATATCAGGGCCATCTTGGGGAAGATAAAAATTTATTATTTTAGCTTATCATTATTTACATCCTATTACAAAAAAAAAACCTATAATTAAAAACATATATAATTGATTAAAACAATTTTTACTTAACCGCTTCTATTTGAGCTATTCTTAAATATGACTATCCTTGAAATCGATAAATTTAGCAGCGATGCAAACATGAGAAGGTATTAATTTACTAAGATGTGTTATTTTATTTATTGTGTATGTTAATATTTCTTCTCAGGTCTCACTGAACCGATTTCTTTCAATGATACGTCAAAAGATCACAAATTGTATCTAGTCAAAGAAATTACTCTTAAAAATTGAAAAATGTCTTCGTTCCCCATAATTAGAGGAAATCTCCAAAAAAATTAGAAATTTAAAAATCACTAATTTTCGAAATTTTTTCAATTTTTTTTACTAAAAACTGTCATAATTTTTTGAAAAATGTATGGATCAACATAATTTTTTTCTATAGATGCATGATGTCTTTACCTTTCAATTAGTATATTTTTTTTATAAATTTGCCCGCGGGGGGAATTAAAATGACAACTTTTTCACAAAAAATTAACTTTTGAAAGTGTTCCGGAAGGTCTGACACTTTTATATAAATCTTAAATCAAAACTAATGTAATGTACTATACTATGGAAAAAAATTAGGACTTTATTTTGCCTTCACAATAATATCGACTACGATATAATATAACCATCTAAAGATTTGCATCGAAGCGTTTTTTTTTTATTGTGATTTTAATCACTGTTATATAACATTATACTTAATACAACTATGCCACGTCACCACTGTGCCGCGACCTCCTTGTGCTGTGTTTTTTTGTGTTAAAATTTTCGATTTTATATTTTTAATTTTTAATTTAATTATGCTATAACTTTTTCAGAAATGTATGGATCATTACAATTTGTTTATGAGAAATACTATTTACCAACTGTTTTCAGTCAACATACTTTTTTTATTAAATCGGACTATTTCTCTTTATAAAAGAGGGGTTCAAAACATAAAAATTTATATAGAAAAAAGAACTTTTTCAACTTAATTTTTGAAAGTGTTTCGTAAATAATGATACTTTTATATAAATCTTAAACAAAAGCATATGTAATTTATTTTACTATAGAATAAAAAAAATTTCGGACTATAGTTTGTTTTCATGGTGAAAACTGACATCTAAGTTAATAATAAAAATACGATTTTTATAAAAAAAATATAATTTATACAGAACTTATCAATACCACGTCTCCACTGTGCTGTTTTTTTTCACATTCAACTTCAATAACAAAACAACCTTCCCAATATTAAGAATAATATAATTTATAAGTCAGACAAATTTAATTACTCAGTAATTTAAACAACGAATAATATCAATATTGAATTTCAGAGTTACTGCCTTATTAAAAGTGTTTCTTTACGATCCATGATTAATTGAAGACCTTTGTAATGGATAATTATTCAACTATATTAATCCTTTTGTCCAAGATTTTTGTATTTATTTACTAACACGTTGAATACTAATATTCCTCAGTATATAGTTTAATATACTAATATTTTTGATATTTATATTAAGTTTAATATAATTTCACTTAAATATCTAGACATCATTATAAAACTAAAAAATTTTTACTTAATTGGCATAATTTATGTTTATTAAATCTTTATCTCTCTTTTATGAATTATTATTAACTGTAAAAAATTAAGCTTCTGATGATTTCATATCAAAATAATTACATACAATTAAGTGATTTCTTTGATGAAAATATAATAATATTAAATTATTATACAGGCTCAACACATTTTCATGTTTTATAAACAATATACAAACAACTATTTTGTTTCTATAGAAAAAAACAAATAATTATTTATTTATTTGATAAATGTACATGGAAATTACCTGCATCCACTTACTTATTTCTAAAGTTATCGACTATTGAAAGATCATATTGTATTATATTCGTTTTTTCTAGTTAAATTGTAATTTATTTAAAAATGGAAAAAATGTATACGGCCAACGTGACAAATACAATTTTATTATTTGAAAAATTAATAAAAAGCACTGAAAAGAGCGATGTAACAAAAGTGATAATCACAAAAACAAAAAAAATTGAACATAATTTTGATTTAAATAGGCCAAATCAAAAAGATGATCAAACAATTATATCTAGCGACGCTAAAGCTCCCAATTTTACAACTCCAGTAATCAATAAGAACGGGGAGCTCAAAAAAAAGAAGTTTAAAGGTAAGTCAAGGGTACATTTAGTTTAATTGACTAGTGATAAAGATAGTAGCGGCCCCATTTCTGAACGTCAGTAAAAAATAGAACTGTTAATAATTTCAGAAATATTGATCCAAAATTTGTAATTCACCAGCCATTTTTTTAATTAGATTGTTAATAAATAAATAAAGTAGTTAATTATGTATGTACCCAATAGAAAATGTTAAGTTGCATGTATAAGTTGTAATACATGAGTCTAAAAGTAATTAGTAGCTGATAAATAATGTAATATAGGCAATTATAATATTTAAAATTGATTTTAAATGTACAACTCCAGTAATCAATAAAAACGGGGAGCTCAAAAAGAAGAAGTTTAAAGGTGAGTCAAGGATACATTTAATTTAATTGACTAGTGATAAATATAGCAGCAGCCCTATTCCTAAACGCCAGTTAAAAATAGAACTGTTAATAAATTCAAAAATATTAATCTAATAGTTGTTATTAATAATATAGTATTTTTTACTTCAGATAAGGCAATTACAATTATCAAATATATAGTTACATTTAAGTATAAATAATAAGTTAGGAGTTATGCATTTTATTTTAAAATTATAAACATTAATATGTTTTAAGGAATTTCGAACAAAATTGCTTTTTTTGAAAAGAAAGCAACAGCAATTAAAAATTCTAACAATACAGTGATCAATAATCAAATGGAAAATCTATGTGGTAGAATTAATAGATTAAACCAAATTAAAGAAACACTTCAAGTAGGAGGTAATGGTGATCAATACGTACTAGGAGGAAGACAATACAAACACGATCAAGACATTACAGAGGAAGAATACAAAAATGATATAGATGGTAATATAACTAATAGCGCAATAGAAAGAAGCGAAAATTGAAGGTAAGGATAAAGGCCACATTCAAGAGGAAATAGATTTTATACATGAGCAAGATGTATCAAAGAGGAAACAAACAGATAATAACATTAGGATAAAAGATAGCATAGTATTAAGGAACCATCACTTCACGTAGAAGATAATGGTATAGTTTATGTATAGTAGTAATGGTATAGTGTAAGTTATCGTAAATGTATATGATAAATTTCATCTAAAAAAAAAACGAATTACCAATATACTCATAAATGAAATATTGTGTTTGATATTTTCATAAATAAAAAATTATCTTACATTTTTATTTTTTAATTTATTATAGTATGACTAAATTAGAATAAATTTTACTAAAATACCTAATACATATGTGTCCTCCTACCAATGAAATGTTTTTTAAAATCAAAGTTTTTCTTCGAATAGAGTTTTAACACAGCAAAGCTGCATAAAAACATTTTATTGTAGTTTTGACCGTATTCCAAAGAACTTGCTTCATTAAATATGCATACAAATGAAACCTATATTGACACTGCCCCTCGTCTCTTCGTTATACACGATGCCCCGCGACTCGTGCCACCTTTATTAGCCGTCTCCTAATATGAGTATTTGACTGACCAACACCGCGTGTCATACGCCGCGGTGCAAAGTCCAGCAAGAGCCGCACGGTCGACGACAACCCGTCACAAATGAGACGGGAGTCTTCTTCCCATTGTCAAAGTGACAACGTCGACGAACCTATCCGCACTCACACACCTTTGTCATCAACACTGCTAACATTTTGACTCCCGAGGATCACGCCGGACATCGCGTCGTCGACGAAGGCGAAAGTGCTGCGATATTATGAAATATATGAATAAATAAATATGTATATATATTTATAATATATAAAGGGAAATGGTGTTCATTAAAAAAAAAATTGTCGAAAGAAAAAAGAGTATAAATATTATTTTTCATAAAAAAATTGTATTGATCTATACACTTTTCAATAAGTTATAACATTATAAAGTTAAAAATGTAAAATATGAAATCGAGAATTTTCACACAAAAATAACATTCGGTAATTATTTTTACCGTGAAGACAAAATAAAGTCCGAAATTTTTTTTTCCATGATAAAGTATATTACATTATCTTTAAATTAAGATATATATAAAAGTGTCAGAGTATCCGGGACACGTTAAAAATTTAAGTTTTTAAAAATTGTCATTTTGAATCTCCTTCTAAGGGCTAGAAAAGGGTCAGATTTATAAAAATAAATATACTGAATAATAGGTAAAGACAATATGAATCTATAAAAAATTATATTGATCCATACATATTTTAAAAAGTTATAGCATATTAAAGTTAAAAATATGAAAAAGAATTTTTTTACAAAATTCGTATTTTTTTTATTAACTTTTATGACAAAATAAAACAAAATATAGTCCGAAATTTTTTTTTTCATAATAAATTATATTACATAAGCCTTAATTTAAAGTATATATAAAATTGTTAGACTTTCTGGAACACTTTCAAAAGTTAATTTATTTGTGAAAAAGTTGTCATTTTAAAACCCCTGGGCAGGTCATATAAGAGTCAGATTTATAAAAAAAATATACCAAATGATAGATAAAGACATCAAGCATCTATAAAAAAATTTATATTGATTTGGTAATTTTTGACAATGTGATGGCAGATTTAAGAAAAAAAATTTAAAAATTTAGTAATTTTTAAATTTGTAATTTTTTTGGAGATTTCCCCCATTTACGGGGAACGAAGGAATTTTTTTCAATTTTT
The DNA here is from genome assembly GCF_025091365.1 of Daktulosphaira vitifoliae. Taxonomy (NCBI): domain Eukaryota; kingdom Metazoa; phylum Arthropoda; class Insecta; order Hemiptera; family Phylloxeridae; genus Daktulosphaira; species Daktulosphaira vitifoliae. Next base: position 21,417,889 of record NW_026099576.1, read on the forward strand.
GAGGGTAATATCTTTGACTAGATACAATTTGTGATCTGTTGACGTATTGTTGAAAGAAATAGGTTGGGCGAGAGCTGAGAAAAAGTGGTAACAGACACACAAAAATAAAACACATCATAGAAAAATAGTTAATATTACATTTAATTAATTCTCTATCTTATTATACAAATATATTTATTATATTAAACCTTTTAAAAATTTCTTTAAATAAATTACTCTTTGAAATAGTTTTTAAGCTTCAATATTTATGAAAGTGAGCATTTGTCGCACAATAAGTAATGGTGCTCTCACATCTGGCCTTTAAATTAACTTTATGAAATATAATTGGCATTAACTAATTTTATAAACCCTACGCAGGTTATTAAATGCATATTTTTGAATTTATGTTTAGTTGATAAAATTTTTGTGAATTCATTTTTATTGGGCTGTTGATTTAATTATTCGGCTTGTTGATTTAAGTTATAAAATACTCATATATTTACATAATTTCATTAATTTATAAGCTGTTAACGATTCAACATTAGTAATTTCAATTTTTCCTTAAAATTAAATATGTATAACCCTAGTTAATAAAATTATAAACTCTAAAATATGAGAATGTGATAATGGAGCTCATTATAAATATACTATTATTTATTATTATTCATTTTGTTTCCAACATCTTGATTGAGTTTGTTAAATTGTATATAATTATGATATGATTAATAATATTTTGAGGGATGTACATCATATACCGTTAATCAATTTTGTAAATTAACGTATACCTCGTAACAATAACATAAATCTGCGAATAGCTTGAAATAAAAAAAAATGAGTAGATATTTACTATAGAGGAAAGCGGTTTAAGTTGACACCTGATACAAGATTATTTTCTTAGATTAAAAAAACATTGTAAATTTTGCAAACTTTTTATGGTAATATTTTTAAAAATATTATAACGATGACGAATTTTTTTGATAATAACATAAATGAGCAAATAAGTTAGTTGAAAGTCACACCTCGTTTGTAAAAACAATATAATATTGTTTTAAAGCGTAAGATTTAACTTGAACGTGAATAAATAAATAAAAACAATTTTTATTGAAATAGCTGAAGAAAACTATGACGAATAGAAGTATTTGAAAATTTAAGACTTATTTAAAATAGAACAGTCTACGTAAAATTTTGAATAATAATTAAACGTGCAAAATTGTAAATAAAATTCCTGTATTTAAAATAATTTTCCTATAATAAGTGAAACTAGTTCAGTTACTGAAAAAATAAGTCTAATAATTATCCAGGAACATATTTAGGGTATCCATCATGTCCATTTTCTTATTTAAATAATTTTACAATCCAAGTTTTTATTTTTTTGATATGAATCTGAGAAGGTATTGGTTATGTAATGGTGTGGGTTTTATTTTTATGTCTGTCTATATAATTTCTCAGCTATTTATTTATACATTAAGACTGATTTTATAGATAAATATCTGATTGGAACAACTAGTTGTATAAAGTATGATTGACATATCCCCCAAACCACCCTGGTCGTTTCCTCACCATAGGTAGATGGGTGGTGTAAAACTCCAGGGGGATAATGGTGAAACGTAGGTGTTGTTCATTCTTAGATAATGTTGTGTTATACCATGCTACATACAAGGTTACCATGGTATATGTATAGTATACCGTGGTATATTCATAGCATACCGAGGATGATGGAACATCATATAGTATATCTTGCTATATTATAGAAAATTGGAGGTATTTTGAAAATTGCATAATTTTAGAAATATGCCAAAATATTTGAGCGCTGAAAAGTGAAAGGTGCAATCAAGTGGCGGCGGCGGCATATTAACCCAACTATAGCAATTTGACGTGTATTTTTATTTTTGATTATTCAGTTACATCACTGCATTTGTTAATAGACATTTTAGCTTCGATGCGAAGCTGAGAAGGTATTGGTTTTACTATAATGTGTTTTTTTTTTTTTTGTGTCTGTTACCACTTTTTCTCAGCTCTCACCGAACGGATTTCTTTCAACGATAAGTCAAAAGATCACAAATCGTATCTAGTCGAAGACATTACCCTTCAAAATTGAAAAAATTTCCCTCGTTCCCCGTAAATGGGGGAAACCTCCAAAAAAATTACAAATTTAAAAATCGCTAATTTCCGAAATTTTTTCAATTTTTTTTACTAAATACTGCCGTAACTTTTTCAAAAATGAACATATCAATATAATTTTTTTTTTTTTAGATGCTTGATGTCTTTACCTATTATTTTGTATATTTTTTTTTGTAAATCTGACACTTAACCTGCCCACAGGGGGGATTTAAAATGACAACTTTTTCACAAAAAATTTACTTTTTCAATATAACTTTTAAAAATGTTCTGAAAGGTCTTACACTTTTATATATATCTTAAATTAAAGCTAATGTAATATACTTAAAATTTAAAAAAAAAAATTTGACCCCTGGACTTGTCTTCACGGCGAAAATGGCTACCGAATGCTATTTTCGTGTGACAATTCTCGATTTTATTATTTATATTATATTTAACTTTATAATGCTATAACTTATTGAAAAGTTTATGGATCCACACAATTTTTTTATGAGAAATAATATTTTTTAATAAACCCTTTTTCATTCGACATACTTTATCTTAATCGAGATATTAATAAGGAACCAGCAGATCAAGTAGCTTTTGGAATAAAACACCAATTTTTTTAAAATTAAACACTATCTAAAGATTTGCATCGAAGCATTTATTTTTGATAGTGATTTTAATCACTGTCAGATATCATTATACTTGATCCAACTATACCACGTCACAACTGTGCCGCGACCTCCCTGTGCTGGGTTTTTTGTTAATGTGTAAACGTTATTGTATAAATCATATGTATACACATACTCTATTACATTCATTTGTATACAAATATTTAGAAATCGCGAGTTTAAAATTAAATATTATGATATGAAAGTGAAATTACTTAAGTGGTGAAGGAAAGAATTAGTCTACGAATATGTGTTCTGTGATTTGCTGACCCCCTATGAAAATATGTGATTTTCCCGCGTAAATAAGCATGAAATCGTTGATAGAGTCACTGTGTCACCAAAAACCATCAGCTCTAAGAAGACTCTACTCTATGAACAATATGGCTGCCGAACCTGTAAGGAAACAGCACTACATTTATATCGCACCAACACTGACAGCCGAGATGATTGACTCTACCAGTTGCACTATTGCGTTCGGCGACAGAAAATTTTTGCAATTCCAAAGGAGGACTTCAATGTTACAGTATGCATTATTATATGTCGTGATGGAGTATCACGACATATTAGTATATCAGCAGACTTTTTAAATATAATTTATGGCATGATGGATGAAATAACATTATTTCTACAATCACCTCCGGTAAAAGGAGAGAACATTATGTTATACTAAAATGTCGATTTTAATATATCCAAAGTATTGTACTGTAACACAATGAATTTAGTATTAGAATCCAGGATGGTCGATGGGTGTCGAGTGTTATTGAATAAAGAAAACATTAATAGACTTATGGACTTACAGTGTACTATTAACAGTGCAATATCAAGAAAAATAAAAACACGTTTACTATTATACCATCAAATAGACTGCATCACACAATACGCCGATGGTAAATGGTCAATCCTAAAATTCAATATTCAAATAATGATGAAATGGTTAATTTTATAAGAAGTTATATGACAAAGAAATATGCAATATTATTCCTAATGGTGACAGAAATTACATATACGAGCTGAAGAATTTAGCATACAATGAAATAGTGGATCGATAGGTCAAGTCTTGGTCTGAGGACATGCTTCAAATTAATATGAATTTAATGAACATATATTGTCATAGCCTTTATTGTTATTTAATTTATAATGATGTTTTATAAAAAAAGGGCAAGAAATGTATGACGAAAATGATGGTCCTGCATTTTTCAATACAACAGTATTTATCCCAAAAAATAGTTATAGTACATGGGCAACACAATGGCTAAAACCCATCACGTCAAAACATTAACATACATTAATAATTTATGAACAATAACTTTAAATATTGTAATTGTACAAAATTCTAATAATAAGCTTATAATTCAAAATCAAAAACAAATTGTTGTAATTTGTATATAATATATTTATTTCATAATAATAATAATAATTATAATTATAAGGTTATAATATATATTTACATAAACGTGTAAAAATTAAAGTTAAAATATACGGACGATTCCTTTAAAAGGTGTATAAGTAAATACTTTGTCTAATATTACTAGAGCATATGAAGTTGTATTAGCGGCGAACGTGGTTGATGCTTCTATTTCAATAAGCAGGTCAAAAAATTGGACTGTAATTGTGTAGTTCTGCTTTGTCAAATCGATCACTACAATAGATTATTATTATGATAGTTAATGAGTATTCATCTTGTTTACGTGATACAATTAAGTTGTACATGCAAACAAGATCATTCGTACAACGATTTTGAAATTCACTTCTTAACTTTTGACTGCTACCTGTAAATATGCTAAGTATTTGTGTATGTTGAATGGAATAGGTTAAGTAATTAAAAGATTTAGAAATTATTCGTAATATAATAGTATTTAATATAAAATGTCAAAACATATAATATAAGATATGTATAACGGCAACGGGTCACTTTACTCGATAGACGGTGAAACTACGACTAAACTGTAAACATGTATACAATAGGCTGCATTGAGTAAAACAATATAATCGTAAAAGGATTGTGTCCCTTTGACCTTGTACTATACTAACATAAGTAAAAATACATTAAACTGTTATCTTAAATAATATTACTGGGTACAGTGTATTGTTTAATTATATCAACAGTGTACAATTAAAATAATCTATGTAAACATAATTTTCAACCTTTATAAAGTAAATTAGTTTTGTCCAATAACTATTAGTTTTTATTTTTATTATCATAAGTATTACTAATAAACTTTCTACCATCAAAATAACGTTTTTGTCCATAATTAGAATTTGCGATAAATAGTCTTTCATATAATTTTGTAAATAAATCTCCAGATATACCGATGAACGTTCAACTAATTCGTTAATGAATAACCCATATATTTACCCAGGAAAAGGAATATCCAAAATTGGAGCCAGCGGACTTTAACATTGGGCATACATATTAATGGCTTATAAATTTGATATAAAATGAGTACCTACAAATAGCAACTCAGCAAATTATTTATCTAGACTAGTGATTTAAAACAAACAAGTGGATATAGAAGCTAACGTTAATTATTTAAATTTTATAAAGGAAGAATCTAACTGAATAATTGATTGGAAAAAAGTTAAAAAAGCAACCAAACAAGATCCTATTTTATCAAAAATAAGTGAATATATTTATGTAACTCATGGCCAGATGAAGCAAATAAGAACTCTTTTTCAACAAGGGTGGCCGACTCCAAGTAGTTGGGATTAAGGCGAGGAAGAAGAGATCTCATTAGATTGATTCTGTATCGATGGGATTTTCGCCAAATGATTAAATGACGGGCATTTATGACGTCTTTATTATGAACGTGACGCAATCGATACCTTATCTAAACCACCGACGAATTAATGTCAAACGTTTCCCGTACCAAATAATGAATAACAATGTTCCTTAGCTCTAGTGCCCTACAAATTTAACAACCGACAGCTGCAAGACGTCAACGATAAAGGAAACCGTATACGCAATTGTGCTGTAGCTACACACATTGACATCAGGAGAATACGAGCACGTGAGAGACGCCACTCACGACCACCGCACACACAACTACCACAATAGTAAAACTGGTTAGGGTAAGTTGCGCTCATGACGATGAAAAACCGAAACTCACCTAATCCCATCGCGCCATCTTGCATTGGCACGACCCAACAAAATATAAGTATATAATTAGTTTTAAATATTCCAAAGAAACAAACATTGTTTTCAAAATAATGATAAATGGTTCTACTTATAATCAATAATCAATAAATTGATAAATTGAAAGGGGTTTTACTAGTCAATACCAAGAGTTAACTTTATATATACTAAAACATCACAATCAATGGGGGTTTGCAAAAAACCCTCTTATTCTTTCAAGTTATACGTTGATTTGTGAGCAAATACGTTAATTCCTAAAATTGTTAATAGATAATGCCGTATATTCTCCAAAACACTATTGATTTTTGCTATAAACGTTGTTTTTGTTTACTTCTCAAGAAGAAGATAAATTCTAACCCAATTTATTCTTTCGATGGTTTATATTTTCTCAGTAAGAACTACACGAAAAGAAAATTTTTGTACAATCATGCTTCACATAACAGATCTAAAAATATTTAAACTACAAGTAAAACTATACAGTAAAATTTATTATTTATATCTATGAATAATAATGTCGTTCATTAAAGATAAATTTGTATTTAAATAAATAAAAAAGTAAACAATGTTTTTTCGATTATCTGGTATATATACTCATATTATACTTAATTTTTTTCAATTGAAATTAACAAATTTTAAAATTCATATATACTTAGTAGTATATTGTTTGTAGTATCAACATCACTTAAGTATTTCTTTAAAAAGTTATAACAAATTTTAGAATGCATTGGCAAATTTATATCGAATTGTTTTTTGGTGTTGTTTACCTATTATGCAAACCAATTAGAAGTTATCCTAAACCGGTAAAATTTTTAAATTTTTATAACGAAAAGTATAATATAATATACATATTATTTATATGATAGGCTAGAGGCACAATAGACAGACTTGCATGGGCATTTAACGAATATGTAACATATGATGATGAACTATCAATGGAAGAAAAAATAAAAAAAGAAAGGGTAACGCTTTAATATAGAAATAATTGTATCATCAATTCAAAAATTAACACATTAGTAAAATTATAAATTAGTCATACATGTATAAAATATTAATGTTAATATACGGATAAAATAATGCATTTTTTTCGAAAAATGACTTAATTTTCAAAATTATTTAAAAATAAAACTTTAAAAATGGTTAATTTGATGATATTGAATTGTTTTATCAGGCTAGAGAAGTATTATTAATGACGAATAATGAGACTTCTTTTGAAGCACTAAATATTAACAAGGTAACTGTAATTAAGTATAATTTTTTTGTTTAACATAAATATTTGATAAAATATAATTAATAAAATTTGTTCCAATATTTATAAAAAAATTGACTTACTCTATAATAAAATTTCATTAGAAAGATTGGGGGTCAATTTATATCAAATCATCCAACATAGCCTAATGACCATCTTTTTGAATTTCGCATATGAATTTTCTAGTATATATTAATATATAAATTACAAAAAAATGGTAGCACAGCAGGGTCGCAGCACAGTATGGACGTGCATAGTNCGGTAGCACAGTGGGGTCGAGGCACAGTGTGGACGAGGCATAGATGGGACAAGTATAGATGATATCTGACAGTGATTAAAATCACTATCATAAGAAACGCTTCGATGCAAATCTGTAGATAGTGTTTAATTTTAAGAAATTGGTAGTTTATTATATATGAATTATACAGGGTGTTCAGTAAGTCAGGAAACGGGTTTCTATTGTTCTCATTGTTACAAACAACCATTGAATAAAAATTTTTATGAAAATAAAAAAAATTGTATCATTAAGATTAATATGCTGCCTGGAAATTTTATAATTACTATTTATAATAAATTTATCAGAGAAGCCCAATATTTTTTTGCATTTTTAACATAATAGATAACTGAAATAGAAATTATAGTAATCATTTCCTAGTAACTTTTGGTGTTTAAAAAGATTCTACAATTCAAATATTCAGAAGTTAATTAATTTTAATGATTTACTTTAACTAAAAGAATCAATCAAAACAAAGTTGTTAGAAAAATTTACTCAATCGAGCGTATTATAAAATTTGATTATTATTGTAAAAATTCATTATTAATTCAGGAGAAACTAACAATATTATAACCTAGTAGTAGCACACACAAATAGAGTAAATTTATTATTAAATTACAAAGTAAAATGATTTAATTTTGCATATAAAACCTATCATATCAAACTTGATTCGCCAATAAATATTTTGAAAACATTAGAAATGAATGATTTTAAATGTCTATATGGAGAACATGGGACAAGTAACTGTTTTATTGATAGATTAGAATTTCTTTTTAATTTTTGAGGGTAATATCTTCAACTAGATACGAATTGTAGTCATTGGACGTATCGTTGAAAAAAGTAGGTCAAGTTAGAGCAGAGAAAATAAATGATATTCACAAAAAAACATCTTCTCGGCTTTGCATCGAAGCTAAAACTTAAAATATAGTAAAATAATTTTAATACGAATAAGAAATTTCTTCTCACGAGGGGAGAATATAGTGATGGGATCCTTGATCTTTATTAAAGTTATTGAATTTAAATGAGATAAAAATCAAAAGAGTTGAAAAATTATCCTAACTTAAAAAGAATTAAGAAAAAAATGCAAGAAGTTCCTTAACATACGTGGGTTAAACCTTGTACCCCAAGCGCGTAAAGCATAAGTTTTACTGACTCGGCAACCATACGTCACTTCTGTCGACTGAAAAAAATAGAAATTTAAGCTAGTTCGAATTTCAAAGTTATTTTTCTCGAATTAAAAAAAGCAAAAAAAATTTAAACAAGTTTAACTTTCTATGCTATATCAATTTGATTTATATAATGTTTATGAAAATCAGTGTACTCTCCTTGTATGGTATTTTAAATTAAAATAAAATACAAAACCCAGAATTTGAACACAAAAATAGCATATTTTTGAATACCGTAGTCATTTTTACCATGAAGACAAATCCAGAGGTCAATTTTTTTTCAAATTAAAATATATTACATAAACTTTAATTTATGATATATATAAAAGTGTCAGTATTTCCGGAATACTTTCAAGAATTAAATTGAAAATGTCCTAGTTTCAATACGCATGATTAAAGTTTTGACCCCCCTTGTATAAAGAAGTATGATCCGATTTATAAAAAAAGCGTGTCAGATGAAAAGGGTATATAAAAATTTATTATAAAAAATAATAATATTGACCCATACATTTTTCCAAAGTTATAGCAATGTAAATTTAATAATATAAAATCGAGAATTTTTTCACGGAAATCGTATGTTTTTCTTTAACTATGATGTCCATTTTCACCACGAAGGCAAGTCCAGAGGTCAATTTTTTTTCAAACTAAAATATATTACATAAACTTTAATTTATGATATATATATAAAAGTGTCAGTCTTTGCGGAAAATTTTTTTTTGAAGAAGCGACCGGTGTTATTCACGCGGGTTTGTTAACGTTTGTGCTTTTGTTTTGTCTTTATATTGATTCGGACATTTTGAAAATAGTTTTAATTTTAAGTAAAAAAAAATTGAAAAACTGTCGAAAATTAGCGATTTTTAAATTTTTAAATTTTTTGTGGGATTTCTCCCATTTACGGGGAACGAGCGAATTTTTTTCAACTTTTGAGGGTATGCCTTCGACTAGATACGATTTGGGATCTTTTGACGTATTGTTCAATAAAATTGGTGCACCAAGAGCTAAGATTGAATGTTCACAGACACACAAATAAAAATAAAAAAAACACATAATAGTAAAATTATTACCTTCTCAGTTTCGTATCGAAGCTAAAAGGAATAGTTCTAGGAGAATAAAGATTTATGACATCGGTATTTTGTACAAATATCGTTGTAATCTATATATTTATATTTAATTATTGAAAATTTTACCACTTTTTCATCATATTAAGATTTTTAGAAAATACAATAATATTTTAGCTTTTATACAAATCTGAGAAAGTATTGGTTTTACTATTGTGTATGTTGTTTTTTAACGCCTTTCTTTGATAATATTCAGCTCTCATTGAACCGGTTGTTGGTTTATACATTAACAAAAGAATGAATGGGTTATATACTTAATAAGTAATACTGTATACTATAGGGCAGACCAAAATGCTCATTTTATTCTTTGTTTTGATCGTATCATTGCAGATATTCATATGAGAATAAAAACACTATAAAAGCTTAGAAACTATAGAAATCGACTAAAAATCATTTCGCTCTTTTACAAACGGACATTTAAGGAAAAATTATGTTTTTTGCATATTTTTTTATAATTCGAGACAAAATTAAAAACAATGATATTAAATTAATCTATATGAAAAAACAAATAAATTAAACACTATGTGATTAGATATCAAATCATTGTGAAACATTATAAACAAAAACTTTTTACTAATAAAATTCGTAATAAAACAAAATTTATACATATATATTTTCAACAATTTTACAAATAAAAATTTAAATTAATATATAAAAATTTATTTTTTAATTATTCTAGAAGAACTTTTAAAAATATGCATTGCGTGTGTGAGCAAGCCAAATCAAAAAAAATTAACGCATATTTTTAACTGAACCATTTTATTTAAATACATATACTTTTTCATAATCTTACTATGATTATCATTTAGCTTATGTAATTTATAAATAATTTGTTTAATTGGTCAGTATATAAATTATGCTACAGCTAAATTTTATTTAACAAAAGTTTTGAAACCACATTTAGCTAAAAATTTTGGTTTTTTTTTTAATTTTTGTATTATTTAAACCCATTAAATTGATATAATAAAATGTTTCTACCTTTTATAAATAAAGTAATCTTTTATCGTTTGATCTTCAATGAACAACGTTGCAGTAATGAATCACTTTAATTTTACATTTTTTAATCATTTATGAAAAAAAAATTATTTTTGTTTTCAATTACTCATACACATTAAGCAGACATTTACTATTAGCTCTTTGTTAATTTTGTACTAGTCAGTAATCATAATGTATTATATTATAAACCAAAAATGTTAAAGTTTTTTAGTACTGGCTCAGTACTTAACATATATTAATATATGTGTTTGCCAGCTATCAAATTTCAGTATTGAACTTTTAGTAAATACACTTGCATTTCATAGAAATGTCTATATAAAAAATAGTTATTAACTGAATTTTTTTTTCAAACATCAAGATCTATAAAATACCTGAAGAAATGAAACAAATAACTGAGAAAATTTTTCTAGAGTCAAAATTCATTTATACCATTAGAGAACTATTGGGGAACTTGAATGAAATTAAAGACAAGGAAAAAAATATATGCGAGAAAGCAAAAGAAATAGAACAAAAATTGAACAAATTCAATAGTAATGAAGATAATTTAAATTAAAATATAAATTATTAGGGATTGAAAATAGTGTCTTTTATAATTCACTTTATGATTAGTTTTGAAATATAAATATATAATACGATAATGATAAGGATAAATTAGTAAAAGGTTATATAAGAGTAGAAATTAAATTACTTTTTTCATTATCTTTCAATTCTTAATTTGCTCCACAAAACGCTTTGAGCTATTTACAATAAATAAATTAATATTGATTTAAGTCCGAAATACTTTCTAAAATTATTAAATATTGATATTTTATAATCGTTTCAAATTCCGTTAATATAAATATTAAAATTATTGTAGGACGAGGAAAAAAAAACCTGAACTTTAATTGATTTATTCAAAAAGTCTTTACGATAAAAACTTGAAACTTGATAGAATAAATACTTGATAAATTTAAACCAGCTGTTAAAAACTGTTTGAATAATATTATTATTATATTATAAAAATTAATTAGAAAATAAGAACTATTCGCCAACTTTTAAAATATTGGTTCAAAAATTGTTATCAGCCAATCATTTTATTGGTTAGATCATTTTTTATTTTTAAGCAAGTTAAACAGTAGGAAAACTTGTTACTTCTTTTACAGGGTGTAAAATAGGATAAATTCAAATTTATTTATTATTTTTTGAAAATTTTAGAATCCACAGTATATTTAATTATTGTCAAGTAGAATACTAATAAATTTATAGGATTTCCAAATTAACTATTTAGTAACTGAAATTGTATAAAAAATTATCTTCTGTGAAAAAGTCTAAACAGTATAACAACCTTATCAGTAAACCTCTTTTATTCTGGAATTTGTAAACGATTGGAAAAATTTTAATGTATTGCTATAAATTAAGTATTTTATGAACACTTATCTTAACTAACTGTTAAGACTGTGATAAAAATTCAAAGGGATATCAAATTTATTTTCTAATATCTTTTGTTCTGTTTATTTAGTCATCTTATAATCTTTGTAATATAATTATAGCGTTTTTCAGCAAAAAAATTAACTTCATATATCAAACTTAGCTATATGTAAATCTGAATAATTCTTGAGAATCAAATAAAGTATTTGAATATTTAATTAAAAGTGAATGATGAAAATTATTGTCAGATATATGATAGTTAAAATGATAAGGATCGTCTTTTTAGAGTAGGTTACAACATGGAATTTGTGTATATTCAATGAGAAGTCAGTTAAAATGTAGCTAAAACACTTTGTAGGAAATTAATATTATAAAGAGAAGATAGAGACTTGATTATTTTGGCGTCGTTAGTATATAGAGTGGAACAGATTTATGATCATTTCATACTTACATAACATTTCTTACTTTTCATAATTTTTTTTAAATTAATTTTTACAATATAGAACTATATTTAAAATATGACTTATGTTATTTTATTACGATAATATTTTAAAAATTAATTTTTTTATTAAATTTTTTTAAGATTTGAAGATAGCTATTTTATAGACAAGTTTTAATGAAAAATTTTGATACTAACAATTTTTATTTTAATTCAGTAGTTACGTTTATACAGCATTTTGAAATTTGTTAATTTTTGATTTTTTTTTTTAAATTGTCCTATGGTATCAAATGTTAGTTCATATTATGTTAAGTACGGAAGTAAACACTTATTACGCTATTTAATAATAACAGTAGCAATTTTTTTTCCATGAAAATTATTAACATTTGAGTAAGCAGTAATTATCGTGCAAAAATAAGTAGTAATATATTTAAATTATTAAAAATATTATAGAAACATTGTCTAAAACACGTTGAGTTTTTCATTAAAATTGTTCATTTATCATAAATTAAAACGTGAATAATAGTGAATAAGTGCATTTATTATCAAATCTCCTAACAAGGAATACCCTATAATAAAATATGATTGCAATGATAGAATCTTGCAAATTAATAATTGTTATCACAATTAACTTGGTTAACCACGGAACACTTGTAGTTGACATACGATAATGTTTCTATTTTTTGTAATAAAATGTTTGTAATAAAGATTAGAGATAATCATTTTTGTATAAAATGCGTTAAACTTTATTATTATCCATGGAAAAGAAATTGCATACTGTTACCATTAAATCACGTATTATGACAGCTTTTATTTCTGTCCTTTATATTATATAGACTAACATTTGATACCATAGGGAAATTGAAAAAAAAAAAATCAAAATTTGACAAATTTTAAAATGCTATATAAACGTAACTACTGAATTAAAATAAAAGTTTTTGTTATCAAAATTAAAACTTATCTATAAAATAGCTATCTTCAAATCTTAAAAAAAAATTTAATAAATGAATTAATTTTAAAAATATTTTTAGTAATTGCGAAAAATATCATAAAACATAGTTTAAATGTAGTTCTATATTGCAAAAATTGTCTTAAAAAAGTATAAAATGTTATGTAGATCATAAGTTATATGAATTGTCAGTTACATCTGTTCCACTCTGTATAACAGAATATTTGAGTGTGTAATATAGAACACAACATCATTAATAAATATATTAAATTGGAGACGGGTGAGATTATCACCTTGAGGTATTGCAGAAATTACTTTTATAGAAATTGTCATACAATTTTTATACTTGACAATCGGGTACCGATGGCATAAAGATTGTGGTGAAGCATAGCGAAGTTGAATCTACTAATAAGAACAGTTGATAGAGTAATTTATGTTAAAAGCGAAAAAATGACTATGCTTAAGTAATAAATTTACACATAAAATATTACATTTTGTGAATAGCAAGGCCTATGTTCCTTAATCTTTTTATAAGCCAGTGAAATGATTAAATTGATATCTAAAATCGACAAATAAATACTAACAAAGTTATTAACACTAATACAAAAACATACATAATATAATAAAAGTAGATTAACAAATAATTAACCCGTTATATATAAATAAATAATCCTAAAAAAGCAAAATTAATATTTATTAATGTTTTTATAATTTGTAAAACAAGTTGTATCTTTATTTATTTTAATAAATATCACATTACATGTATTAATTTCATGAACAATGTAATTTACTAAGGATACTTTCGCCATGTGTTCCTTTTATTTTCACAAAATCAAACAAATAATATGTTATTTTATTATCAATATAAAATGTATTGTTTAATAATATTACTCATTAAAACTTATTTCCAAAGTTAAAATCTATAATTATTTTTAGTAAATTATAATTGTATTAAAAAAATATATTTTTAAATATAATGTAAATTACAGTATGAAAGAATTCTTTAATACAAACATCAATAATTAATTTTTGTCATTCTTTTTTTTATGTTTAAATTGAAATTTTTTTTAGAAAATGAATATGTTAGCCTTAGTATTTTCGCACAAATTTTGACCGATACGTATGTCAATATTCCAAACAAAATGGTGGGCTTATTTGCAAAATTGTCTAAAAAATTTTATGTAAAAGATTTAAGTCGTACTGGAAAAGTGTCTATAAAAGATTTTGAAGAAGTCTTAAATACAATTCTCATGAACAATGATATCGTAAAAGATATATTAAAATCGTTTGAAAATATAAATGAAGTGTTTTATGAAGGTGTATATTAAAAATTAATTTAATATTATGACTAAAATTAACACTACTTAATTTTATTTCAGCATGGTTATTGAAAAAAAGAATAGATGTAAATGATATAACATTATCACGGGGCATAATGCAATTAACCTACAAGGTAGATAGCAGTGAGACATGTTATGACACAGATAATGAATATTACTAAAAATATATGATCTTTACATTTGGTCATTATAATTATCAAATTGTTTTAAGCTTATAAACTAAAATAATAATAAATTAATATTATTAAGAATTTGTTTTTATATTAATTAATATATTTTCAACTAATTTGAAAAATATTTAAAAATCAAATAAAAGTAAAATAATTAAAATAAAACTTAAGCAAAAAAAAAAAGTTGTCTATATTAATATTATTTTAGTAGAAATTCATCAATCAATGATAAATCAAACACCCTGCGTATCCAAAAAAAATGTATGTTTAGGGTGGTCAATGGTAAACANTAAAAAAACAAAGTTGACCCCCTTCCAAGGCATAAGGGATGAACTTAAAAAGTATTACATAGTTAAAAATTCAAGAATAATATGTAACTAAAGATAATAATAAAAAAAAATGTTTAAATTATTATTATTATGCAAGTAATTGAGTGGGTTATGATAAAAAAATCACCCTGTATGTATTACACACAATGGAGTAACAAAACACTATGATGATGAATCCAAACGATATTACAGTAATATCCACGTATGTTTTGAGTGTTACTTTCCATAATAATATATTTTTTAAATAATGTTTTTATAACGTTATTTATATTATAAAAATATTTTAATATAATTTTTTTAATTTATATCTAGTTCAAAAATGTGGAAATTTTAGATTAAGTACCATGTGTAAACTCATTGAATACCACTGAGCATAGTGTCTTATGATATAAACGTCATGTTAGGTCTTTTATAGCGTTAGGGGTTAAATTGATGAAAAATATTTGTTGAGAAGACATCTAAGTATAAAATACCCGCTACGGTAGTCCTTAGATTTCTTACAGTTGGATGTTCTGTAGATTTAAAAAAAAAAAATTAAAAATTATAAAAATCAAAGTTAAAAAATCACATTTTTAAGACTCGATTTTAATAATACACATATGATTGTATTAAAGCTTTCGTGAATTGTAGTATTTTATCTATACTGTATAGTGTTAGGGGCTTGTTTAATAGTTGAGGATCTTGGTTAAAACCAAGAATCGGAAGCTACCCGACGTCTGCCCAAATATCGTCCCTATCTCCTTAAATGGGTTTTAATTGCCTGAAGGAGACACAGGCAATCGTGTACCTTAGTTACAGGGGATAGATTATTAAATAAAATTAGACTATTGTTTTATGTCAACGACAAAGTAAAGTTATATTTAAATGTTTAGTAAATATAAGTTATATGTAATGTACAATACGTCTGATCTGAATCCTAGTACAGTTGGTTAGTAGGTATATCCAAGTGAGACGGAGTTGGTTGGCTATGATGACAATTGGCGATAGACGGGTCGTTGAATAAAACAAGTTAAGTTATAAATAATATAAATAAGACGTAAGTAATAATATTGAAAACTATGTCTATAACGGCCACTCAAACACAACTGCCCTTTGTTAGTTCGACGTCAGTAGCTCCGGGCTACAGACGAGTAGAATTGTCATATCAGCATCTCCCTCTATGCTAATTAATATATATTACGAATTAAATAAATAGAAATAAAACGTATGTAATATAAGTGGTAAGAACATAGTAATAAATGTTCTTACAATAGTTACAGCCAATATAGTGTTGAGTCAGGTAGATCATGGGTATAGTATCCAACTAAAATAGAATCATTAATTTCTTCAGAGATCTTTTCGATTTATAAGCATANAATATAGTGTTAAGTCAGGTAGATCATGGGTATAGTATCCAACTAAAATAGAATCATTAATTTCTTCAGAGATCTTTTCGATTTATAAGCATAGTAGTGTGAATCCAAACCAACACAGTGTTTACTACTAACTAAGGAATCTTAGATTTTCCCACTATCAAACGATTTTAGTTCTTTTTAGTTTAGAAGAAATAAAGGTGCCCAGTATTATCTCATTCTTCCTAAAAAATTTGTTTATATAATGTAATCCAACATATTGAAGTTTCTTGTCATAGTAATTTCAAAATATTTAAACAAAAAGCTTTTGAGTTACATAAAAAATCTTCAAGGTATTATTCTAATCTACTTCATTAAATTAACTTATTTTATTAATCAAATCATTTAGTTAATGTAGTAATAAAAAATATATATACATTCACAAAATTGATTTTCTGTTTATTTATGTAATATTAAATACTAAAATTAAATTTCATATTTATTTTAATGGAATTTAACATGATCGGCGTAATGCTGAAAATATACTAGTTTTATTACTTGCAAACAACTAATAGTGTAGTTGATGGACACGATTAAAATAATAATAGGTATTTTATTGTATCAAGTTTTGTAATATTCTCCTCTAGAATATTAAAAAAAAATCAATATCTCTTTTATTTCTCCAACCATAGAAAATAATACGCTAACACTATAATGCATATAATTCTGACCTTGGCTACTATAAAGTGAGACATTGTCTTTCTTACCGTCATCGAGGCACCACTAAAGTATTAAAAAAGGAAAATTAATTATAATAACTCTTTTGCGTTCATTGAAATACAGAATAATGACTGAATGTGCTTATAAAAAAATATGACTCTGTTTTTCCAGTCAGTAACTGCTCACTTTCTTGTCTTTTTTTCTCACTTAAAAATCTCTTGTATTAAGTGGAACTCTTTAAGATTATTCCCTACATACTCAAGCGTATTCTTTATACTGTGTCTTCATATTCTTAACTTTTCTCACTAAGTATATAACGTACATTTGATAAAATAACTAAATTTCTGGTTAAAATATATATACTTATATAATTTCTGTATAATACTCTTTTATTGATTCACCTATTGTATTTCTGAATAATACTTATTAACTATAAGTCTACAATCAAGAATCCATCATCATCAGTGAATATCAGGTAAGAGTAGTTTTAATACATTAACTACATTTATTAAGTGTCGTGCGTAGGTAGTGCCCCAACGTACACACAAAAGTTTTACACAAATTAATGTTTTTATTATATATATATATATATCTTGACGATGAGTTTGTCGTTCAAGCTCTTCTCGAGTCCTTCCGTTGGATAAACTGATCAGCCCCAATCCCTCAAATTAGTGAACTACTAAAGGAGTAGGGTTTAGACCCGTCAGCACGGTCTAATTCAAAAGTAGCAGACTGAAGGGTGGCTCCTTGTCAGTCACCAACACAACTACCTTTTCACTATACCTACTAAAGGACGGTTAAGCTAAAAAACTAGCCAGCACGCACACTAATTATTAAGGTTGACTAAAGGACCAGTAGTCCAACCTCGACTCTTGCCGCACACACACAAATTTTAATATCACGATGGATATAAAGTATTTACTCTCAAGTACAGATTTTTAAATAATCATTTTATTTATATAACGTAAAAAACACAGAGTCAAATATAATATAAAAATTTAACACAAAATTAATTAAGTCTTACAAAAATACAAAGTTACTCGCACACCAACGACTTAACCCGTAACTCGACGTTTCTTCGTCAAAACGTCCAGTACCGTTAGTCCCCCTATAGTTTTCATGTTTCACTTTTATATTATTTTTCCCGCCATTAACAATTTGCTTACCCTGCATTTTCCTTTTATATGACATTATTATATTGTTTAAGAGTTCAAAAATTGCTTACTACTGTTGTAAAGCTTATATTATATTAAAATTGACGTAATTCAATACATCCTCAGCTATTTACTACATAAATAATATTCCCAACCTAATGTAATCTAAATATCAACCAGTAGTGGTTGTCATTCATTTCGTTATTACAGTTAAAACTATAAAAATTTTAATAAAACGTCTTATCAATTATTTTAAATTAAGTAAAATATAAGTTTAGGATGATTTCAAATTTGAGATAAAATTTATTCTAATACGGAAAACTAATTTTTAAAATATCATTTCAATGTAATGTAGCAACTAAAACTTATTTTTGCGCACAGTGTGAACATATTTTTTATCCTAATTTAACCGTATATGTATTAAAATAAAACATGACTACTAGTTGAGATTTTGCAAAATACTCTATTTTTATTCCACGCTATACGCTTATTTGTAAGCCTATACCCTGTAATATAAATAGTACAAAAGTAATAATTTTCTAAGGTGTATGTGAATATAAAATACTTTTGGTATGTTTCGCTGTATATGCCATAAAAGATCATTAATCAGTACTAAATATGTTTTTTTGTTGTATTTCCATGCAAAGATATAAGTCTTAATTCCATCACTCTTTCATTGTGTGATATTCCTTAGTAAGTAGAAAATCAAATTTTTTTTCTTAAATTAATGTACAATCACACATCTCAAAATAGATCTATAAATATGNACAATCACACATCTCAAAATAGATCTATAAATATGTAAACTAAAAGTCATTGAAATTAGTTATTTATAACAATGAATAATAATGTACATTCTTCATAATAAATTTGTGTATAAAAAAATAAATAAGTAAACAATGTTTTTTGATTATCTAGTATATATACCCATTTTTTACTCAATTATTTTTCAATTTAAGTTAACAAACTAAAAATTAAATTATACACAGTACTATATTGTGCATTGTATCAAACTATATTTAATATTTTACCCAAAAATTATAAAAATTGTAGAATGCATTGGCAAATTTATTTCGGATTGTTTTTTTGCGTTATTTCTTCGTTGTATGGTTTGAAGAACAATCCAAATACAGCCTCAGCAAGTGTTGCAGTAATATATTTTAATTTTATAAGAAACAATGCAATTTAATAAACATATATTTTATGTGATAGGTTAACAACGTATTGGAAAGTCTTGCAAGATTGCCTACAACGTGTTCGAAGCATGATAACGATGTGCTACAAGAAAAAAATAAAAGAAAAGAATGGGTAACGTTTTAATGTAGAAATAGTTGTATTACAAATTCAAAAATTAACATATTAATTAATCAATAAAATTAAAACTGGTCAAACATGTATTAAATATTAATATATAATATATTTATATATTTTATTAATTTAAAGATAAGAGAATATATAATTTTTTCAAAGAATAGTTAATTTTAAAAAATTATTTAAGAATAAAACTTTTAAAACGTAAATTTAATG
>NW_026099576.1:21439094-21497307 GCF_025091365.1 Daktulosphaira vitifoliae
GTGTTCCTCGGACGTCAACAGGTTAGCAGCGTTGATAGCGACGGCGCGCGAGTGCGGATCGAATCGTAGACGTTGTCACTTTGACAACGGGAAGAAGACTACGGTATCATTTGCGGCGGAATGTCGTCGGGCGTGCGGCGCTTGCTGGACTTTGCACAGCGGCGTATAACGCGAGGTGTTGGTCAGTCAAATACTCATAATAGGGCGACGGCTGATAAAGGTGGCACGAGTCGTGGGGCATTGTGTATAATGAAACGACGCGGGCCGTGTCAATTACAATAAAAATTTGTTATATATATACATAATTGATGACACGCGCGCGTCTACGGGTTAGAAAATATTGTTGTCTACGAGTGGTGAGCGGGGTGGGGCGAATGCATTACAACAGTATAGTCTCAAGGTCATACACGACGGGATACGCGACATAATAACACGTGCCGCGTGGAGTTACAAACTTACAAACGACAAACAAACAACAAACAACAAACATACACGTGAAACTAATATAAGCGTGTTAATAATGGGTCTAAAGTTATCTCCGATCAATCATCATTTTAATCATATAATTTTTTATTTTATTAGCTATTTAAATATGTATATTGCCATTTGTAATGACACCCTTTAATGATATTTTAGATGAATTAAAAAAAAACTTAATAATTATTAAATCGTCAAATATTTAAAGTTANAAAAAAAAACTTAATAATTATTAAATCGTTAAATATTTAAAGTTAAAAATATCATAAATAATTTTCTTAACATAATTATTATTTTTTTAAAAATCGAGTGAATTATATCAAAAGAAACTTTATATACAACAACTTTTTATAAATTGTCCGTAAAAAATAGAATACTAAGTTATTAAAAATCAATTCGATGCTAAATTTAATAAGTATTTATTCATGTATTATTCTTATAAATNCTAAATTTAATAAGCATTTATTCATGTATTATTCTTATAAATGATAAAACTTTTAATCGGGATATAAATAAAGTAAATAGGAGAACTTGTTGATTTTGGAATAATTCGATAATTACTTTTAATAATTAAACACTAAATATTTTCTACGAAGCGTTTTTTATTATAGTGATTTTAATCATAGTCAGATATAATCTATACTTGTTCCAACCATGTCACGTCACCATTGTGCTGGGGTTTTGTAATCAATTTTTACACTATATAGGACTATATTTAAAATATGTATTTTGTTTAATTTTGTAGTTACAAAAAAATTTTTTTTTATTATAATTTTTTTTAAGATTTAAATAGAGCCATTTTATAAATACTTATTAAAGAAAAATTTTGTTACCAAATGTCTTATTTAATTTCAGTCATAACGTTTCTTTAGCATTTTGTCAATTTTTCTATGGCATCAAATATAAAATGAAAAATAACATAAAACATATTTTAATGTTAAACAATGATAACAACGGTGAAAATCAGAATATCTCAATGGCTTTTAAATTATACCGGTCACTGACTGGAAAAACTAAGTTTCGAGAAAACACATTTTATATTTTTCGATGTAGATACGGTTGGGATTTTCGTTTAATTTTGTGCTCGATGGATGAAGTTAAACTTTTTTCGTGTATTTTGTTCCACTGAATCCTAATATCACAATTTTTTGTGATTTTTGTAATTGTTATTTTAGAAGGTATTTATACAATAAATTAATAACTGAAAAAAACGCAAAAATAATTATTTATGAATTACATTCGTATAATTAAAAAAATAAGTATTATCTTTATTGATTTTAATAAATATCACATGATATGTTATATGGATACTTCCTCCAATTATTCATTTTTTCCGAAAATTGGACAAATAATAATGTATTTTTTTTTATCAATATAAAATATTACTTTAATAAAATAATTCTTTTGTATTTATTTTCAAAGTTAAATGTCAATCTATGATTATAATTATTAAACTATAGTTCCATTAAAACAATAATTTTTAAAATGTTCTGTTTATTATAAATAAATAGAATTCTGTATTTGTATGTACAAACATAACTAAATAAATTTGTTTGTGTTTAAAATTAAATTTTTCTTTTAGAATATGAATATATTAGTCTGAGAAACTTTGTACAAATTTTAAATGATACATATATCCAAATTCCAATAAAATTGGTGGGTTTATTCAACAAATTATTAATAGGATTTCATCAAAAAGATACGAAAAAAACTGGAGTAATCTCTGTAGATGATTTTGGACGAGTCATAAGAAATTGTATTTTGAACGATGAAGTCGTAGGAGATATAGCAAATTCTTTTGAAAATATAAAAAATGTGTATTATGAAGGTGTATTATAAAATTTTAAATTAATATTTTCAATAAAATTAACACTATTTTATTTTATTTCAGCATGGTTATCGAAAAAAAGAAAAGATATAGATGCAATAAAAATTCCAAAGTATTACATGCAATTATTGTATAAGGTAGATGACGATGAGATAGATGATTATTATTAAAATAAATAATCATTACAACAGTTGGTTTTTATAACTACTAAATTGTTATTAGCTTATAACTAAAATAATAATAAATAATTATTAATAAGAATTTGTTTTAATATTAATTTCATATTTGATGCTTAATTGAATACTCAGTAGAAAAAATTATTATGTATTCGAATATTTTTGTACCTTGGTTGGAGCATAACGCATCAGATTAATGTATAATAATAAAATTATTGTAATCTGCATCTTGCCTTCACTGTATGTTTTAAAAAGTTAATAACTTCCGAAATATTTGTTTAAAATTTGCTATAATCCAATATTTGACATTTTTTAAGTTGGATTACTTCTTAATTTTTAATCTATTAAAATATATATAATACCATTTAAAAAAGACATTTATACCTTTATAAGAATTAAGGGGTAATAATGAAAAATATTTAAATTTTAAGAAATAGATACTGCTAACTAATGCCAAAAAATAAAATCCTCAACTTTATTATTATTTAATCAATGATAAATTAATCACCCTGCATATTCTATACTAAAATGTTTGTTTATCATGGTTAATGGTAAGCATAGTTAAAATGGAAATAACAATGGTTGTCAGTGTTTAAAATATAATATCTGATCTTGACAAATGGATTGTCATACTGTTGTAACTCAAAAAAAGTAAGGAAATTAAATACTACAGGAACACAAATATAATATAATATATCTGTATGGATGTGTTGTTTGAACAAATATTAAAATAATTGGAACACTTATGATTTAAAGATTGATATCGTTTTTTTTTTTAGTTACTTTTTAAATCGGGGTCAGTGTTCCTAGAGTTTTTCTTTTACTAACACAATTCCAAAGAAAAGAAATATTACCACATATATATATATATATATGTAAATTTTAATTTGCCAAGAATACAGAGCAATCGTCAACCGTAAAATAACAGCTCAAACGAAATCTGCTCTATATATAGATTCAGTTTTACCAAAAGTACTAATTTTAATTTTATTCTTTAAATTTTTTATTCTTTAAAAGAATTTTGCTTACCTTCGAATAAGTTTTCTGTAAAAAAAAAGTATTTATTTTAATTTCTTTTAAAATGTGTTTATTCACCTGATGACATTGATGAACAAAGTGACTCTATGTGCAAGTGTTTTTTTTTACTAAGTTAACCCGTCTTTTTATATAACAGCTTCGATGCGAAGCTGAAAAAGTATTGGTTTTACTATGATGTTTTTTTTTTTGTGTCTGTTACCACTTTTTCTCAGCTCTCACCGAACCGATTTCTTTCAATGATACATCAAAAGATCACAAATCGTATCTTGTCGAAGACTTTAACCTTCAAAATTGAAAAAAATTTACCTCGTTTCCCGTAAATGAGGGAAACCTCCAAAAAAATTACAAATTTAAAAATCACTAATTTTCGAAATTTTTTCATTTATTCTTTCTTAAAACTGTTATTACACATTATTCTTGAATTTTTAACTATGTAATACTTTTTAAGTTCATCCCTTATGCCTTGGAAGGGGGTCAACTTTGTTTTTTTAAATGGTAACACATATTTTTAATTTAATAAAATGTTTGAGTTTTTAATTTAATAGTAAATGGCATTTGAATTTTTAATATAACTTAATTCGTTTATTAGATATAATCATTTAAAGTTTCAAATTTTTGAATTAATATATAGGTATAATACACAAGGGATTACAAATATAGGTAGCTAATTGGTTTTTTATAACATCGATATTAGCAGGTACACAGCATTGTTATTATCAATTGTAGTAAGGCACATTGTTATGAGTTTATAAATACACTAACTGACAATACAGAAAGTATATCTATTGATAATCATAATTGATAATAAACAATCCGTGATTGAGACAGCGATGTTATAAAAATCCAATTAGCTACCTGTATTTATAATCCCATGTGTATTATACATGTATATTAACTCGAAATTTTGAAACTTTAAATGTTATATCTAATAAACGAATTAAGTTATATTAAAAATTCAAATGCCATTTACTATTAAATTAAAAACTCAAACATTTTATTAAATTAAAAATATGTGTTACCATTTAAAAAAACAAAGTTGACCCCCCTCCAAGGCATAAGGGATGAACTTAAAAAGTATTACATAGTTAATAATTCAAGAATAATGTGTAACTAAAGATAATAAAAAAAAAAAATGTTTAAATTATTATTATTCTGCAAGTAATTGAGTGGGTTATGATAAAAAAATCACCCTGTATACTCTTTAAATTATATAAAATAAAAATAATTATTAATTATTAAAAATGTTACCATAGATTTTACACCTTAAATCTATATGATAATACAAATTACAACAGTGATCACAGTGTCCCTATAAACAGTGCCGCCACTGTTATATAGATTTTCTTTTGGGTGAGGAAGGATTGTAAAAGTAATTATTAATTGATTTATGACCAAACCGCATACACTACAATGTAGTTAAACAGTGTGAGTTTTTTGACTATTTCTCTTAAATGTTTATCTAAGTTTTTGTTCGAAAAGGATCATGCCCTTATAAGAATATAATGTATAATAAAACAAGTTAAAATGTACCATTTCTATGGATAGAAGTGGTGACTATTTGAAATGAAAAAGAATATATTAATAAATACTAAAAAGATAACATTGTTGAGTACATGAACAGGGTATTTTAGTGTTGTCTCGTATAAATAATAGTGACGATTATATTACGACAACCATAACATAATATTTTTCGCGTAATACTATTACAACAATATGATCAAATGATATTGCAACCATTAAATTGCGGGTCGTATGTTCACATAAGTCTATAAATATTAATTTGTTATAACTCCAGGTAGGCATGGGTTGTTTTTGTACGTTCCTTCTCCTAATAATATATTCTTCTAAATAATGTTAAAATTATGTTTCTATAACATTATTATAGTATAAAATGTTTTTATTAGACTTCCTACAGAACGTTATTCTGTAGATATAAAAATAACTATTCAAAATAATAAATATCAAAGTTAAAAATCACATTTATAATTATATATATATATATGTTATATAATTGGTTTAGATGTAAATCTACTGAAGTAGTAAATACTAAAAAAAAAATTTCAATATAAAGAATTTATGTCATCTAGTTTTTTAAACAAACTAGTCTTTATCACCGGGCCATGCTTAGTAAAAATAAAAGGAAACACTGGACACATAAGTCACTTATTTTGTTTTGTTTGTGTGACAACGATCATTGTTTGGTTCGTAATAAAATAAGCGGCTCGATGCCAATTATAATTGGTTAATAAGTATTAACTGAAAATTGTGTTGTCTACATCATTTAACTCAGCACCTGTCAACTGGCTCCTTGGCGAGGATTACAAACCGCATTAAATTGTCTTAATGAAAGAAAATCATTTGTTGATTTGATTTTGATTTTATTACTTTATTTTTTATATAAAAATATATATATATACTTATAAATGGTCACCAAGAAGCTCATAAAAATAGTAAAGACATCGGATTACAAATCAAAGACTTAAATTATGGTAATATCAAGATGAGAAAATCATGTTCGGCAGTTCGAGGGCGACCTACAATACTGCCGACCGTAAAAAAAATAAAGTAATTATTAGACCAGTTCTTTTCTATGCGTGTGGCCACAACTAAAAGAGATAAAGATAAAATAGCAATCTTTAAAAATAATATTACAAATAGAATATAATATAATATAAAAATAGAATTACACAGTTTTATAAAGAACGGACATAGTATCAGTATAACAATACAGAAGAACTGGATAGGCTGGCCATGTATGGAGGTCGAATAGTCTAATTAATGCAGAATATAAAATGGAAACTCATTGAGAAAAGTCCAAGTGACCAGATCAAAGATAGATAGACAAAGTAAGAAAAAATATAGTTTTAAAAAACTAAAAAACACGCTTTTAAAGCACATCGAACTAAAAAGTTAAAAATAATTTTTAAAATTAACGTAAAACAATAATGAACGAAAAATACTAGTATTATTGTAAAAAAAAGCGTGGGTGCTTTATGCCAAATTTTTTGTATATTGAGTAATGGTACATTATAACAAAGTACAAGGTGCAGACGAAGTGCAAGACACAAATACTGGGCGTACCAGATAAGGAGTATAACAAAGTACGAGGTGCAGACGAAGTGCAAGACACAAGTACTTTAGTTATTAGGAGAGGATAATGAAGTATGAGGTGCAGACGAAGTGCAAGACACAAGTACTCTGAAATGTTGTGGAATAGAGTAGATAGGTTTTAAATAGGAATATACAAAGACTTTACTTTAAGCAGTAAGCCGGACAGCGACAACCGAGTACTGAGACTGATGAATGACACAAGGCACTGGAGTCGACTGACCACGATGGTCAGGTCTATTGGGTTTTTATAATAATTAGAACTATTGCCGATTTGGCAATAAATATTATTTGTTAATTCATCAGTCTCAGACAGCGGATGTGCTGTCTGTATTTTATTGAAATAATTCTCACGATTATGAAAACGTGACACCATCACAAGATATATATAAAAGTGTCAGACTTTCCGGAAAATTTTTAAAAGTCAAGTTGAAAAATTTAATATTTTGTGAAAAAGTTGTCATTTTAAATCCCCCCCTGTGGGCAGTTAAAGGGTCAGATATAAAAAAAATATACCAAATGAAACGAATTTGTTATTTTTTTGGATGTTTCCCCCATTTACGGGGAACGAGGCATTTTTTTTTCAATTTTTGAGGGTAATGTCTTCGACTAGATACGATTTGTGATATTTTAACGTATCATTGAAAGAAATCGGAAATCAATCTATTGCGTAATAAATCGCTCATAAAAATTAAATAAAGTTATATAAATTAAAAGATATTTAACATTCTAAATATTTCATTACCCTACCATTGTTGTACTCTTTTATTAATTTCATTTTTAATAATAAAACTTATGTAAATATATCAAAAAATATTTATCCTTCTAATACTTGACATTAATATAGACATTATAGTAATAGCGCACTATTTATTTACAGTGAATTAGCACGTTATCCGGTCGTGATTATCAGCTGTCCACTCTCGCACTCATTAGTGTTGACGATAACACAAGTTTGTCTTATCCGGCGGTCGGTATATAGGACAGGTCAGGGGGTGCAGCACCGCGAGACACATCGGCGACTATGTAAACTACTTCATTTGTGACTTACATCCGACGTACGTGTCGTCGAGATATACCCGCGCCATATATTGTACACTTGTACTATTTACATCTTTAGTATTCCTTTTTTTAATGTTATTAAAATAAACTGACTCAAAGTTATACCAAATTTCAATCACGGTGTTACGTTTATTATTAATAACCTATTAATACCGTAGCATACTCCACTACCTTTTCTCCTACTCCTTTATATATTTTTATTTTTAATTTTATTTTTGGTTTATTATAGATCAATACCGATAAACAATTCGATTTCAGTTGTATTTATTTATATTTTTTTGCACTATCAGCAGCAGAAATAATATATTGTTGACAATTTTGTGTCAGAAAAAGGTTCATTTGCGCATTTTCTTGTAGGATAAAAAAATACATAAATAGACATAACAAAAATTATAAACTGTCCACCTTCGAATTAGTGACGTTACAGTATCCCGCCTTGAGAAGATTTGAAACAGCGTTTGAAAACTTCTCAAAAAGAGGAAACAATCACTTAAAATGGACTTTAATCGTCAATCAAATAACAAAAAAAAAAGAATTTACAAAATTAAAATGCACTAAGAAAATAAAAAACTAAAATAAATTTACACAAGTTGAAAAGAAATGAATTAAACAAATAATCATCATTACCAAATTTTTTAATTCTTGGTAATTTAATTTCATCTCCACCTGACACCAATACTGGGAGACGGTCCACATATTATAAATGAGTGAGGTCCAACATCAGTTTTCCACCCCAGTGAACTGTTAATTTGCTGTTTATTGTAAATGATTCTTTAATCAAATTAGCCATTTCTTGCCTTAATTTCTTACGATGTAGTTTTATTGTACTACGACTTCATGAAAACTTATCAATATTCTCTCCAAGACTTTTTAGTGAAGCTCCAATGTTAAAAGTGGCTTGCCGATCGCTGACCTTAGTGCTATCTAGCACAGCTGATAATTCTCATGTGATCAAAAGTTTCAATTTCTTTTTACTTTTTGCTTTTTTTGATTTTTTTTCATTGATAATAAAATCATCGTCGGAATTAGTATTATCACTAGAATGGTTTTCTTCTGTACTCAATGATGTAAAATCATAAAAATTACTCAAATTTTGATTAGTAACTTTTTCTTTATAGAATTTTTGTTATTCTTTTCGTTTATCTTTACGATTCTCTTGATATTACTAGAGTAAATTCGTATGTCTTGTATAATTCATTAAAAAAAAACAAATCAATTACGAGGGCCGATTTTTTAAAACTTTAGCGTTTGAACTTGTAACTCCTGAATTGGAGCGACGATTTGAAAATACATATATCCTTTGAGAAATAAGGAGTAATATTGAAAGAATTCTTGGAAAATCTAAAAACCTAAAGAATACAACATTGTATGAAGACAAACTGGAAATACGAAAAACTTGTCGCATATGTCCTCCAATAAAAAAAAGAAAAACCATGTATCAATGTAAACTTTGTGGAGATGCAATATGTTTGCAGTGCAGCAGAAAAATATGTATACATTGTATTGGAAATTACAATTGATAATGGTAACATTGTTTCCGAAATACGTATCCACGACTTTTCATTAATTTTTTGTGGCTTTGAGTTTAATATTTTTTAGTTTTTTTAAATTAATAATATTTTTAATATAGTTTTAATTTTACATTAAGTATAATATTTTTTTATTTAAAAGTCGAAAAGGATAATTTAAAAAAGAAAAAATGTTTTGTTTATATTTTGATGACAATTTATAAATCCTATAAGAGTTTTTTTGACTACTGTTATTTTTTAAAAAAAATTTTAATTATAATTTTTTTTTTTTTTTATTCTATTTTAATCTATGTCTAGTTTAATATTTTAATGGTTGTGAAGTAAAAATGTATTTTAAAATGCTTCAGGACATAACGAAGGTCAAGTACTTAATTGCATGGCAGATCATAAAACTTCCTGAAAAATGTAGTAGTTACTTTACATGATTTAAATTAAAGTCGAAAAAAAGTTTGTCATATCTCATTTAATACTACTAAGATATTTTTCTACCAAAAATGTGATGGAATAATAAAAAAATGTGGTCAATATAATACATAAAAAATTAAGAGGTCCAGGAGACCGCACCATACCATTAGTGTGATTTTTTTCACCGTACCACTTACGGGTTAAGTTTAGAGTAATTTCACTTAAATATCTAGATATCAATATAAAACTGAAAGAAGTTTTACTTAATTGGCATAATTTTATATTTATTAAATCTTTATCTCACTTTTATGAATTATTATTTACTGTAAAAAATAAAGCTTCTGATGATTTCATATCAAAATAATTACATACAATTAACGATTCCTTTGATGAAAATATAATAATATAAAATTATTATACAGGCTAAAAACATTTTCATGTTATATACAATATAAAAACAACTATTTTGTTTCTATAGACAAAAACAAATAATTATTTATTTATTTGATAAATTTACATGGAAATTACCTGAATTTACCTATGTATTTCTAGAATTTTCGACTAATGAAAGATCATATTGTATTATATTCATTTTTTCTAGTTAAATTGTAATTTATTTAAAGTTGGAAAAAATGCATTCGAACAACGTGACAAATACAATTTTATTATTTGAAAAATTAATAAAAAGCGCTGAAAAGAGCAATGTAACAAAAGTGATTATTACAAGAACAAAAGAAAGTGAACATAATTTTGATTTAAATAGGCCAAATCAAAAAGATGATCAAGCAATTATATCTAGTGACGCCAAAGTTTCCAATTTTACAACTACAGTAATCAATAAAAACGGAGAGCTCAAAAAGAAGAAGTTTAAAGGTGAGTCAAGAGTACAATCAGTTTAATTGAATAGTGATAAAGATAGCAGCAGCCCCATTTCTGAACGCCAGTTAAAAAATAGTACTGTTAATAATTTCAGAAATATTGATCCAAAATTTGTAATTCACCAGCCATTTTATTAATTAGATTGTTAATAAATAAATAAAGTAGTTAATTATATATGTACCTAATAGAAAATATTAAGTTATATGCATAAGTTGTAATAAATGATTCTAAAAGTAATTAGTAGCTGATAAATAATGTAGTATAGGCAATTATAATATTTAAAATTGATTTTAAATGTAAATGAATAGGGTTATATTAATCTTATTCTTCTTTTTAAAATATATAGTATTTATTACTTCAGATAAGGCAATTCCAATTGTCAAGTATATAGTCATATTTAAGTATAAATAATAAATAAGCAGTTATGCGTTTCATTTAAAAATTATAAAAAGTAATTTGTTTTAAGGAATTTCGAACAAAATTGCTTTTTTTGAAAAGAAAGCAACAGAAATTAAGAATTCTAGCAATACAGTGATCAAAAATCAAAGGGAAAATCTATGGAGTAGATTAAATAAACTAAACCAAATTAAAGAAAAACTTCATGTAGGAGGTAATGGTGGTCAATACGTACTAGGAGGAAGACAACATAAACACGACCAAGACATTACAGAGGAAGAATACAAAAATGATAAAGATGGTAATATAACTAATAACGTAATAAAAAGAAACGAACATTTTCGAATTGAAGGTGAGGCTGAAGGCCATGTAGAGGAGGAAATTGATTTTATACATGAACGAGAATTGTCAGAGAGGAACAAAACTGATAATAATATTAGGATAACAGATAGCACAGAATTAAGGAACCAATTACTAAAAGTAGAAGGTAAGTGTGAACAATACGTACTAGGTGTGGGTGAAGACAAACAAGATCAATACATTTTAAATGAAGAGAACAAAACTAAGGATGACATTTCAATCTATGTAGATGAAGGTGTATCGCCTATTTTTCAAGCCAATAACTCGTTCAAAAATAATAAAAAGAAAAAGAAAAGGAAAGGAAAGAAACCTTCCCGAAGAATATGAAATATTAAACAATTGTTTACAATGCTTATGATTTCAATGTAACTCATACAAATGAAGATTAACATTTTAAGTTAACTTATAAAATGTCCTTAAAAAAAAAATAACAATAATAGGAATATAAATTAATATTACAACAATTTTATGTATTAACTAATAATTTTAATTTGTCTAAATAAATATATTTAAAACGAAAAGCATTTAATAAGTTGTTATCATCCAGTTAAATTCTTAATAAGATCATTAAATAATACAAAAATAAATATGGCATGGTGTGTATTTTGACCAAGTTTTGGTATTTGGTCTATTGTTGAGTTGTAGAGTCCGAAGATTTATAACAACAAAGATAAGTAGATATAAAATTAAATAATTAAGGTTCCTCTTATAAAGATATTATTAATCACCCAACTGGTATGTACCTGTTGTTGTAATAATTTGAAAAAAAAAATTAATAATAATAATAATATTTAAAGATAGAGTTAAAAAAAAAATAAAGGATTGTAGTATCACATTTTAATACATGTAATAATTAATACTTATATTTAATAAAATATATCACCAAATCAGTGTTTCCCCGTGGATAAGATGAATAGTAAAATAATACCCTTACACAAGATTTAACCACCATTTTACGCATTCCATAAAACGCTCACGTAAAAGATTCAATCACATTAACCAATCAAATACAACAAAAAATATTTCAAGAATCGCACGAGAGATCGCTAAACCAGTTTCGTGGGCAATGAAAGGCCATTTTCCCCCAAATTCGGAAGGTTCTCTTACGGCGGTTCCTTTAAGGCTTCGCTTCTCTAACGGTGGTTATGTACGGTTTCTGAACATCCCTCTAGCGGACACTGAGACGCCTTGCCATTCTATCTCTGCATCTCTACGGTTCTCTGGAACTCTCAACCAAGATACAAAAAGTCAATGTGCATGAGTTTATGTTTCATTCTTAGTTACAATTCTATATAAAATCTGCACTATTTTTACCCTCTTTCGTAATTATTGAAAATATTATACATCTTATTTTCGGTCGAATACTTTTGGTAATATAAATATTCTAACACATAAAATATTGATGTTTATTTATTTATTTTTATCTACATTTATATATATAAGCAGACTAAAAGGTTACACGACTAGATTGTATTGTGTTCTATTACTTATTGAGGCGCCACATCCTGGCTGGACAGAGTACTAGCACAATAATATCATAGTTGACACTCCAACTAATTATAAGCGTTCTCTAAAGTGTCTCTCCACTTATCGACTAGCTAGTCTGATCTCTTCCACAGTGCGAGCAATCGGAGTGTAGGACACTTATATAAATCATAACGCTTTACTTATTAATATTATTTTGTGATATTCATTAGACATTCTAAGGTACTTAACTTGATTGAATTGTATCNATTCTAAGGTACTTAATTTGATTGAATTGTATCTATTACTTATTGAAGGGCCATAACCTGGCTGGACAGGGTAATAGTACAATAATATCATAATTAGAATTTTAGTTAATCATAAGATTACTTCAAAATGTCTCTCCATTTATCGACCAGCCAGTCTGATCTCTGCCACAATGCGGGCCATCGGAGTGTAGGACAATCACATAACTTATCGTGCATAAATCTATAGTACAGTCGCATCTAATCTAGGTCGTCCTACAGGTGATTGAAAAGAAGTAGGCCACATATCATAAGGGTCATTGCATAAAGACAAAGATATTATTTGAGATCTCGCATTGGTATATCCAGTTACGAAATACAAATAAATCAGAGTCGAAATATTATACTAATCAACTAACTAAACAACTAAAAAAGTGTCTCTCCACTTATCGACTAGCTAGTCTGATCTCAGCCACAGTGCGGGCAATCGGAGTGTAGGACACTAGTATAATCTATTGTGCAAAGAACCAAAATTGAGCTCGCATCTACCCTAGATCACTCTTTGGACGACTGAAAAGACGTAGGCCACTTGGAAATAGTTTTGTTGCACAGGACAGTTATGTTGTTTAGAAGTTCTTTATTTGCTTTATAAATTATTAAATAATAAATATATTAAGGTAAAACACCATATATAAGGTTAAGGACTATACTACACAAATATACAAAAGGTTTTTACAAAAAACAGAGTTATAATAAACTTAGATTTCACCTTGGGTAGATTTGATATAGAATTATACTAGAAAAGTAGTTACACGTGAATTAATAATAATATAAAACGTATAAATATAATTGCGTACATTAATGCGTATACGTATACACCGATAATTGTTACATCAACAACATCATTCATCTTAAGAGAATGTCTGCCTTATCAGGATAGTCAGAGGTAAGTGAAACATTTGTTTATATAATAAGTCTATAATAGATCTTTTACTGAATAATTTTTAGTAATAAACAATTAGAACAAGATAGGACATTGAGAATAAACTAAAATATTTTTATAAAAAATACGATACTTGTGACTCGCCGGAAATTAGTGTACGCGTTTCTGTGCAGGAGCTAGGTAGTGACCCTTCTTTGTATTTCCATCTTATTCATACACTAGACGTCTTTACGCAAGCATACATACCCCGAGATCCCTTTCTATTTCATTTTATTGTAGTCACTGCCCGGTATCAATAGCCACTTTTACTTTCCATTGCTGTCCATCCTTTCTATACTACGCCCGCTACGATTATTATTTCCTCATTGGCCACCTGTGTCACATTTCTTTACATTTCTTCCTATTCACAACCCGAACCCCAAACACACCTAACAACATTCCTTTGCTACCGCCACATATCTTTTTTACTTCTTTTTGTTTATTACAGTATTAAGTAGAGAATGTGACAATAAAAAAAAAAATAATAATAATATTTTACATTTTTTAAGCGTAAGAAAAATAATTTCAGTGTAAAATCTTATTGCACACTAAAATTATTTCAATTAAATTAATATTTAAAATATATACATATAACTGTGTTATTATCTTTAACAATAATATTATCTAATAATAATAACAACTGGTTTCTCTGTAAAACAAAGTTATTTATTAATAACAAATTTTATTTAAATTAGTATTATAGCATTACCTGTAAAACAAAGAAACAACAGATTAAGTTTATTATTATTATAATCTTTAGTATTATTTAATATTTACAAAGAGAGTAGTTTGCATAATATATAATTTTTAACAATGATTTGTTTTTTATTAACATGTTTTTTTGTGTTATCACACCTTACACTTTCTTATCATATTATAGAGATAGAAAATATTTTCTTTACATCTCCCCCTCCCACTGTGAAAATTCTTATGAGAATTTTTATTAGCTCTTGATTATTTTGGTAATAATTTTGTAATGTGGAATAGTCCTATTTCTTCATTCCTTTTTCCTGTTTTAATTTTAAATATAGTATTTGATATTTTCTCTTNTTAAATATGGTATTTGATATTTTCTCTATTATTTTGAAAGGTCCAA
Source organism: Daktulosphaira vitifoliae (assembly GCF_025091365.1). Lineage (NCBI taxonomy): Eukaryota > Metazoa > Arthropoda > Insecta > Hemiptera > Phylloxeridae > Daktulosphaira > Daktulosphaira vitifoliae. The sequence continues at coordinate 21,454,140 of NW_026099576.1, forward strand.
TCCTGAGTTCATCCAATTTTTTCCTGTTTAATTTATTTCCATTTTCAATGTATACAAAATCGCCTGTATTGAATTCATTTTCTTTTCTGATTTTTTTAAATAGTTTTTTGTCNTATTGAATTCATTTTCTTTTCTGTTTTTGTTAAATAGTTTTTTGTTATATTCATGTGATTTTATAGTGTTATCTAAAGCTATTTTTCTATCTTTCTTCCAATCTTCTGCATTTTTATGTTCTTTAAGTTCTTCGGGTAGCATATTTGTATTAGTCCCATCTAGTAGGTACTTTGGGGTAAAACCTGTTACTGAGTGTTCTGTTATATTATATTTATCAATACATTCTCTTGCTATTGTTGTCCAAGCTTTCTTTTTAGTAGATTCATTGATTCTGCATCATATTTTATTAACAATTGTTTTGTTTAATCTTTCATCNTTGTTTGGTTTAATCTTTCATTTAAGCCATTTGAAAAAGGTGCATTTAAGGCTGTGAATATAAGTCTGATATTTTGTCCTTCCAAAAAATTTTTAAATTCCTTAGAGTTTAGTCCTGAGTATTGGTCTGTTAATATTATGTCTATCTTGTTTATTTCTAGTGTGTTTTGAACTATCTTTATAAAATCGTTGGCAGCATGAGTTTTTGAAGTATGTATGAATGCGTATCTTGTATAGTGATTAACTAAAAGATAGATNATCTTGTATAGTGATCAACTAAAAGATGGAGGTATCTTTTCGTTGATCTTTGACCACCAAACCCACCGATCGTATCAATCGACACTATCTCCAATGGTTTTGTTGCTGGTCCTAATTGTGACATCAGTCCATATTTTGCTTGACCTCTAGATTTATTTCTTTTACAAATGTCACATGTTTTGCAAATTTTTTTTATATTCTCTATTAATCTTTTTGAAGTATAATAAGGGCATATTCTGTTTATCAGTTGATTTATGCCAATATGACACCAATCTATATGTGTATTTCTTATTAATTCAATACTCAATTTTTCTGATAATACTATCTTCTTTTTATTCTTACTTAGTTTATAAATTATACCATGATCATCTATCATTTTTTTCTTAAGTTCTTTTAATGCAATGTTTTCATCTTGATCTTTTTTTATTTCTTGAATTTTGATTGTATTTACTATCTTTAATGCTTCTTCAGTATTATCCATTGATTCCAATACTGGGTTTCTGCTAAGACAGTCTGCTTCAGTGTTGAGTTTCCCTGGTATGTATCTAATATTGAAATCAAATTGAGATAAGTAATATGTTAGATCACCTAACTCTTCGTCTGTTCTTGCTTTTATGTTGAGGTTCTCTAAAGGTTTATGGTCTGAATACACTTCAAATTTTCTTACAATCAACCAGTGTTCCTAATATTTTACAGCTTCTTTTATTGCTAAACATTCTAAATATATAGCTTTTTTTCTTTTTTGTGTCTCATTTAATTTTTTTGAGAAATAGGCAACTGGTTTTTCCTTTCCATTTTTTTGTGTCTGTTTCAATATTGCACCCATACCTTCTATTGAAGCATCTGTAAATATCTTAATAGGCAAATCTCTGTCAAATATTTCTAGCACTGGTTGAGAACATAATAATTTTTTTATTTCTGTAAATGATTTTTCACAATCCACAGACCAATTAAATTTCACATCTTTCTTTAATAGTGTGTGTAATGGATCTAGTATCGTTGAGATTTTCGGTATGTATTCGTGGTAAAAGTTTATTTTACCTAGAAATTGTCTGATATTTTTCTGTGTTTTTGGTGTAGAAAAATTATATATTGATACTAAGTTGTCTTTGATTGGTCTTACTGTATTATTTTCTATTATGTGTCCGAGATATTTGATTGACTTTGATGCAAATGTGCATTTTTTTAATTTCAATCTAAAGCCTTCTTTTATTATGGCTTCTAAAACTTGTTTTATTTCAATGATATGATCTTCAAAATTTTCTGAAAATATTAATATGTCATCTATATAATTTTCCGTGAAGTTTTTAAGATTATTTTTTCTTAGTATACTTGATAAAATTCTTTGGAAGATTGCAGGTGCCGTTTTTAAACCGAATGGTAGGTAAGTCCATTGATAGTGTCCTTCTTGAGTTATAAAGCCTGTTTTATTTCTATCCATTATCCTTAATGGTTTTGACCAAAATGCTGAATTGATGTCCAGTGATGTAAAATATTTACAGTTTCTGGCTTTAATTATTAAGTCATCTATTAGAGGAAAAGGTTGGGCTTAGGTTGTCACATGTTGTAAAACAAAAAAAAGAATAAGAAAAGGATAAAGTAAGATGGAAGGAAATTTTATAGGAGTATCGCAAAATAAGAATTATCCATTTTCTCGGGGTGTTTGTTCGAGGGTCACTTGCTATCTTAAGTACGTGCACAATAAATTGGAATGTTCTTACCTTATTTATATAATCCTCACTGATGCAATAATTTACTCGTGGAGTAATAAAGAAAGTATGAATTATAATAACCAATTTGTATAAAAAAAATATCTTCGATTATTTTATTATCAAAAACACATAATACAATAATAGTAAAGGAAAAACAAACAAAACTAAAAAAAATACAAATTGGTTTAAAAGGCGAAAGAGAGCCGGACGATGATCACGACGTGTTCGTATCTGCGTAGGATCGAAAACAGGCAGTGTCAGTCGAGCCCATGGAGTCCTTTGGTGTCCTTCCAAAGTCCCTTTCCAGACACGTACATGACCATCGGCCTTACATTTATTTAGATTCTTTTGTTGCTATTTTGCTGACATTGTAGAAGGATTTTGTAAAACTACGGGGTTGTACATGTTGGGAAGGAACGGATATGTGTGCATGGCGTGATTGTGTGAGTTGTGTGTGTATCTGCAGTCAGTGATAGAAAGTGTTGATTGTGTTTTGTAATTTATTGGTGTGTGGGTAGAAGATGAAAGAATAACAGATAAACATTTTGTTCGGTTGTGTGAAGGGCCTATTACAACACACAATTTTATTTAAATCTCTAAAATCAATACATAGTCTAGTTTTTCCTTCACCTTTTTTTAATGCTAGAGTTACGGGTGCAGCGAATGGGCTATATGACTCTTCGATTAAATTTTTTTCTAATAGTTTTGCTACTTGCTGTTGTATTTCTTTCTTGTCTTCAATTGTACATCTATATGGTCTTTTACTACAAAATTTATCCACTAAGAGATCTATTCTTGCTTCATAGTCTTTAACGGTCCCTATATCATATTTATCTTTGGCAAATATTGTTTTATATCCTTCTATCAGTATCAAAAATAAAACGTTGAGTGGATCTGCTGTACACCAAGTGGTGTCGTTGTGTTTTTGTCCTCCGTTTTTTTTAAATAAAACGTCGAGTTGATCTGCCGTCGACTTGTGGTGTCAACCAGGCTGTATTTTTTTGTCCTCCGTTTTTTTTATTTAAACAAAACGTCGAGATGGTGATGATGATGATGATTATGGCGTAAGGCACAACTATGCCCGGTGGTGGGCCGTCACTCCTCAAATCAACAACAAGTACAACATCAAGAAACCCCATTTTTACCCCTTTTAAATTTTATGTATCAAGCACCTCTTTTTTTTTTCTTCTCCTTTTCATAGTCATTTCCTATGAATATATTTATATCTTAAATAGTAATCATACATTTTTTAATTAAATAATTAAAAAAAATGATGTTATATTATACATGGCCTCTTTTTTTTTTCTCTATACTTTTCCCTCATTTTTATTAATATTGGTTTTTTTTTTGTTTTTATCAAAACCTAGTAGCTCCGTCAGCAAGTAATATCTTGTTTGGCGCGGCTACTAGGTCACTGTCCAGTGTTCCCCCTGGGCAGTGGGTAATTAGTAGGCCCTCTGTTTGGCTGAAACCTTACAATTTACAAAGAGAGTAGTTTGCATAATAAATAATTTTTAACAATGATTTGTTTTTTATTAACATGTTTTTGTGTTATCACACCTTACACTTTCTTATCATATTATATAGATAGAAAATACTTTCTTTGGATACATATATATAAATATAAATAAATAATGGAAAACAAGTCTATCATTGAGGAAGTAGGTGAAATTGTTTTTGAAGGTGCAACTGAAGAACAAATAAAAGCTGTATAGTATATAAAAGGACTTGGGAGAGCTCAGTTATATAATTTTTTTAAAAAAGTATTTAGAAACTAGACTTTTTAAATTTTAATTTAAAGATTAAATTAATATTAGATCAAAAAGTTCATTAAAATGTACTTGGTGAGTTTTTGGAAAGGATTTTTATACAAAAATTTTTTTTTTATTTGTAAATAAATATATTACATGGAGATGTGTCGAAATATATTCTTAAATCTACCAATCTTTTCGGGCGGCAGAAATGAGAGAATAGATGTATTTTTAAAATCATTCAATAAGGCAGCAGAAATCGATGGTTGGTCAAAAAAAGATAAATCTCTTTATTTAGTAGCCTTTTTGAAAGATGTAGCTCTTACTTTTTATGATAATATTGAGTCAGAAAATTTGTCATGGATGGAATTAGAAAAAAATTTATGAACGAATTTGAAACACATAGTTTTATTTTACGTTCACTATTAGAAAATAAAAGACTGACAGATGATGAGCGAACAGTAGTGTTTGTTAATGACGTTATAGATTTATGTTGAATTGACAGTAATATGTCAGAAGAAGAAATATTACGAAATGTGATAAAAGACTTAAAACTATGTATTATTAGATCTATTGGGATGCTTGAGAATCGTAATTTATATGAATTAAAAAGGAGTATTCGAAAATACGAAATGATAGAATTTATGATTGTTGAAGAGACAATTAGTAGTCTACCTAAAATATAAGAGGCTGTAATAAATAAAAAAATTAATGATATTTCCCAAAGTAATGATTTCTATGAATTTCAAAAATTAACTAATGAAATTGGAACTTTGAAACAAAGTCAGGAGCAATTTTTTAATGACAACATTAATTTAATATCACACAATAACCAATTTAAAAATCATGATGTAACAAAAATTAAAAATTAAATTTGTCGTATTTGTAATGTAAGTGATTATTCAGCATGTGCAAAGTAATTCCAAAACCCATTAATTTAAAGTTAAACAAAAATTCTGAAAATAACAAGTTATCATTGTATTCAGCAAACAAATATAATAATTATGTCTTAAAAAGTAAAAAATAAAAATATCTCTGATACATTAAAATTCTTTGCTACATTGTATGATAAAATTATACCAATTACAATTGACACGATATCAAAGATTTCTTGCATAAATTACACTTTAATATAGAAAAATCAAAAGGTTAATTCCATAAGCTTCAAAGTAGAAAACCCAGATAACACATCACCAACAATTTTATGTGAAACAACAATCATTTTAGAAATAAATTCTGTATATTATCACAATAAAGTATTTGTTGTCAGCAACTTGGCTTGTTCTATACTTTTAGGTCAAGACTTTTTATTAAAAAATAATAGCGTGATTGATTCTAATAAAAAAATTATAACTTTACATAATAAAACTTCAATACCAGTATTTCTTGATAATACATTAAATTATGATCAATTAAATAACAAATTTAATTATAAAAGTATCGAAAATTATGTGTCAGCTATTTATAATAATAAAAACAGAAAAAAATTCGATTGTTTAATTTTAAATTTAATAATAGTCAAAATCACAGACAAGACTTTCGATATAGGATTAGAAGGCATGTCATCTCAATTTACAAGCTCTGAACACAAAAAAGTTCCTAAAAAATTAATACAATACAATAGTTCACCATTAAAAGATACCTTTAAAATTAAAGCAACAAATGACGAAAGTTTAATAAAGAATTTCATCTTTCCAAATTAAAATAAATTAAATAGTTTACCACAAAAGTTAAAAAAACAAATAGATGAAAATACTAAAACAAACACATCGTATAATGTTGCAATACCAACATTAATCAAAACTATTTGACACGGCCGCGGTCGTATCAGCTCCTTCTCAGCTACCGCTTCACTGTAAACCGGACCGTTACACACACGCGTTATCGTCGTGGTGTAAAGTCCAACAAATGCGTACCGTCGAATACCCCGCCGCAATAATACGTCGAGTCAGTCATCTTCATGACACCTATATCGCTTGTCCGTACGTTCGTCAATCCAACCGAACCGCCACCACAGTTTCGATCATTTATACATCTATCTACAAAACCATCTCAGTGTGACTGTTCAATAATTAGTATTATTGTTACTTTTGATTTTCCTTTTATTCTTTTTGTGTTAACACTTTTCTTTCATTAAACGGCTTCACGCCACCTATAGAACGAACCGTTGCTGTTTTGATTTCTTTCTTTTTATTACGACGTTAGTCGCCACAACTGGCTCCCCNTCCGTACGTTCGTCAATCCAACCGAACCGCCACCACAGTTTCGATCATTTATACATCTATCTACAAAACCATCTCAGTGTGACTGTTCAATAATTAGTATTATTGTTACTTTTGATTTTCCTTTTATTCTTTTTGTGTTAACACTTTTCTTTCATTAAACGGCTTCACGCTACCTATAGAACGAACCGTTGCTGTTTTGATTTCTTTCTTTTTATTACGACGTTAGTCGCCACAACTGGCTCCCCAAAAAAGGAATCTCAACCGGATTAACTTTTTAAAAGGAAAGAAAATAGTGCTGACATTTTATATTAACTTCATAAATTTTGAATTTTTTTTTTTAAAGAGACTGAAATAAATAATATTTACCTCGTGAGTAGTTGATTTCCAACTTCGGTGTATTTTTAAACACGGTATAAATGGATTTCTGGCGATTTCGTATTTATACATACACGCGCACTGACGACCTTGAGTCTCACAACGCCGCGAACACAGTCATTTAAGTGTTTCGATAAAACCGCTAAGCAGGTTGGGTGATCATACACGTTATCACACCACAGCGATCGTTACATTTAATAACCGGGTCCTTTAAAATCGTTTGTATTATCATTTCCGACCGCCACAATCATTATACGACTGCTATCGTAATAATTTCATTTCCCATTTACATTTGCTATAGCACACCACTATCAACACAATATTGCAGTATCATTACAATCACAATAATGACGATAATAATAATAATACAAACGCCCGACATTGTTGACGTTCATACGCGAACACATAGCGCGTACTTTCGCGATCGGCGATATCGTATTTCTAAATAACAAAAACAAATAAGCGCGTGCGTTTCATTTATTTATTTTTGTTTATTTTCGATAAATACGGTAAGGAACGTTCACTATGACCGGTAAAACTATCTCTCAAATGAAACGTCGGGAATTATTGCGCGAATGCGCTTATAGGCAGTTAAACGGCCCCACGACAAAAAGCGATATGCTGGCAGTCTTGGAGAATAGTTTACGCAGTGAGGGACTAGACCCATCGAACGCGATACTGCCCGAACGCTCGCCGCTTCATTACGAGACACTCGTGACGGAACGCGAATCTCAGGTAGACGAAGTCCCCGCGTTATTCCGGACCATCGACCCAACCACATATGCGGACCGACCGGTTAACCTGGCGCGAGAGGATCCCGAAGAGGAATCTCTACACGAATGGTCTCTGGCAACCGGCCGCCCTAACGGTAGTGTGAACGCAGCGTATACCGATGACTTATATACGGTGCGTTCAATATCCAACGCAACGGAGGAGATAGGCGCAGTAAGACAAAGTTTACGCGAGATATCTCTTAATACACGTATGGATGCGCGCATGTCCGAAGTGGAGAGAGCACTGTCTGGCATTACGCAAGAAATTCGATCTCTCTCACAAACGATTATAAGCCGCGATACACACAACGAGACTATACGTAATCCGTTCGCCACCGCACGGATGACGCGAGAAACGACGTAAACCAACCGTGCTACTTACGCGCGTCTGTCCGAACCAAGCCGCGTAACAACACGACTCAAAATGACGCGGCCCTACAGCAACGCCTGACTGAAATCGAGGAGCGCGAAGCGCTTAACCTACAGCGATTAGCCAGTCAGACTCCGCGCACGTCACCATCGCTTCTTCGAGCGTACAGGCACGACGCGGTTTTCAATTTGGACGCGCGCCCACACCACACGGGACACTTCGGGCCGAACACATTCGCGCCATCGACTAGCGATTTGTCCCGGTCATCATAGACCCGTTCACACACGCACATGGCGATCGGGCCACTTAATTATTCGCCTATTGTACGACCCCCTTCCCCCGAGTTTACGGGAAAATATGAGGAGGACCCACGCGAGTTTCTGGAACAGGTAGAGTGCCTATTGGCCCAAGCGGGCATAGATCGCGATTTATGGGTAAAAACGGGCGTACAATTTTTAAAGGGCATGGCATTAACTTGGTGGGAAACCATCAAGTTAAACAACATGTCCTGGCGACAATTTGCGAGGGAATTTCTCACGACGTTCGATAACAACANTCCCCCGACCTTGTCGCTTTTGCGGAGCCGATCACTGGCAAAGCGAATGTCTTAATAGACCGACAGTGCCGGGAAATGGACAGGAGCCACGGAGAAACTAGTCCATTCACTGAGCTCACAAACACAATTCCGCTAAAAACATTATCACATTAATCAGCGCGCCGACCAAACCACCCGTTCAGTCAACTCGGGTAACAAAAACGGATGCGCTTTCTGCGAACAAAATGACTTTATTTTAAATAATCTTACTATCAACCACACTATTATCACACCACCTTCACCAACACCCCATATGTTGGTCACCGTGGGGGAGGGGAATACGGCAGGAACGGCCTACCCGCTTATGGCAATTAATACTGCCGGCGAACAAACCGTTTCAACGCTCCCCGTTTGAACCGCTAACCACCTGAGTACTGCCGCACAAACACGTCCGCGTAAAATTATTACTCCCGCTGTGGAGCTGGAATTTAACAACGGCTTTTTGATGGCCTTACTTGACTCTCAAGCGCAAAAATCGTATACCACTCGAGCAACAGCTCACAAATTTGGAATTGTGCACAACGGACAAACACCCCCAGTTAGGATAGCTGACGGTCACACAACAGACACGGCGGGCACAGCTACCTTAATAACAAAAATTGCGGATCTACAAGTAAAGTTCACAGCTGTTATCTTAGAGAATCTGTACTGTGACGTACTCCTGGGACTACGCTGCATGTACAATTCACTTGGGCGCGACGCGACGCACTACAGCTTGTTGGAAAGCGAGTACTCAGCACTCACTACCCGACGTAGATATATCAACACTAGATATAGCAGGCGACCCACATACACACGCATTATAACGTGCACGATAAAAAATTATTCTGCGGTTTTTAGCGACTCGGTAGGTCGCACAAAGCTGATCGAACACAACATCGTTCANTCGCACAAAGCTTATCGAACACAACATCGTTCTAAAAGACCCGACGCCTATCGCGCAAAAACCATATCCGTACCCGCTACACAAACAACAAGCGATAGACGAAATGGTAAGCGACATGGAATCACAAGGGCTCATAGAACCCAGTACCTCCCCTTGGTCAGCACCAGTCGTGCTGGCCAAGAAAAAAGACGACTCATATCGCTTATGTGTCGGCTATAGGCGACTTAACGATGTGACCGTATCAGACGCGTATCCCATGCTTAATTTAAACGAAATGATTAGAAGCATGAGGGGAGCGAAAGTTTTCACGTCACTCGACTTAAAATCGGGTTACTGGCAATGCTCTTTACAGCAAAACGTACTCGAATTCACCGCGTTCAGAACAAAAAAGGCTTATTTCAGTTTCGTGTACTTCCGTTCGAACTTAAAAATGCACCCATGACCTTCGTACGTTTAATGAACGAAGTACTTAGGGGGTACATCGATGACTTCGTTCAAGTCTATCTGGACGATATTTTAATTTTTTCGGACAGTGCCGAAACACATCTAGACCACCTTAGCAAGATGCTAGAACGCCTAATGTGTCATGGCCTAACATGCCACACTAAAAAGTGTAAGATCTGGTATTCCGAAATTTCTTTTTTGGGATACCGGGTGCATGTGTTAGGCATAGACAAAGAGCCGGAAAAATTACAGTCTATACGCGATATTCCAGTCCAACGCAATGTAAGGGATATACGAAATTTTTTAGGGGTATGCAACTGGTATAGTCAGTTTGTCGACAATTATGCTGACAGAATCGATCCCCTCACCCACCTTTTAAAGAAAGAGGAGAAGTGGTCGTGGTCACAACCACAACAACACGCTTTCGAGCACATCGATCCCTCGACTACACAAAAATCTTTTGCCTACAAACAGACGCTAGTGAACTTAGCGTAGGGGCGGTATTATTTCAACACGGACAAAAACCGGGGGAAAAGGATATCGTCGCTTACACGAGTATAAAGCTGTCGGATACGCAAAAACGTTATGCCGCTGTCGAGCGCGAATGTCTAGCGATCATATGGGCAACCGATAAATTTAGGTCATACTTAGAGTACACCCCTTTCGAGTTATACACAGATAATTCATCGCTGACTTATGTGCACAAAGCGAAGGGAACAAACAGAAAGTTGACCCGCTGGGCGCTACACTTGGGTAAGCTAAATTTCACCACGACACGTACCGAGCAAACACAACGAAGCGCCCGACATGTTGTCACGTCACCCAACGGACGGACCTCCTGTTGACGAAGACGCCCTGGATGACAATTTGTTAGGCGCACCAATGTCTAATCCGCCCACAACCGCCGCCATTCTAGTTAAGATCTACTCCATTGCCGAGTCAAACGACGCGATCTGCGATCGTTCATCGGGGGGTAATACGAGAGTGGCAAAACAACGACCAGTTTCTCTCTTCGGTCATAAAAAAACTGAACGCGCAACACCCCATAGCGAATGAAATACCGGACATGAAAAGTAAGGAGGAATTTTTTTTGCTGGACGGTATTTTGCGTATTCCCATATGCGCTGACACACCGGTAGTTGTTCCCGCCGACAAAGTTCAACATATAATTTGGCGGTACCACGACGATCCCCTATCATGTCACCCCGGATGGAGAGAAACACACCGAGTGGTCAAACAACGGTTCTACTGTAAAGGGTTAAGAAACGCCGTGCGCATGTACTTAAAATCGTGTCACATTTGCGCGTGCACTAAGCCCTTAAACAGGCGCCCCGAAGACCCGATGGCCAAGCGCCAACCCAGACAGCCTGGGAAGTAATCAGTATCGACTTGATGGGACCGTACCCTAGAACACCAAGGGGCAAGACGAACCTATTAGTGGTAACTGACTGCTTCAGCAGGTGGACCGAAGCGTACCCCATAGGCGCGCCTACAACGAAAACGATTGTAGACGTGTTAGAAATGTAGTTTTTTTCACGCTATGGTAACACGCGAGTAATTTTAAGCGACAACGGCCGAGCGCTCGTGTCCAAAGAAATGATCGACGCGATAAATCGGTGGGGGGCAGAGGCTTGGACTACACCGATTTACCACCCACGAGCTAATCCAGTAGAACGCACAAACCAAGAATTAAAAAAGGACTCCACGCATTATTAACTGAGTCGAGTCATACATCTTGGGATACAAAACTACCACCTGTAATAAACAAAAAAGAAAAAGAAAAATTCAAATTAAGCTATAATAAAATAAGATCAGTGCTCGAATTAGGGGGGGGGGTGCGCAGTTTGACGGACTTTTTTTTTTATTTTTTTGTGCACCTCAAATACTTTTTTTTATTGGGACGGGTGGACGGTGGAAAATATAACCACATTTTTTTTTTTTAAGTATAGATTTAAATTGTGATCAATTTTATTATATAATTTGATATATTTCATTATAGTATGATATTACAATAGTTCTTATAGTTCAGTGTTCTGTAATTTCGTGTATATGATAATATTTCACAGAACAACATAACATAACAAATAATATATATATATGTCGCTGAGCCTCATGTTATCAGTTATCACTCATAGAATTTTCACTTTATCGTTGTTTATTTATTGTTTTCCGACTAAATAAAAAAATGAGTAAAAAAAAAAAGGTCTTCAAAACGCTGGGGACGCAGTTTTCAAATTGTTAGGTTGAGCTCCCCTACTTATTTTTTGCCAATTCAAGCACTGAATAAGATGGTAGGTAGGTTTATGGGGAATGAATAATGGAGCATAAAAAAATGGTGGTGATGTGGATTTTAATATTGAAAGTGTGAATGCTTATATTATACCAAAAGAAAATCTGAGGGTTGATTCTTAGTCAGACTAAAGATATAATATAGCGTATGTATGGCCGAATAATAATAAAAATTATTAAATAAGATAATAAATGGCGGAGTAACACATGTTTAAATGTGGCAAGATATGTAAGGGTGCAAAGGATATAATGATACGAATAAAGAAGAATTCAGAGGGGTGAATAAACGGAGTTTAAATACATGAGGGTAATGATCAAATAAATAAAAATGCACACAAACGTTGTGACAAAAATAATGAACTGATCTCGGGGTTGAACAATATTGAATAAATTAAGTCAATTATCCTACCAAACTCTATTACCTATCTTAATGGTTTATTACGCAATAGAGTATTTATAATTTGAAAGCGGGAATTTAAATTTGTACTTACCTTGTATCCCACGTAGTGTAATGCTTATTTTAGACAATCCAATGTTGATTATGAGTTCACACTGTATTTCACACGTTGTACACTTTGAGTTCGACAGTAAATATGACCGTTTGAGAATAAAGCGTTCAATTATAAATAATGCGAAACCGTTACACAAAATCTATGACTGTATTATTATATGTAGAAGATTCTATACACTATATTTTTATAATTATAATCAAATAATGTATCTTTAGTTGACTTTGTAGAATGAGTATATTGTTTGAGAGATTATATTTTATTGAGAGATCGACACCAATATTTCTTAAATTTTCCTCTGGCCTGGCCAAAACAAGATTCAGAAATATTTATATCTATGTAAAAGATTTGTCAGGGCGGAATTGTGGTGGCCCAATGTGTCCCGGTGCTAAATTAAAGCACCTTGAAAGGATGCGGCACAATAATCACCAAGACAAAAATTAAACACTAAAAACATATATTCATAAGTTTCTCTGTGCTGTCTGCTGACGCGATGTTCGTTAAAACAAAGACATTAAACCACAGAAGATTAGCTACCCAATACACATAGGCTTACAAATATATTCTAACCTAACACCTAACTTTAAAAATCTTTAATTGCAACCTTTACTCTGTCTGCCGGCGCGATGTTCGTTAGAACAAAGACATTAAACCACAAAAGATTAGCTACCCAATAAGTATAGAGTTGCAATACACTTAGTCATATAATAAATATTTATCATTAACTGAGAAAATTAGAGTTGATTCGGTTTTATTATATATAAAAAAAAATGTTTTATTTTAAAATATTAATTGACATTTATTTCCATGGTAAAATAAAAATAAAATAATATTATTTAATGAACAAATTAAATTAAATTAAAAGATTCACCAAAACAAAATTCACTTTAAAATTCCTAAGTGCCATTTAGTTTTAAAGAAAAAATATTCTAAGTCCAAATAAATTAAAAAATCGACTAAGTCCCAGAGAGTAAGAATCTTGAGTAGAGTTTCGCAGATTTTGTGTAATTTAAAATCGCCGAAAGAACTGATTTTAATAGGAAAAAATGGGTTTTTATAGTAGACGAGGGTCGTGTAGCGATCCCTAGTGTGATCTCAGAAACTGTAGATCTTAATTAATAATTAAATGTGATTGGCTGTAGCTAATTAAAAACCCGCACATGGGCGTTACTTTGAATCAGTACGATAATCAGATTTAATATTCTAATTTATTGATTATTTTAAGTTTTAAATAAGGGAACCCTGTTTTGGTGATCTTGTAAATTCACAATATATGACATACATGTACAAAAGATAACATAATATAATATTTTAATATTATAAGTAATAATATAATATTACATACCTTTATTGTTCGCTCTACGCAATAGGCGCAACGAGACTACCGGATACGCACCGTCCGTACTCGTATTAGCTAGAGAAGGTAAGAAACCGGGTGATTGGCTACTACAGCGAGTACAACCGGTAGCACCTGCTACTATCAATAACGACCGGTTAGAGCGCGAACGACAAATCACCAGCACAAAAATATCACCACCGCCCGTTCACATCAAAACAAATTATGCGGTCGGCGACGTTGTTTACTATAAAGCGCATCACTTATCGAACGCGAATAGACTATTTTGTGCGGGTTTTGCACCGAAGTGGTGGGACCCCATTAGATTAGCCGAACGCCTCGGTAAAGGCGTGTTCTTAACGGATCAGTCCTCACCAGGAAAAATTCATGTCTCATGTATGAAAAAACAACATTAGTAGTTTTTTTTTTTGTTATTTTTCAGCATGAGCAACAACAACAACAACAACATCAACTCCCCAACCACAACTTTATCCGTCGAGGAGGTCCGACGGTTGGTTGGCCAATTGGTGGGCCGGGTGGGACTCCTGGCGGATCCCCTCCCGCGCGTACTGCATAGGGCAATAACAAGCCGCAATACTTACGTTGTATGTTTGATGTAGTGGGTGGTAGTGCCACGCGGAGTGCGCGCAGCAGTGGGAGGGGTTGGGGTTGGGGATCTAGTCCCTGTGCGTATCGCGCTTTGGATGTGGGGGGTTTCTTACTAGGCCGGGGGTTCCGGCTGTGCTGGGGAGGTGGGACATTAGAGGAACAGGTCCATCTCCCGCACAGTTATATTAAAAAAACCCAACCGTGATCCAAAGGGTTATAATTCTCTCTTTACTTAAATTAATTAGTTTTTAAAGTAAGACTGATATGATAGGTAATTATTTAGTGAAGATATATTTGTTTATTTTAATATAAAAGAAAAAATAAGTTAATTATTTGAGCAAAATTGTGTAATATAAACTCAAAAGAGTTCAAACGTAGAAACGTTTCCATATGTAAATATATTTAGAATATGATTTTAAAAGTAACCTTTGACCGATATTTGTTATTGAGAACTATTCATGGGATAATTGAATTTTATTGACATTACATAAAAAAAATTACATTTAAAAAACTTATATTTATTTAAAAATAAAATGTTTAACAGTAATTATTAGGTCTCTTCATATTATACAGTATAAAATATTTTTGTAAGAAATTGATGTTATAAACACAGGTTTCAATGAGAAAATCTATCGATATAGGTGATAGTATAACCAATACATCCTATAAAAAACTATTTGAAATATAATACAATAAAGCACTATATTTTTTTTAAACATATTTTTACTGACGTAGAAAAAAGATTTATATTCTTTACATATATTTTTTATTAAATAAGTGATATTAAATAATAAAGAAGACACTTTCATGTGTTCATTATAAATCTACCTAAGTTTCAAACGAGAAATTTTTCATATTAAAATTTTTTACAATGAAATTTTATTCGTTTATTTTAATATTTATTGTTGTTTTCATGTTGCAACCAGACAAAAGAGTTCATTGCGAAACTTATCGTGCTAAGTATGAAAATTATATCGAAAGGGTGGTGAGTCACATTTATTCACAAATTATATCGTATCGAAAACATGATTCAAATAATACTATTGGTATAGAGCAATCTCTCCAACAAAACACTAACATGTTAAATTTTAATCTAAAATATTGTTATACAATAAATATACTCAATTTAAAGTACATTGAAATACTGGAAAAATTCTTTAATTTAATAAAACTTATCATCAATAAATGCCAAAAATATCATCAAAAAAATGAATTAAATAATTTTATTCCTTGTGTACAAATGGTTGAAATAATTATAAAAAATTCAAAGACTATGACTGAAAATTTACACAATGCTATGAAGTTTTTAAGCTACATAGATATAAGATTTTTGTTTTCTCAAGGCTCCGTGGCGCATCCTATATTTGATATAATCGACTTTATATATCAGTACATCTTAAATATAAGTTCGGAAACCAGCTCATTTGATCTCAACAAATCACCTTATGAAATGAAACTTGAAAATTTGATAATATTTCAAGCAGACGTATCAACATTAATGTTCAATTTTATTCATAATAGTACATTCATAGACATTTTTCTTTTAAATTATTTAAAAAATATTAAAATTGCGGAATTACCTAATAAATTTATACCTACAATAAATGAAATAATTACTAATTTTTTCAACGAAATTATTGAAGTTTGGTACAAAAACTTAGGATTTGAAGAATTTCTCAACCCTCAGATAGCAGAGTAAGAATTCTTACATTTAATATTAATTTTTAAACATGGTATAGATAATATTTCAAAAGAATTTTTAATAAATAAATATTTGAAAAAAGAAACATATTATCTTGAGATATAAATCCTAATTGTTTTATGAATATAGAACACTAATAAAGTATGGTGGTTTATAATATAGTTAGTTAATCGAAAATAAATAAGGACATTTTAAATAGAAAGTACAACATCCTAATTTAAGTATTGTGATCGTAAATCAATATTAGAGGTATTGTATTTATTGAATTGTTTTTTAACTTCGATGAAAAGCTGAGAAGGTATTAATTTTACTATAATATGTTTTTTTTGTGTTTTTCTTAGCTTAATTTTTTGCTTCTTTGAATTCAAGAAATATAATTGAAATAGCATAAATTCCCATTTTTATCTAGATAAAATGATATTTAGGTTTCCGTGTCAGTAACATTTATGTCTTTTACGCATGAGATACGAAGTTCAAACCCGCCTGTGGCAATGAATTTTTTTTGCATTTTTTTCTGAATTCTTTTTTGAGTTAGAAACAAATTTTAAACTCATTTAATTTTTATTTCGTTTAGATTCAACAACTTCAATGAATAACACGAAACTCATTACTATAATCTCCCATTGTGTGAAAAAATTTCTCATTTATATTATAATGATTGTACTATATGGTTTTTTTTTGTGGCTGCTATTTATTTTCCCAACCCTCACTTTAAATACTTTTTTCAACAATACGTCAAATGATTACAATTCGCATTTAGTTGAAGATATTACCCTCAAAATTTGAAAAAAAAAAAATTTCTTATTCAAATAAAAAGTAGCTTAACCAGCTTTCTCCATACAATTATAATCATTAATTTCTAATATTTTTAGAGTATTTATTGTCGAATTAAATTTGATATGATTAAAGTATTCAACTACAAAAGTAAATAATTTTACTTTGTAATTTATTAATTTTTAACTCTATTTGTGTGTGCTACTACCAGTCTATACTATTCCAAATTTTTTAATAAACTGTTGATTTATAAATCTTTTCTAAAAAAAATTATTTTTAGTTTCAACTGAATTTAACAATGGATTGTTAGAATTATAATAAATTTCATAATACGTATAATTAAGTAGATTTGTTTAACAACTTTTAAATTTGTTATTTAGTTAAAGTAAATCATTAAAACTAATTAATTTATCAATATTTCAATGTAGAATCTTTTTAAACATCAAAGTACTTAGGAAATATTTCTATGGATTCTATTTAAGTGATCTGTTACAATTGTAAATTGTAATTTTAAGATTTACTGACTGCATATTCATCTTGACAATAACATTTTATTATTTATCATAATATTTTCTATTTAATGATGTCATTTTCAAATTTGCAGTTTGAGCTAAAAGTTCAGAGATCAAATTCAACTTTTTTTATTATCAATTTTCACGGAAATCAACTTTGAGGACCAAAAATTGGTTGAATATGATATGTTGCTATGATTATTTTTATCATATTAATAATCAGTAATAATTAGACAACAAATTTTTCTTTTTATTTTTAATAACTATTTTTATATTTAAATCCTAATTTAAACTAATAAGTAATAATAATAAAAGTCAAAAATGATAGAAAAAGTCTTATGGCAGATTTGAAGACAACGCGAAAAGTTATATTTTTGATTATAATGAAAATGCCTTATATAGCAGTACATTTTTTCATAAAATAACATAAAACATTTTTCTATAATTTTGTATAGCCATTTAAATTTTTATATATATTTGCTATAGAAATAATGAAATATACTATTTTAAATTTTTTATTATTTCTCTGTAAAAATTGCGTTATTCAATATCAATTTCATATTATTTTTAATTACTACAATTAGTATTTATTTAAATAATATATTGTACATTAATAATATTAAAGAACTGATAATCAGGATATAAATAAAAAAAAAGGAATTGATGTTGTTTTTGAAAAATTCAACCAATTTCTTAAAATTAAACACTATCTAAAGATTCGCATCGCAGCATTTCTTATAATTTTAATCATTGTCAGATATTATCTGTATTTATAGTAACTATGCTAACTATAATTTGCTGTGAGCGCACTGTAATAATATTTTTTTAAATTTTGGTCTGAAATATACAAAAACTTTTTTTTTTTGTACATAATATATGTTAGATGCTAAATTATCTATGTTGTTTATGCAATAGTATAAAAATACTCGTAGAAATTTATGAAAGAAGTACTATTAAAGGATTAATATATTAATAAAATTTGAAAATCTTTGCCAAATTTCATTTTTTATGTATTTCTCAAAAATTTAACAAAGAAATGATAATTTAGAATACAAATTCATTATTTTAATCATATTTGGCTATTTAACTCAATTTAAAATAATGTTTCATCGTCAATATTTAAATACCTTTATTTTTATATATTAATTAATTATCAATATACAATTAATATACAATTAATTTATTAATTATCATATAGTTATTTTTTAATTTAGATTCATACCTCCAATAGATCCAGATACAGTTCAAAATGATGGAATTGAAGCTCTGAACATTATGCGTAAAGAATCTGGTTGGGAAAAAATGAACCACATAAGTATTGTTTATATTGGTAAAAAATTCAGTGTAGATCAAATAATAAATGAGGAAGTTACTAACATAAATTTTCGAATAAAAAAAGAACATGTATCACAATTATTAAGATGCAGATTCACAGAAGTAATGAAAAACTATCGTACATTATTATCTTCTATGTTATCTATATGCAATAAAGATACATCCAACTATAACAATAATTGTTTGGTTCAATTATTTAGCTCATTCGTTAAATCAAAAAAAATGCTTAAAGATTTTTATGAAGCTTTAGTTACTTTAAATAAATCATCAATATGGAATGTTATTTATTTCTCTAAATCAAATTTAGAGAGAGTTTTTGTATATGTTACAAATTTTCTCACTTTATTAGAGAACAATGATTTTTCTCTAAAAAATATTGATGATAATAAAATTGAAATAGTCAAACAACTTCTAAAAATTTTTAAAAACAATTTAACATCATTTAGTTCCCATTTATCGAGTGATATGAAAATATATGATACCCTGTGTCATATAAATGACAAATTTAAAAATGTTCACCATTATATAAACTATTTTAAAAATATGGGAAATATATCAACTGATTTAGATCCTCAGTTTTCAATACAAATTATGCTAAACGCCTGTAATTTTTTTGACAGTTTTTGTGAAAATGTTAGCAAATCTTGTTATGAAGATCTGGGTTTTGAAAAACTTTCACACTGTAAAAACAAAGAATTAGACAGAAAACTTCTTTAGCTCATTTCTAATTCACTAGGATCATAACTTCATATTGATCTTTGACTTGATGATTGATTTACTTCCAGACATAAATATTTTGTTCCAAGAATATTTTATTAATATACCATTAATACTGTATAATTTTATTGAGCAATATAATCTTTAGTAATTGTATTAAGGTGTTGTTATTTAATTAATTAACAAACTGTCTAATACTATATCATATATTATAAGTATTTGTTCTTTTGCATCTATCATCTTTTTCTGTTTACTTTTCTAGTGAAACATACATTTTATTTATGTTACTATGCTTAGTATGATCAGCAACGTTATATATCATGATAATATTTTATACGATCTCAATATAACTTAATAATATTATAATGCAGTTTTTACATTGCAGGCAATTTGTCTGTCCCAATCCACATATATACATACAAAATAAAAATTATATATGAAATAGATGTCAGATTTTTTAATTTCAAATGGTTTTTGGTTTGCAATGAGCTTTCCGCCTGGGTCCTAACAGTTGGCTAAACCTTATCTAAACGGAGCAACACTGACTCTATATAATTTCTATATCACAAAAAGGGCAGTCAGCGGTTTCGTGATCAAATAAATTTAGACTATCAACTAAGAACTATAACAAGCATTTATTTCTATTTAATATTATTTAAATATAACCTGAATGGATCGCTAGAGATGTTGGTGTATTCAAGTTAGGTGAGCGACGGCGGCGAGTGTACACAACCCAAAATAATAATTATAAGTAAACAATAATAGTATTTATTTTAGTAACCACAATTATACTACCCGAGTTAAGTTATCAGATCATTAATATAGGTTGCCGCTAGCGTGGTAAAATGTCGACTGTCTTAGTTATGTTTTTAATTAATTTAAGAAAAGTGTATAATCGGAATATTTACAGCCACGCGCTTCATACTCATAGTTTATTTGTAGGATCGTTTATGCTGATCAGGCACTAGTATAGTTGTTAATTGTTAATGTTGGTGAAGGACGAATAATCATGCATAACAGGTTCATCTTTTATATACTTAAGGATATCAACTATATCTCAGCTTTGATGCAAAGCTGAGAAAGTATTAACTTTACTATTCAATCTCAAAAGTTTAAAAATCATATCTAGTTGAAGACATTACACTCGAAAATTGAAAATTTCGCCTACATTCCCCGTGAAAATTCGATTTTGTGAGCTTACGTTTTCGTTTTTTTTATGCAATCCATAGAATAGACAATCTGCGGGACAAGACTTACATTTTCACAATTTAAACTTAATTAGATTAGTATATCACTATAATGGAAGAAAAAAATACGGAGCGTAAAAATACCCGTGTATTCAACGACTGCTACCGCGCAACTGATAAAAAATTTTATATGATTATTATTTAGCTTATTTTAGTTAATAAAAAATTGATTAATTTATTGATAATCTACTATTAAAATTTATCTGAAAACATTCTTAAAACGTTTTATCAACGTATTAATTTGATTTAATTAAGAGTTTTACTTCCTAATTTTGTAAATAAAGTAATATGTTTAGTACAGAGCGGTTTTAGCAAAGACCTAATGACCGATTCTTAGTGAAAAAAGTTCTAAACCGAGTGATATTAAATATTAAATATTGACCACTCACTATAGTCTTAGTTTAGAAATATAAAATTTTTCATATTTACAGAAGTTTCTTTTAAAGATAATACATTTATTTATAATAGTGTGCATAATCTATATGAATTAATCTCTCCTTCTTCAAAATAGCCGTTAACTTGTGTGTCACATTACCTGTTCTCTCATGTTAATTTTTTGATCACAATGAACAGAGCATAAGTCTATAGTTATTCTTTAATAGTTAATTATTAAATTATTTATCTATATTATTGCCGGTATTATTGTCAATTCATAAAAGTTTTAATATTTTTATAAAAAAACCGAGAGAATTGACTGTATTGCGTTTAACATCATACAATAAACAACAATGCTGCATCTTTATTGATAAAATTAGCAAAAAAAAAACCTCATATTGCATCAAATTAATGGATTGAAATAAAACAAAAATTAAAAAAAGTAATATTCTTAAGCTACGCGCTATTTTAAACATATTTTTTTTTGATAAAATTATATAATTTATTAAAATTATCTATAAACTAACCAATAAAAATAATTATTGAATTCACAAAATTTGATATTATTAACGAAGAATTTAAATTTAATAACATATGATCAGGAATTGAAAACACTTCCCTTTATAATTCGTTTCAGATTTCGTTTTGAAATAAAAATATTTAATACAATAACGACGAAAAATAATTAGTAATAGGTTATATTAGAGAGATAAAAATTAAAAAATGTTTTATTTAATATTTAATTAAATATTAATATTTTAATAAAAATATTTGTATTTTATATCTGTTTCCAATTATGTTAATATAAAGATTAAAATAAGAAATAAATTATTTAATTAGTTTAATAAACTAAAAAATATTCTTGGTGACAGACAGAATATCTCACTTAAACATTTTAAAACAAAATAAATCATTTGTTTAATAATAAATCTAGTGTTTAATTGAAGCTTTTTTTTATATAAACAAAATGACTATTGACAGTTTACTCTCCGATATACTAATATAACTAAATTGCATTAGTTTATTGATATATAAAAAACAAAATTTCAACAAAAATGGGAATCTTTCGTTCAAGGAGTAGTTTTTAATGCTGTTCATAAGCTATAAAAATGTCATCAAAATTCATACAGTGTCTTTTCAATTATGGTGGTCACAGACTTGAAAAACACAGTTTCGAGAATGCGAATTTTATGATTTAGACGCAATAATATATTTTCGTAAAATTTTGAGTTCGATTGATGATACATTTTTCGTGTATTTTGTTCTATTAAATCCTATTATCACAATTTCTTTGTCGATACCTCTCTAATATGTATTATAGTTTAAATGATATTGTGTCAAGCATATTTAAGCAATCACCTTGTATAAAACTACATACAGATTAATAATTATCACAATAAGTCAGTAATAAATGGTTCCATTTGAATCTTTGTTACTAAAGAGATGTTTTAACGAAATGTTTCTTATTATTTATTGTAATATATTATCATTAGTTATATACATTAAAAATACTGACAAGAACTAAATAAAAAAATTATTAGAGAGTATTAATAAATTATTTGCAATCAAATAGAGCCCTATTGATCTTTAGTCAACTATAAGTTCGTTTTTAAGATAACCCTCTTAATACTTAAATTATATTTTGACATTAGTTTATTTTCAGCTTTTTGTAATACCAAGTGGCTCGTTAATACGTCATGATGAGTGGTGATATTTTAAGAATATAACTGATAATTATATGGCTATATTACATGTTATGATTAAAACGGTATTATTACAGTCATACAGTAATGTTTGGTCACCATGCATTAGAGTGGCTCTTATTTTATAAGCTTTCATTAATCCATCTCCGTACTGTTATGATACCGTTCATCGCTCTAATTTAATATTATTTGCAATGTGTATCACAAAATAAAATAATTATCTTAAATTGTTATCATAGCATAATCACTGATGTAATTAATACAATGTATGTACTTGTTCCAAATGTCGGCTGACACTCCGGGTTAGCTATGGGTGTCGAAAGGCCGTTGTTATAGGAAGGGAATAAAGGTAACACCTAGGTATGAGGTTCAGACAAAGTGGAAGACACTAGTACTCTGTAATGTTGAGGACGACAGTAGGTAGGTGAAAAAAGAAAAAGAAAATCTTGACAATCAGTAAGACAACCGAATACTGACACTGATAAATGACACAAGGAACTGGAGTCAACTGACCAAGATGGACAGGTCTTTTGGGTTTTTATAATAATTTGGACAATTGTCGATTTAGCAATAATAGTTAATTATTAATTCATCAGTCTCTAGAAGCGGATGCGCTGTCTGTATTTTATTATTATAAATTCTCACACCATTACATATTTAAGCACGATACAGTAAGTGCTGAGTAGTATGGATATTTTATTATTTACAATTATATGTTGTGGTAGTTATTTAAACTTGACATAGAATTTGCTATAGTGCATTAGGATTCTACAATTTTATCCAAAATAGTTGGCACAATCACGATAATTGTTCGTGATTCCTTTGAAAAAATATAATAATATTAAATTATTATACAGGCTCAACACATTTTCATGTTTTATTATACAATATACAAACAACTACATTGTTTCTATAGATAAACACAAATATTTATGTATATTTGATAAATGTACATGGAAGTTACCTGCATTTACCTATGTATTTCTAGAATTTTCGACTATTGAAAGATCATATTGTATTATATTTGTTTTTTCTAGTTAAATTGTAATTTATTTAAAAATGGAAAAAATGCATACGGCTAACGTGACAAATACAATTTCATTATTTGAAAAATTAATAAAAAGCACTGAAAAGAGCGATGTAACAAAAGTGATTATCACAAAAACAAAAAAAATTGAACATAATTTTGATTTAAATAGGCCAAATCAAAAAGATGATCAAACAATTATATCTAGCGACGCCAAAGCTCCCAATTTTACAACTCCAGTAATCAATAAAAACGGAGAGCTCAAAAAGAAGAAGTTTAAAGGTGAGTCAAGAGTACATTCAGTTTAATTGAATAGTGATAAAGATAGCAGCAGCCCCATTTCTGAACGCCAATTAAAAATTAAAACTGTTAATAATTTCAGAAATATTGATCCAAAATTTGTAATTCACCAGTCATTCTTTTAAAATATTAAGTTGCGAACCCTATAAGTTGTAATACATGATTCTAAAAGTAATTAGTAGCTTATACATAATGTAATGTAGACAATTATAAAATTCAATATTGTTTTTAAATGCAAATAAAATGGGTTATATTAAATTTATTCTTCTTTTTAAAATATATAGAATTTATTACTTCAGATAAGGCAATTCCAATTGTCAAGTATATAGTTATATATAAGTATAAATAATAAATAAGCAGTTATGCATTTCATCTAAAAATTATAAATAATAATTTGTTTTAAGGAATTTCGAAAAAAATTGCTTTTTTTGAAAAAAAAGCAACAGCAATTAAGAATTCTAGCAATACAGTAATAAAAAATCAAAGGGAAAATCTATGGAGTAGACTAAATAAACTAAACCAAATTAAAGAAGCACCTCAGGTAGTAGGTAATGGTGATCAATACGTACTAGGAAGAAGACAATGCAAACATGACCAAAACATTACAGAGGAAGAATACAAAAATGATATAGATGGTAATATAACTAATAACGTAATAGAAAGAAGCGAAAAATTTCGAATTGAAGGTAAGGCTGAAGGAGGAAATAGATTTTATACATGAACAAGATGTGACAGAGAGGAGCAAATCAGATAATAATATTAGGATAACAGAAAGCGTAGTATTAAGTTACTAATCAATTCAAGTAGAAGGTAATGGTATAAGTTATGTATAGTAGTAATGGTATAGGATAAGTTATAGTAAATGTATATGATAAATTTTATATAAAAAAAACGAATTACCAATATACTCATAAATAAAATATTGTATTAAATATTTTCATAAATAAAAACTATTATCTTACATTTTTATTTTTTAATTTATAATACTATGACTGTCGTAATATTTATTACGACAGTATTATTTATACGAGACAACACTAAAATACCCTGTTCATGTACTCAACAATGCTATCTTTTTAGTATTTGTTAATATATTCTTTTTCATTTCAAATAGTCACCACTTCTATCCATAGAAATGGTTCATTTTAACTTGTCTCATTATACATTATATTCTTACAAGGACATGATCCTTCTCGAACAAAAATTTAGATAAACATTTAAGAGTAATAGTCATCAAACTCATACTGTTTAACTACATTGTAGTGTATGCGGTTCGGTCATAAATCAATTAATAATTACTTTAAAAATCCTTCCTTACCAAAAGAAAATCTATATATTATTTTTTGTCATCTTTGTTATTCTACTATTAATAGTTAAATGCATTGTATCAATTTTCGTCTTGCTTGTAAAAAAACATGTTAATGTTATACAGGGTGATTTTTTTATCATAACCCACTCAATTACTTGCAGAATAATAATAATTTAAACTTTTTTTTTTTTTTAATATCTTTAGTTACACATTATTCTTGAATTTTTAACTATGTAATACTTTTTAAGTTCATCCCTTATGCCTTGGAAGGGGGTCAACTTTGTTTTTTTAAATGGTAACATATATTTTTAATGTAATAAAATGTTTGAGTTTTTAATTTAATATGACATNTTTTAATTTAATAGTAAATGGCATTTGAATTCTTAATATAACTTAATTCGTTTATTAGATATAATCATTTAAAGTTTAAAATTTTTGAATTAATATACAGGTATAATACACAAGAAATTACAAATATAGGTAGCTAATTGGTTTTTTATAACATCGATATTAGCAGGTACACAGCATTGTTATTATCAATTGTAGTTTGGCATATTGTTATGAGTTTATAAATACACAAACTGACAATAAAGAAGNTCGCGGCACTTTCGCTGGCGTCGACGACGCGATGTTCGGCGTAATCCTTGGACGGCAAAATGGGTAGCAGCGTTGTAGGCGACAGTGCACTGGTGCGGTTCGGTTGGTCGGCGTTGTCGCTTTCACAACGGGAGGAAGACTCCCGCACCATTTGCGGCGGGTCGTCGTCGGCCGTGCGGCATTTGCTGGACTTTGCACCGTAGCTTATAACATGCGGTGTTGGTCAGTCAAATACTCATAGTAGGGCGACGGCTGATAAAAGTGGCACGAGTCGCGGGGCATCGTGTATAACGAAGCGACGCGGGCCGTGTCAAATAGTAAATGGCATTTGAATTTTTAATATAACTTTATTAGTTTATTAGATATAAACATTTAAAGTTTCAAATTTTTGAGTTAATATACATGTATAATACACATGGAATTGTAAATACAGGTAGCTAATTGGATTTTTATGACATTGCTGTCTCAGTCACGGATTGTTTATTATCAATTATGATTATCAATAGATATACTTTCTGTATTGTCAGTTAGTGTATTTATAAACTCATAACAATGTGCCTTACTACAATTGATAATAACAATGCTGTGTACCTGCTAATATCGATGTTATAAAAAACCAATTAGCTACCTATATTTGTAATCCCTTGTGTATTATACCTGTATATTAATTCAAAAATTTGAAACTTTAAATGATTATATCTAATAAACGAATTAAGTTATATTAAAAATTCAAATGCCATTAACTATTAAATTAAAAACTCAAACATTTTATTAAATTAAAAATATATGTTACCATTTAAAAAAACAAAGTTGACCCCCTTCCAAGGCATAAGGGATGAACTTAAAAAGTATTACGTAGTTAAAAACTCAAGAATAATGTGTAACTAAAGATAATAAAAAAAAAAAATTTTAAATTATTATTATTCTGCAAGTAATTAAGTGGGTTATGATAAAAAAATCAACCTGTATATGTAAATGTCAAAATAATTTATGTTCTGTTCATCTGTATTGATCTCTGTTTTTCATGCTTACTTATCAATAAACAATTATACTAAAAATTCGACAGTGACGATTTTTGGGGGTAAAAAAATATTATAAAAAGCCAGAGCAAACCCTTGCTCCTGGCTGTTCATTTCGTGCTCTGTATTTGGGCTATTCTTTTCGTGGTCCGCATTACGCTCTTTTTTATCGTGCTCCGCATTAAGTTGTGCGAACGTAGTAATCGTCATTGTCGAAATTTTATGTGTTAATTTGTGAACTAAAAATCTGAACTTGTGTATTTTATTTATCATCTTCACCTATATCAGCACTAAGGATAATTATAAGAACCAGAGAATTTACCAAGTAAGATTTTTTTACATCGTTATTTTATGACCCTCGAATTACACCCCGAATCAAAAGTAACTCTCACTTACACATTTTTATACCGACAATAATAATCATTCTGACCCCTTTTAATTTTTAGAATACTATTATATATTTTTATTTTTGAGTTACGACATGACTAAATTAGAATAAATTTTACTAAAATACCCAATAGATATGTGTCCTCCTACCAATTAAATGTTTTTTAAAATCAAACTTTTTCTTCGAATAAAGTTTTAAAAACGGTAGAGCTGTGTAAAAACATATTGTTTCCAAAAATTGTAATCCAAAAAACTTGGCCTCATTAAATATGCATGCAATTAAAGCCTACGTGTATTACTGAACTTATTATGAAAATTATCATTTTTAATATTTTAGCAGTCAAAGTATTATATAATGATTTAGAAAAACAATTTTCAGGCTTAAATTTAATAATTGTTAAAACCAGAATGTAATAAAATATATATTATAGATCAAAGTTAATGGATTTTTCATATCTTCTTGTTCACAAAGTGTAGGACATCATTCGAGTATATTAAAAATCGTTAATGTAATAAGTGTGATTATCTAAGTGTGTTATTTATTTTTTTTTTTTAATATTTTGTTATTACAAAGATTATCTTAAGTAAAGGTTTATTTTTTACACAAGCCACACAATTTTTCTTAAACTAATAATTTTTTCATAACTTATTTTTTTGGCTTTTGTTGGTTACATATGTTGCTATTTTATCTATAATTGTATATTTTTAGACCTATCTCTTAAACATTATACGAGTCCTAACTTAATTTCTTTAATAAAATCATATATTTTTAACTCAATAAATAAATAAAGTTATTTATTAAAATTCATTAGGTAAAACCATTAATTATTTACACTAATTTACACTAATCAATAAAATAAATAGAAACTAATATCCACGAATATAATTTTCTATGGTCATAGATATTAATCAAAATATTTAGTTTTGCTATTATATTGATACGGTACTCGTAAGTTTGATTGATTTTCACGTAAGCTAAAGAAGATATGACTTAAGAAATTTTACTTTGCAAAAATACTACATGAACTTTAGACAAATAATATCTATTAAAATTATTATATTGTTAATAACGATGCCTTATTAATAAACTTAAAGATTATTATTGTACTCTATTGAGAATAGCTGTTCTGTACTAATACAACATATCCTAATTGTTGAAATACATAAGTAAACATAATTTTTTTTCAATACCATGTCTTATAAAATTTATTTTAACTCAATTTGTTTCAAATTTTATTTCAGCTTCAATTTTAATGTGTTCTATAGCTTCACATAATTGCTATTTATATTTTATAATTTTATAATATATACAAATGTTTATAAAAAATAATTTGATCTGCAAGTAGAGTAAAATAGTCGTTTTTAATATGGCAAATATTTTTGCGTTGATAATAAAATGGAGTTATACATTACAAACCCCAGATCAAAAAATACATAACTTTTATCTGAATACATATAAGACAGTCTAAGTTTATTTTACCGAATTAATTTTATTTTTAGCGCACAATAGTTACTAATTAGTATACAATTTTTTTTTACTCCTTTAAATTTTGCCATATCGAATATTTTGTAATTAACTCTACTTATTAATTTTCTCTATTGAAACAGTATATTATTTTGTGTATGATAAAATTTTGTAGAATATTTATTAAATGATGTTTCCATATATCTATAGTTTCTATTTTTAGACCTTCTTATAGACTTTCTTGCCATAAAATAAAATTACATATACATGTAATTTTGATTGATAAAATTGAATCACGCCAATTAAGGAGTATTAAGCTTCATATATATAAAAAAAACCTGTACTTATAACAAAATGAATCTTGTCAAATTACATCAATTACCTTGTTCATTTAAATTTACCATCTTATAGGCCGGCTATGTGCTTAAAAATATATAATAACAGATAATTATAGAAACATAATATGTAACTCACAAGAGACAAAAAAAAAATGTACAAAAAATTATTCGTTTAAGAGAAAATGAGTGGTTTGCATTAAAATAATCACACCGTATACACCCTAACACTTAATAAGATTCCAAAAAAAATTTTATTTTATGATTTAGTTTAAAATTAAGTAAAAATTAATTTTTTGATTTCTAATAGCTCAAAAAATATTTTTGAATGTATGTACCTGGATTTTATGTTTAATCGTTACCTATTTTTTTATAATAACAAAAAAAATGATAAAAGATACATCCATAATTCTTTAAAAATTTGAAATTTATTGGTCACAATTATTTTGGATTTGATTATTGTTAAATACGTTCTACTTCATTGTTTCTTCAGCTATAAAATAAAAATGTAGTAAGTTTAATAAACTCTATAAAAGAAAAAAATAATAAATTATTTTGGGTTTTTGATGATGTTGCTTTTAAAAATTACAAAAAATAATTAATTTTTAATACACACATTTAAATATCCAAGTTTTTTTAATAATAATTTTTTTTTTTTTTTAATAATAATTTAATAATATTTTTTTTTATGAACAATTTTTTATGATATAAAGCAAAATACTAAGACCTAACACTAATTTTAATAAATCTTATATTAAAAACTTTATTACTAGTAAAATAAATTTAAATCCTAAATGTCATTAATTTACTTACCCAATATTTTTCCATATTTTTAAAAAGTTTTTTTTAATAAGACTTTTATTTTGTCTGAAATTGAAAACTCACTACAACTTGAGTCAAATTGTAATTCTAATAACTGCATTTTAAATATATAAACACCATTACATTGATCCGGTTACCAACATAAACTACTGAAGACTGGTCAATGCTTAAGCCTGCAAAGTAATTTGACCAATTATGATCATAGGGTTTGTCCTTGGTGGCGACTACCATTCACAAAATGAAATTGAAGGCATAACAGGGATTATAAATGATTCAATGCTTTTTAGCTATGATTATCAGAAATTGATTTAATTACTCTAAAATATAACGGTTTCCAGTATATCTAAATCTGTTTATATATGAATAACATCAAAACTATCAGTTTTTATATATTTTTATGGTGCTACAAATTTTTTTGTAATAAATATTGTAGTTAATAAATCATGATTCAGATGTTATTAATTTGTAGTTTATTTATTAGTAGTTTAAACATTCTTATATGGAGTGATTGTTTAACTATGACTCACACAATATCATTAAAACATAATATAATAATTTTTTATGAGAAGTTATAGTACTCTACGTTTTATAATATTCAAAAATAACTTGTTCTTGTCATTTCGTTAAAATTTTATTAACTTATTAATATAAACATATAATATATGTCTCCATTTTGGTTAAATATTAGCTTCGATGCGAAGCTGAGAAGGTATTGGTTTTACTATGATGTGTTTTTTTTTTTTTTGTGTCTGTTACCACTTTTTCTCAGCTCTCACCGAACCGATTTCTTTCAACGATACGTCAAAAGATCACAAATTGTATCTAGTCGAAGACATTACCCTTCAAAATTGAAAAAATTTCCCTCGTTCCCCGTAAATGGGGGAAACCTCCAAAAAAATTACAAATTTAAAAATCGCTAATTTTCGAAATTTTTTCAATTTTTTTTACTAAAAACTGCCGTAACTTTTTCAAAAATGAACATATCAATATAATTTTTTTTTATATAGATGCTTGATGTCTTTACCTATTATTTGGTATATTTTTTTTGTAAATTTGACCTTTTTTCTGCCCACAGGGGGGGATTTAAAATGACAACTTTTTCACAAAAAATTAACTTTTTCAACTTAACTTTTGAAAATGTTCCGGAAGGTCTGACACTTTTATATATATCTTAAATTAAAGCTAATGTAATGTACTTTAATTTGAAAAAAAAAAATTTGACCTCTGGACTTGTCTTCATGGTGAAAACGGCTACCGAATGCTATTTTTGTGTGAAAATTTTCGATTTTATAATTTACATTTTTTACTTTAAAGTGCTATAACTTTTTAAAAAATGTATGGATCAATACAATTTTTTCATGAGAAGTAGTATTTATATACATCTTTCATTGGATATACTTTTTTTTAAAATCAGACTATTTCCCTATATATGGGGGGGCTTAAAATATAAAAAATGCATATAGAATGTAGAACTTTTTCAACTTAACTTTTGAAAATGTTCCGGAAGGTCTGACACTTTTATATATATCTTAAATTAAAGCTTATGTAATATACTTTAAATTGAAAAAAAAAAATTTGACCTCTGGACTTGTCTTCGTGGTGAAAGTTGACATCAAAGTTAATAAAAAATTACGATTTTTGTAAAATAATTTTTTTTTATATTTTTAACTTAATAATGCTCTAACTTTTTCAAAAATGAACATATCAATATAATTCTTTTTTATATAGATGCTTGATGTCTTTACTCATCATTTGGTATATTTTTTTTGTAAATCTGACACTTAATCTGCCCACAGGGGGGGATTTAAAATGACAACTTTTTCACAAAAAATTTACTTTTTCAACATAACTTTTGAAAATGTTCCGGAAGGTATTAACATTTCCAATAAAAAGTACNTGTAGCTATTAACATTTCCAATAAAAAGTATTCTTATAACATTTTTCTCAAGTCTATTATTTTCCAAGAAAAATGATATAGAAGTCAATAATTTATTTTTTCTGCAAAATTGGTGTTTTATTTGTATTAATATATTTTAGAACAACGGTTGATAATATGCCCTGGTTTACTTGTAAAATGATTGAGCGATCAAATTTAACGATAAAATGTATAAAAATGGCTAGGAGCGGTATCATTGTACTGGATCATGTCGTTTAAGGTGGAAATGTACACAAAATGAATGCTGCGCAAACACATAACTATCGTTATTTTTGTAAAAAGATATTATCGCAAACGCGCGTTGTTTATAACTTCACTGTTCCATTATTATTATATGACATGTTACTTTTACATGAAAAGTATTCATCAAATGTTCTTATCTGAAATTGATTTCGAGAAAAGCTAATTTTGAAATCGGCCGTTTAACAAGTTGACTGGTTTGAGCATTAAATTAACTCACATTTACATTGAGTAACAAGAAGCTTACCAGTCAACTTGTTAAGTGCTCTACACTGTATTATAGCATCATCATAAAAAATGAACCTCAGAGAATCGAGTAAAATATTTTTAATTGGTAACATGTCGAATCAAATTGTTGGCAGCAAGCTACCTTCTATAAGACAAGTTTTAAGTGTACTTTTTTTTAACATACGAAATGTAAAATTAAATGTTCACGATAGTGCAAAATTAGTTGTTCGTGAAATTGTTGTATTCTGGGAAAAAGCGCGAATTCCAGTTAGAGAAGAATATAACTTAATTGCAAAAGTTGAATCAATGTATAATGAATGGCGAAACTTACAAAAACATGCCACTAGAAAATTTTATACCAAATTAACTCCGTTTTTGTCATTTCATCACTAGTCACTATGATTTAAAAGAAATATTATACATCTTATTTTCGGTTGAATACTTTTGGTGATATAATTATTCCAAAAATATAAAATATTAGTATTTATTCATTATTTATATATGTATATACACTTGAAAAAAAATACATGATTAGATTGCATTGTGTTCTATTACTTATTGAAGCGCCACAACCTAGCTGGATAGAGTACTAGCACAATAATATTGTAGTCACGATTCCAAGTAATTATAAGCGTTCTCTAAATTGTCTCTCCACTTGTCGACTAGCCAGTCTGATCTCAGCCACAGTGTGGGCAATCGGAGTGTAGGACATTAGTATAATCCATTGTGCAAAGAACCGAAATTGTACTCTCATCTACTCTAGATCACACTATACAGGGTGATTTTTTTATCATAACCCACTCAATTACTTGCAAAATAATAATAATTTAAACATTTTTTTTTTTTATTATCATTAGTTACACATTATTCTTGAATTTTTAACTATGTAATAATTTTTAAGTTCATCCCTTATGCCTTGGAGGGGGGTAAACTTTGTTTTTTTAAATGGTAACACATATTTTTAATTTAATAAAATGTTTGAGTTTTTAATTTAATAGTAAATGGCATTTGAATTTTTAATATAACTTTATTAGCTTATTAGATATAAACATTTAAAGTTTCAAAATTTTGAGTTAATATATATGTATAATACACATGGGATTGTAAATACAGGTAGCTAATTGGATTTTTATGACATTGCTGTCTCAGTCACGGATTGTTTATTATCAATTATGATTATCAATAGATATACTTTCTGTATTGTCAGTTAGTGTATTTATAAACTCATAACAATGTGCCTTACTACAATTGATAATAACAATGCTGTGTACCTGCTAATATCGATGTTATAAAAAACCAATTAGCTACCTGTATTTGTAATCCCTTGTGTATTATACCTGTATATTAATTCAAAAATTTGAAACTTTAAATGATTATATCTAATAAACGAATTAAGTTATATTAAAAATTCAAATGCCATTTACTATTAAATTAAAAACTCAAACATTTTATTAAATTAAAAATATGTGTTACCATTTAAAAAAACAAAGTTGACCCCCTTCCAAGGCATAAGGGATGAACTTAAAAAGTATTATATAGTTAAAAATTCAAGAATAATGTGTAACTAAAGATAATAAAAAAAAAAAAATGTTTAAATTATTATTATTCTGCAAGTAATTGAGTGGGTTATGATAAAAAAATCATTCTGTAGATGACTGAAAAGACGTAAGCCACTTGGAAATAATTTATTGCACAGAACCGTTATGTTGTTTAGAATCTCTTTATTGGTTTTATAGATTATTAAATTATAAATAAATTTGTGTAAAGCACCACATACAAGGTCAAACAGGTATACCACATAATTATACAAAAGGGTGTTACATAAAATACCAAATATATAATAAACTTATGTTTCCCCTTGAATAGATTTAATATAGATTTGTACTAGAGAAATAGTTACACGCCAGTTAATAGTAACATAAATCTTATAATTTCAAAAGCGTACACCAACGCATATACATACATATCGACAATAGTGACATCAATTACGTGATTTATTTCAACAGAATATCTGTCTTGTTGGGATAATTAGAGGCATATGAAAACATTTATTTATATAACAAATCTACAATAAATCCTTCACCAAAGAATTTTAAGTAATAAAAACTCAAAGTGAGATAGGTTGCTGGAAGTAGATTGAGTGAAATAACAGCGTAAAAGAATACAATACTCAAGACTCATATAATATCGTGTATAAATTTTTGTGCGGGAGCTAAAATAGTAACCTTTCGTTGGTATTTCACCTTTACTCGGATACATCAAATGTGCTTCTGTAGGCATACATACCCCGAGATCCCTTTCTATTTCATTTTACTATTGTCCGTGCCCAGTACATCTAGACACTCTTACTTTCCATTGCTATCCATCCTATTATACCCATTTTTTAAATTAGTTTATTACACAACACCATATATCTAGATTATTATTAAATTTTTAAACTTTCAAACGTCTGCGTTATAATGTGGGAGAAACTGAAAGAATGAGGCATCATAAACTTAAACATTTACTGTAATATTATTAAATTTGGGGGAGGAGAAAATTATCGTAACAATACAGACAAATATTCAATTTGAGAGGGACTATAAATATTTTTAGGAAAATTCAGCGCCTTAAAAATTGTTAGCCATAAGAATTTATTTATAAGAAATGTGTTTATCATAAGTCACAGAGGCAAAATCACGGGGCGGCTATAAAAAAAAATGATTTTATTTTAATATTTTAATAGACATAAATAAAAATGTATGTCCTATATTCTACCCATCAAAAACTACTTATAAGACGATAACTTAATGATTTTTACGTGTTTGATTAAGGATATTTCATTTACAAATAGAGTTAATAGGTTATTTATAAATAATTAAGGTAAGTGACATACGAGAGTGTTTATATAAACAAATATATAAACGTGTATATATTAATAAATATATTTTTGAAGTATTTACATTTATGCGTATATCTGGTTGTTAAATTATGAGCTTTGTGTAAGCATATGCAATTTATTATTATTTTGAGAAGTATAATATTAACTATAATATTCAAAGATATTCCGTTACTGTTTGCTTTATTCATATTAATAATAGATATTTATTAAAATTATTATTTTACACACTTTTTATTAGAATTAAATTTATATTATGAACAATATTATTTAAAAATAAAATTACATCTATATTTTAACAGTGTATTAAATTAAATTAACTATTAATCATACACTTAAAATACCACAGAATCAATAGTCTGGACCATCTCGAGGGAAGATAAAATATTTATTATTTTAACTAATCATTTTTTAATTGTTGCAACAAAAAAAGAATGTATAATTTATTAAAACAATTTATATCCAACTCCGCCTATTTTGAGCTATTCTTAGATATGACTATACTTGTAATCGGCAGATTTTGTAGTCTTTTATAGCTTTGATGCGAAGCTAAGATGGTATTAATTTTACTATGATGTGTTTTTTTCTATTCTTTTTTTGTGTCTGTTACCACTTTTTCTCAGCTCTGATCAAACCGGTTTCTTTCAACGATACGTCAAAAGATGACAAATTGTATGAAGTCAAAGACATTAACCTCAAAAATTGACAACATTTCTTTCGTTCCCTATAAATGGAGGAAATCTTCAAAAAAATTAAAAATTAAAAAATTAAACATTTTTTTAATTTTTTTTAGTTAAAACTGCCATAGCTTTTTCAAAAATGACCAAATAAATATATTTTTTTTTATAAATATGTGAGGTATTTACCTATCATTTCATATATTTTTTTTATAAATTTAACCCTTTATCTAATTTTACTTTATAATGCTATACATTTTTGAAAAATATATGGATCAATACAATTTTTTATAAGAAGTACAATTTACTTACTTTTTTTAGTTGACATACTTTTTTTTAAATCGGATGATTTACCTTTATACAGAGGGGGGGTTCAACACTTAAGAATACATATAGAAAAAAGAACTTATTCAACTTAACTTTTGGAACACTTTAAAAGTGTTCAAATTGTTAAAATGTGTATAGAAAGTAGAACTTTTTTAAATTAATTTTTGAAAGTGTTCCAGAAATACTGACACTCTTATATTTACCTAAAATTAAAGCTTATGTAATATACTTCATTATGGAAAAAAAATTTCTATTTTACTTTTTCTTTTTTTAACTTTATTTTGTAAAAACGGCTACAGTATGCTATTTTTGTGATAAAATTCTTGATTTTATATCTTAAAATTTAAACTTTGTATTCAAAAATGTTATTCCTTGTATACAAATACTTGAAATAGTTTTAAAAAATTCCAAGATTATGATTGAAATTCTATACAAAGTTATGAAGTTTATATTCTAAAAATATATAAGATTTTTGTTTTCTAAAGGCTTCATACCACATTTTATAATTGATGTAATCAATTATACAACATATTATTTATAAAATAAGTATACTCAATTACAGATATCTTGAAATTTTCAGAAAATACTGACACTATTATATATATCTTACATTAAAACTAATGTAGTATACTTTATTATGAAAAAAATTTTTGGACTCTATTTTGTCTACACAGTAAAAATGGCTACCGTATGCTATTTTTGTGTTATATTTTACATTTTTAATTTCATAATGCAATAACTTTTTGAAAAATGTATGGATCAATACAATTTTTTATGATAAATACTATATACCAACTGTTTTCAGTCAACATACTTTTTTTTTTAAATCGGATTATTTCTCTTTATAAAAGGGGGTTCAAACCTTAAAAATGTATATAGAAAAAAGAACTTAATTTTCGAAAGTGATTCGGAAATAATGATATTGTTATATAAATCTTAAACAAAAGCATANTAATGATACTTTTATATAAATCTTAAACAAAAGCATATGTAATATATTTTACTATAGAACAAAAAAAATTTCGGACTATAGTTTGTTTTCATGGTGAAAACTGACATCTAAGTTAATTATAAAAACTACGATTTTTATAAAAAAAATATAATTTATACAGAACTCATCAATACCACGTCTCTACTGTGCTGTGTTTTTTCACATTCAACTTCAATAACAAAAAAACCTTCCCAATATTTAGAATACTGTAATTTATAAGTCAGACAAATTTAATTACTCAGTAATTTAAACAACAAATAATATCAATATTGAATTTAAGAGTTACTACCTTATTAAAAGTGTTTCTTTACGATCCATGATTAATTGAAGACATTTGTAATGGATAATTATTTAACTATATTAATACCTTTTGTACAAGATTTTTGTATTTATTTACTAACACGTTGAATACTAATATTCTTCAGTATGTAGTTTAATATAATAATATTTTTGATATTTATATTAAGTTTAGAGTAATTTCACCTAAATATCTAGACATCAATATAAAACTAAAAAAAGTTTTACTTAATTGGCATAATTTTATGTTTATTAAATCTTTATCTCACTTTTGTGAATTATTATTAACTGTAAAAAATTAAGTTTCTGATGATTTCATATCAAAATAATTACATACAATTAAGTGATTTCTTTGATGAAAATATAATAATATTAAATTATTATACAGGCTCAACACATTTTCATGTTTTATAAACAATATACAAACAACTATTTTGTTTCAATAGATAAAAATAAATAATTATTTATTTATTTGATAAATGTACATGGAAATTACCTGCATCCACTTACTTATTTCTAAAGTTATCGACTATTGAAAGACTATATTATATTATATTCGTTTTTTCTAGTTAAATTGTAAGTTATTTAAAAATGGAAAAAATGCATACGGCCAANTATATTGTATTATATTCGTTTTTTCTAGTTAAATTGTAAGTTATTTAAAAATGGAAAAAATGCATACGGCCAACGTGACAAATACAATTTTATTATTTGAAAAATTAATAAAAAGCACTGAAAAGAGCGATGTAACAAAAGTGATTATCACAAAAACAAAAAAAATTGAACATAATTTTGATTTAAATCGGCCAAATCAAAAAGATGATCAAACAATTATATCTAGCGACGCCAAAGCTCCCAATTTTACAACTCCAGTAATCAATAAAAACGGGGAGCTCAAAAAGAAGAAGTTTAAAGGTGAGTCAAGGGTACTTCCAGTTAAATTGATTAGTGATAAAGATAGCAGCAGCCCCATTTCTGAACGCCAATTAAACATTAAAACTGTAAATAAATTCAAATNGTGAGTCAAGGGTACTTCCAGTTAAATTGATTAGTGATAAAAATAGCAGCACCCCCATTTCTGAACACCAATTAAAAATTAAAACTGTAAATAAATTCAAAAATAATGATACAATATTTGTAATTCACCAGCCATTTTTTTAATTAGATTGTTAATAAATAAATAAACTAGTTAATTATATATATAACCAATAGAAAATATTAATTTGCCAACCCTATAAGTTGTAATAGATGATACTAAAAGTAATTAGTATCTTATAAATAATGTAATATAGGCAATTATAATATTTAAAATTGATTTTAAAAANTAGGCAATTGTAATATTTAAAATTGATTTTAAATGTAAATGAATAGGGTTATATTAAACTTATTCTTAAAATATATAGTATTTATTACTTCAGATAAGGCAATTCCAATTGTCAAGTATATAGTTATATTTAAGAATAAATAATAAATAAGCAGTTTTGCATTTAATTTAAAATTATAAATAGTGATTTGTTTTAAGGAATTTCGAAAAAAATTGCTTATTTTGAAAAGAAAGCAACAGAAATTAAGAATTCTAACAATATAGTGATCAAAAATCAAAGGGAAAATCTATGGGGTAGAGTAAATAAACGAAACCAAATTAAAGATACAATTCAGGTAGGAGGTAATAGTGACCAATACGTACTAGGAAGAAGACAATGCAAACATGACCAAAACATTACAGAGGAAGAATACAAAAATGATATTGATAGTAATATAACTAATTACGTAATAGAAAGAAGCGAACATTTTCGAATTATAGATAAGGCTGAAGGCCACATACAGGAGGAAATAGATTTTATACACGAACAAGATGTGACAGAGAGGAGCAAATCAGATAAAAACATTAGGATGACAGATAGCATAGTATTAAGTAACTAATCAATTCAAGTAGAAGGTAATGGTATAATTTATGTATAATAGTAATGGTATAGGATAAGTTATAGTAAATGTATATGATAAATTTTATATAAAAAAAACGAATTACCAATATACTCATAAATAAAATATTGTATTAAATATTTTCATAAATAAAAACTATTATCTTACATTTTTATTTTTTAATTTATTATACTATGATTAAATTAGAATAAATTTTATTAAAATATTCAATAGATATGTGTCCTCCTACTAATTAAATGTTTTTTAAAATCAAACTTTTTCTTCGAATAAAGTTTTAAAAACGGCAGAGCTGTGTAAAAACATATTGTTTCCAAAAATTGTAATTCAAAAAACTTGGCCTCATAGGTCGAGTGGGAAAAATGTAAATGAATAGGGTAATAATAAACTCGTTCTTCTTCTTATAATATATTTCGAACAAAATTCCTTTTTTTGAAAAGAAAGTAATAGCAATAAAGAATTCTAACATTACTATGATCAAAAATCAAAGCGAAAATCTATGGGGTAAAGTTAATAAACTAGACAAAAATGAAGAAACACTTCAAGTAGAAGATAATGGTGAACAATTCGTACTAGGTGAAAGAGAATACAAGCAAGACAAACCCATTTTTTAAGACGATAACATGCCAAAAACGACAAAAGTTAATAAAAAGAAAAGAAAAGGAAAGGAAAAAATTTTCCTGAGTAATGTGTAATAAATCAAAAATAAAAAGAAAGAAAAAAAAAGAGAGAAAAGAAATAGTTAGAGGTAGTAGATTATTATAGTTATTATTTTTACATAAGTTTTTTGTAGATCTAATGTCTTCAAATTTATTTAAATTAATTTTTTCATTAATTGTTTCTCTCATTAATTATTAAAGGTTTATCAAGCAATAGAATGTTATAAAATCGAAAGCATAGGTTAAATAGTACTTAACTTTNTAAGTTCGAAAGCATAGGTTAAATAGTACTTACCTTACATCCTATGTAATACAATAATATTTCAAGTAATCCAGTGTTGATTTCCGCATTAAACTTACTACGGTATACGATTTACACTATACGTCATATTGTCTATATAATTACTTACAAAAAAAAACGATGCAAGACTTTAAATAATATGATTTAATTACACAAAATCTACAACTGGTCTTACTTGTAAATGATTCTAAACACTCTATGTTTTATTATAAATACAATTTTAATTTTTTTACTTATTGATTTTTTTTTACGTCTGTTGAATAAGTATTTTTTTTTGAGAGATCGACACCAATTTTTTAAAAATTTTTCTATGGCCTGGCCAAAACAAAATTCAGAAATATTTATATCTATGTAAAAAAATGATCAAGGCGGAATTGTGGTGGCCCAATTTTTCCCGGCGCTAACGTCTTGAAAGGATTCGGCACAATAATCACCAAGACAAAAATTAAACACTTAAAATATATTCGTAAGTTTCTTTGCATTGTCTGCCGGCGCGATGTTTATTAAAACAAAGACATTAGTAACGAGTCTAGCTAACCAATAAGTATAGGATTGCAATACACTCAGTCAAATAAAATTATCATTAAATAAATTTAAATCTCAATTTAAATTGAGAAGATTGTGACCTTTAACTCTGCTGCCGGCGCGAAGTTTGTTAAAACAATGACATTAGTAACGAAACTAGCTACCCAATAAGAAAAGCTTACAATAAATTTTTATTATTAAATAAAAATTTAAAGTTAGGTTGGATTTGTTATTAAAATAAAATAATTTTAAGAAGATGTAATGTTTAAAATATTATTTGATATTTATTTCAACAAAAAAAATAAAATATTATTCGTAGATTTTGTGTATTTTAAAATCGCCGAAAGAACTGGTTTAGATGGATAAAAATGGCTTTTTATAGTCTCAAAGGGGTAGCCCAGCGACCCCTACCGCGATCCTGGAAGCTGAGGCTTTGTATTCTAATTGGTTAATTAAAATGGGGTCCTTGCGTGTAGGCGTTACTTAATAATTTCTACATGAGGGAGATTTTATCGCATAATTAAAGGGTTATTATGTATTTTAAATAGGAGAATCCTGTTTTGGTGATCTTGTATAATCATAATATGTGACATACATGTAAAAATGATAACATTATATTTTATGTTAATATTATATGTAATAATATAATATTACAAATGTGAAAAATTAAACAATTGTTTACACTCCAAATTATTTCAATACAACTCTTAAAAATGAAGATTAGCATTTAAGTTAACGCATAAAATTCTTTAAAAAAAAAAAAAAAAACAAAAATAGGAAAATAAATTAATCTTACAACAATTATATGTATTAAATAATAATTTTAATTGGTCTAAATATACATATTTAAAAGTAAATATATTTAATGAGATGTAATCAACATTCTTAATTAGATCATAAAAGAAATCGAGTGGATAGCGTTAAAAGAATCAGTTTATATATGCTGAACAAAATGAATATCAAAAAAAAATTATTTCTATTGAAGCCATAATTAGATGTATAATTTATTAAGTTTAAAAAACATTGCACTGAAGTTTATAGATTTAAAATTTAATTTCATTGTAAGTAATCATTTATAAAATTTAATTTAATATCATTGTTTGTGGACCTAGTGAAATAGGTTTTTAGATTTTCAGAAAAAACCAAGTCGTATCGTAACAAATATACATACAAATTTTGATTTAGCACCAAAAAAAAATTATCTATAACAATAATAATTAATATAATAATAATATACGTCAATTGTCTTGATATTGAATGATTTAAAAATCTTAAGCTTTTAAACATTTAAGTTAAACCAGTATGGAATTCTCAATATTTCTTCTTTTCAAAATAATATTTAAATAAACATTTATGTCACAGAAAAATATGAAATTGTTATACAAATGGATCTATTACAAATCTGAATTATGTTATTACTAATAAACTAATTTTAAGTAGTTAGTAAACTGTTTTAATAATAAATCAGATAATCTTAGGTAACAATATTTCATCGCTAATTATTGGGTATCAGTTTTTTACAAGTTTCCTCAACTACAATTTCATAACTATAAAAATTAAATACTAATATTAATTTAATAGCAACTGTAATCAAATTAATGGGTCGCTAAAATACAAAATAATTTGCTGCTGAACTTCAAATTAAGTATCATTTTATGAAATCATCAAATATAATGAATGAAAAATATCTATGTTAAACTTATTAAACTGAACATAATTTTTCACTATTGACCTTTAAATTTATATTATAATTTAGAATATATATTCATGTATGTAGTTAGTACTGTGTACTATTATATTAATTAATAATATGGTACTTCTAAATTTTAGTATAAGTTTTAGTCAATATATATGATAAACTGCATCTATAAAAACGAATTTCCAATAGACACATAAATAAAAAATATCTAGACATTTGTCATTTAGTTAACAAACGTTTTATCGTAGATGACGTTTAGGTAACCATTTATAAAGTCATCGG
>NW_026099576.1:21497407-21523415 GCF_025091365.1 Daktulosphaira vitifoliae
TTTATTATGTTATTAGTTATATTACCATCTATATCATTTTTGTATTCTTCCTCTGTAATGTCTTGGTCGTGTTTATATTGTCTTCCTCCTAGTACGCATTGACCACCATTACCTCCTACATGAAGTTTTTCTTTAATTTGGTTTAGTTTNTACCTCCTACATGAAGTTTTTCTTTAATTTGGTTTAGTTTATTTAATCTACCCCATAGATTTTCCCTTTGATTTTTGATCACTGTATTGCTAGAATTCTTAATTGTTGTTGCTTTCTTTTCAAAAAAAGCAATTTTGTTCGAAATTCCTTAAAACAAATTACTATTTATAATTTTAAAATGAAATGCATAACTGCTTATTTATTATTTATACTTAAATATAATTATATACTTGACAATTGGAATTGCCTTATCTGAAGTAATAAATACTATATATTTTAAAAAGAAGAATAAGATTAATATAACCGTATTCATTTACATTTAAAATCAATTTTAAATATCATAATTGCCTATATTACATTATTTATCAGCTACTAATTACTTTTAGAATCATGTATTACAACTTATAGGGTTGGCAACTTAATATTTTATAAAAATGACTAGTGAATTACAAATTTTGGATCAATATTTCTGAAATTATTAGCAATTTTAATTTTTAATTGGCGTTCAGAAATGGGGCTGCTGCTATCTTTATCACTAGTCAATTAAACTAAATGTACCCTTGACTCACCTTTAAACTTCTTCTTTTTGAGCTCCCCGTTTTTATTGATTACTGGAGTTGTAAAATTGGGAGCTTTGGCGTCGCTAGATATAATTGTTTGATCATCTTTTTGATTTGGCCGATTTAAATCAAAATTATGTTCAATTTTTTTTGTTCTTGTGATAATCTTTTTTGTTACATTGCTCTTTTCAGCGCTTTTTATTAATTTTTCAAATAATAAAATTGTATTTGTCACGTTGTTCGAATGCATTTTTTCCAACTTTAAATAAATTACAATTTAACTAGAAAAAATGAATATAATACAATATGATCTTTCATTAGTCGAAAATTCTAGAAATACATAGGTAAATGCAGGTAATTTCCATGTAAATTTATCAAATAAATAAATAATTATTTATTTTTTTCTATAGAAACAGAATAGTTGTTTTTATATTGTATATAAAACATGAAAATGTGTTTAGCCTGTATAAT
The DNA here is from genome assembly GCF_025091365.1 of Daktulosphaira vitifoliae. Taxonomy (NCBI): domain Eukaryota; kingdom Metazoa; phylum Arthropoda; class Insecta; order Hemiptera; family Phylloxeridae; genus Daktulosphaira; species Daktulosphaira vitifoliae. The sequence goes on from NW_026099576.1 coordinate 21,498,589, forward strand.
AATTTTATATTTTTATTTTTCATTAAAGGAATCACTTAATTGTACAAAATTATTTTGATATGAAACCATTAGATGCTTAATTTTTTACAGTAAATAATCTTTCATAAAAGTGAGATAAAGTTTTAAAAAACATCATAAAATTATGAANTTCATAAAAGTGAGATAAAGTTTTAAAAAATATAAAATTATGAAAATTAAGTAAAACTTTTTTTAGTTTTATATTGATATCTAGATATTTAAGTGAAGTTACTCTAAACTTAATATAAATATCAAAAATATTAGTAAATTAAAGTATATAGTGTCGTAACACAGGAAAGAGAAAATAGATATAAAGGTGGAAAAAAGTGAATGTGAAAATGTGTGTACGAAGAAGAATATGAGGAGGTGGTGCCTGCTGTATAGGTATTCACGTGCGTGTTGTCGTACAGCAGTCACCGTGCTCGGCTGACACTCCGGGTTAGCTGTGGGTGTCGAAAGGCTGTTGTTATAGGAAGGGAGAATAAGAGTAACACCTAGGTATGAGGTGCAGACGAAGTGCAAGACACAAATACCAGGTGTACGCAAAAGGAGCCCAAAGTATGAGGTGCAGACGAAGTGCAAGACACAAATACTTGGGGTATAGGAGAGGACAATGAAGTACGAGGTGCAGACGAAGTGCAAGACACAAGTACTCCAAAGAGAGAACGGGGTAGCCGAGTATAAGGTGCAGACGAAGTGCAAGACACAAATACTAGGCGTACCAGGTGAGGAAAGATAACAGAGTACGAGGAGCAGACGAAGTGCAAAACACAAGTACTCTGAAATGTCGAGGAAAAGAGTATATAGGTTAGAAAAGGAATAAACAAAGACTTTACTTTAAACAGTAAGCCGGACAGCGACAACCGAGTACTGAGACTGATGAATGACACAAGGCACTGGAGTCGACTGACCACGATGGTCAGGTCTATTGGGTTTTTATAATAATTACACCTATTGCCGATTTGGCAATAAATATTATTTGTTAATTCACCAGTCTCAGGCAGCGGATGTGCTGTCTGTATTTTATTAAAATAATTCTCACGATTATGAAAACGTGACACCATCACAATAGTGAGGAATTTAATATTCAACGTGTTAGTAAATAAATACAAAAATCTTGTACAAAAGGTATTAATTAGTGATGGGAAATATCGAATAGAAACTATCGAACTATTCGATAGTCATTTAAAAAATATTCAAATAGTAAAATATTCGATACTTACACAATATATTCGAATAGTTTTAAAAACTATTCGATAGTTTATGCTTAAAATAAACTATTCGGTTGTATAAACACAATTTGAATAGTTATTCGATAGTTTTCAAAAGCGTATATAAACAAGTATTTAACATAAAAAACTTTATTGATCCATACATTTTTCAAAGATTTATAGAATTATAATGCTAGACATGTAAAATGTAATATCGAAAATCTTATCACAAATATAGCATACGATAGCCATTTTAACTGTAATGACAAAGTCTCAAACTTTTTTTTTCCATAACAAAATATATTAAATTAACTTTAATTTTCGGAACACAATTAAAAGTTAAGTTGAGAAAATGTTAATTTTCTGTGAAAAAATGGTCATTTTGAATATCCATTTAATGATTGTAAAGTGTATGTAGTGATAGCTGATTAAGAGTAGTGACAGAAACAAACAAAAAACGTTAGCACAGTGTGAACTTGGCGTAGGTGGGACAATTATAGATGATATGAAAGTAATTAAAATCACTATCAAAAGATATACTTCGATGTAAATCTGAATATTGTGTTTATTTTTAAAAAATTGATGGATTATTCTAGAAGCATTTGTACTCTAATTTCTTTATTTATACCCTGATTCATAGATTTGATAGTATAATTTATGAATAAATATTCATTATAACAATTAAATTGAGTATGAAACTGATATTTTATAATCAAATAGTGTAATTTTTACGGAGAAATTAAAAAAAATCTATAAAGTAGTTATTAATTTTTCGACAAACATGTATAAAAGTTAAAAGGCTTGATGCAATACTTTATATAAAAATTTGTTTGTTACTTAAATAATTAACTAAACAATTAATGAATAAAATTATTTGTCTACAAGGAATTTTCATTACAGATTAAAATATACTTTTCTAAACCCATTTTGCGCCTATTTCAAATCTGCAATTAAAGTTCCACATATTGACTAAATAATAACAAAATCCTTATAATTAATATAACAATTATTTCTGTTTGATTTTTATGTTATGTATGAATAATAAATAAATATATTTTAATTTGAGAAATACGTAATAAGCAGAATATATGATTGGCAGTACATCAATAATAATAATTATTATAACACCAAGAGTTGCATAGAAATGCAGTTACTAAGACTTTTGTTTAAAGATTTATAACAATAATATGTTTTCATCGAAATTTTGTGGTTTCCTTATAAATTTACTGTTAGTAGTAATTATATAAGTTTCTGATCACTCATTTTGTTACTTAATTTTGAGGTGGAAAAGAAATTGAAATAATTATAAATTTATATTTAATGTAAGTTGAGTGTATATAACTTTTATAAAAACTGGTGGACTCATTACTATAGCTTACCCTTGTAAGGTATTAAAAAATAAACAAAAAAAAAAATGTGTACATAAAAATAGCATGTTTATTACACTATAATGTTAATTTAATTTTAATTTTGAAATCTGTCAACGTGATCAAAGTGACACATTTTGTCGATATTTGTTTTCTTCCTCACCCAAAAAATATATTAGAATAAATCTACCGAATTTTTTTCAAAGTTTATTTAAGAAGTTCTAACGAATTATTTAACTAATCTATGATGACAGGAGGAATGAAGATTTTCTAAACGGAAATTTATATCATAATTTATTTCATTTCCACCCCCACCGTAATAGCTGTCCCTATTAAATTGACCCGTGCTTCTGTTTTTCCATCTTGTATTCCAATTTCTTCGGTTTTTTCTTACTTTGTCTATCTATCTTTGATTTGGTTACTTGGCGGTCTTTTCTCAATGAGTTTCCATTTTATATTCTGCATTAATTAGATTATTCGACCTCGATACATGGTCAGCCTATCCAGTTCTTCTGTATTGTAATACTGATACTATGTCCGTTCTTTATAAAACTGTGTAATTCTTTTTTTATATTATATTATATTCTATTTGTAATATTATTTTTAAAGATTGCTATTTTATCTTTATCTCTTTTAGTTGTGGCCACATGCATACAAAAGAACTGGTCTAATAATTACTTTATTTTTTTTTCACGATCGGCAGTATTGTAGGTCGCCCTCAAACTGCCGAACATGATTTTCTCATCTTGATATTACCATAATTTTAGTCTCTGATTTATTGATTTGTAATCCGATGTCTTTTCTATTTGTTATGAGCTTCTTGGTGACAATTTATAAGTATATATATTTTTTTATATAAAAAATAAAGTAATAAAATAAAAATCAAATCAACAAATGATTTTCTTTCATTAAGACAATTTAATGCGGTTTGTAATCCTCGCCAAGGAGCCAGTTGACAGGTGCTGAGTTAAATGATGTAGACAACACAATTTTCAGTTAATACTTATTAACCAATTATAATTGGCATCGAGCCGCTTATTTTATTACGAACCAAACAATGATCGTTGTCACACAAACAAAACAAAATAAGTGACTTATGTGTCCAGTGTTTCCTTTTATTTTTACTAAGCATGGCCCGGTGATAAAGACTAGTTTGTTTAAAAAACTAGATGACATAAATTCTTTATATTGAAATTTTTTTTTTAGTATTTACTACTTCAGTAGATTTACATCTAAACCAATTATATAACATATATATATATATAATTATAAATGTGATTTTTAACTTTGATATTTATTATTTTGAATAGTTATTTTTATATCTACAGAATAACGTTCTGTAGGAAGTCTAATAAAAACATTTTATACTATAATAATGTTATAGAAACATAATTTTAACATTATTTAGAAGAATATATTATTAGGAGAAGGAACGTACAAAAACCACCCATGCCTACCTGGAGTTATAACAAATTAATATTTATAGACTTATATGAACATACGACCCGCAATTTAATGGTTGCAATATCATTTGATCATATTGTTGTAATAGTATTATGCGAAAATATTATGTTTTGGTTGTCGTAATATAATCGTCACTATTATTTATACGAGACAACACTAAAATACCCTGTTCATGTACTGAACAATGCTATCTTTTTAGTATTTATTAATATATTCTTTTTCATTTCAAATAGTCACCACTTCTATCCATAGAAATGGTACATTTTAACTTGTTTCATTATACATTATATTCTTACAAAGGCATGATCCTTTTCGAACAAAAACGTAGATAAACATTTAAGAGAAATAGTCAAAAAACTCACACTGTTTAACTACATTGTAGTGTATGCGGTTCGATCATAAATCAATTAATAATTACTTTAAAAATCCTTCCTCACCAAAAGAAAATCTATATATTATTTTTGTCATCTTTGTTATTCTACTATTAATAGTTAAATGCATTGTATCAATTTTCGTCTTACTTGTAAAAAAACATGTTAATGTTATATATGTAAATTAATTAAACATCAAACCAAAATGAGAAAGAGGTACTATAAAATATTACTAAATCATAGACAGTAAAAATTTTCAGAATAAATTGACAACAAACAGATAATAACAACATATTTTTACAAATTTTGACTACCTAATGAGATGAAACTTCTGGAAATGAATTATTACCCTCAAACGGGCACGATACGCCCAATACTCCATTTCAGAGGGGGCAAGTTGTCGCCACATAACAAGACAACCGTTTCAACATTTAATCGAGGCCCTTTCTCTTTGGCCCATTTTACCCTCTCTTGCAAATTCCCAAGATACTCTTTTCTCCAACGTTTCCATAAATTCAACGATAATTGAGTGACGCGCTGCCATCTATTCAACCGATTTAATTGCTTAGTGTTGGACTCTGGTTCTGGTACTGCCATAAGGGAGTCGCCAATTAAAAAATGACCAGGAGAAAGATAAGATAAATCAAGAGGTTCGTTGGATAAAGGAGTTATAGGTCGTGAGTTAAGACAAGCCTCAGCGCGCGTTAATACTATTGTTAATTCCTCATAAGTTAAATATGACTCACCCATTACCTTATATGATAAATTTTTCTTTGAGCAAACGGTATGCTCCCATAACCCGCCAAAATGAGGGGAACGAGCTTGTATGAAGCACCACTGAACGCCCTGCTTAGACAACTCCGTAATTATGGCGTCTTGGTGCTCTTTTGAATAAAATAGATCGTAAACTTCTTTCAAATGACGCTGAGCTCCAACGAAATTTGTCGCATTATTTGAGTAAATAGTATAGCTTTTGCCTCGACGATCAAAAAAACGATTTAATGCATTAAAAAATGCCTTTGTACTTAAATTGCTGACAAGCTCTATGTAAACTGCCCTTGTGACAAAGCACACAAAAATATCTATGTAACCTTTTACATGTTGAGATCTTCGCAATACATTTGTAGATCTTGCAAGTTCTATATAGAATCTATAGATAGAACCTGCAAGATCTACACCACACTTATAGAACGCACGAGGGACTGGTTCTACGTGGTTTGTCGGTAAATCGCCCATAATGGGCTGAACTACAACTGGCTTTAAACGAAAGCATATTACACATTTTCTAAAAACATCTCGTGCAATACTACGTCCTCCTATAGGCCAATATTTTAGATGAATCGATGCTAGCATAGCTTGAGGGCCGCTATGTAAAAGACTGACGTGTTCGTATTGAAACAATAACCTTGTAAATGTGCTTTTATGTGGTAAAATAATCGGATGCCGCTGATAAATATCGATGGAAAGATAATTTTTTAAACGGCCTCCTACGTGTAAAACACCATTTTCATCCATGTAAGGTCTAAGATGAAATAATGGACTTTTAGAAGAAAGATAAGGCGTAGGGTGATTTAAATTTTTTATTTCAGAAGAAAAGTAATAATTTTGTACATGCTTTATCAGTCCTATGTTCGCTTGACTTAATTCACTGAACTCTAAAGACGCTATTTTTCGATCCGCTTTACGTCCGGCATTATAAATAAAACGATAGCAATACTCGATAACACGCAATATTTTCTGATAATTTTAGCACCTATTTAATAAGGAAAAAATTTCTTGTATTGTATTTGTAATCCCTTGAATATTATACATCTATACCTACTCAAACATTTGAAAATTTAAGAGTTTATGTCTAATAAACGAATAAAATTATATGAAAAATTCAAATGTCATTTATTATTCAATTAAAAATCAAACATTTTAATGAATTCAAAATAGGTTTTTCCTTTTAAAAATACAAAGTTGATACCCTTACAAGGCATAAGGATGAACTTAAAAAGTATTACACCGTTAATAATTCAAGGAAAATATGTAACTAAAGATAACCAAAAATAAAAATGTTTAAATTATATTTATTCTTTAAGTAATTGAGTTATGATAAAAAAATCACTCTGTATATGTCTGGAATTAAAACAATTGTTAATTCAAAGAATAATATGTAAGTTGAGATCTTAGTGAATTAGACAAAAACTAAAGAAGTCTGCTGTCTAATTTTTTGTTTTTGCAGTGTGAAATTTTTTCAAAACCCAGATCTTCATAACAAGATTTACTCGTATTTTCACAAAAACTATCAAAAAAATTACATGCGTTTAGCATAATTTGGATTAAAAACTCAAGATTTAAATTAATTGATATATTTCCTGGATTCCTAAAATGGTTTACATAATACTGAACATTTTTAAATTTTTCATCTATATGACACCGTTTATCATAATGGCTAATTTCGTTCGATAACTGAGAATTGAAGGATATAAAATTGTTTTTAAAAATTATTAGAAGTTGTTGAAGAATTTCGATTTTGTTATCATCGATATTTTTTAGAGAAAAATCATTTTTCTTCAACAAACTGAGAAATTCTGCAACCCATTCAAAAACTTTATGTAGACTTGATTTAGAGTTATAATTTACACTCCATATTGATGATTTATTTAAAGTAACTAAAGCTTCATACAAATCTTCAAGCATTTTTTTTGATTTAACAAATGAGCTAAATAATTTAGACAAACAATTATGATAATAGTTATATGCATATTTATCACATACATATAACATAGCAGATAATAATGTACGATAGTTTTTCATTATTTCTGTGAATCTGCATCTTAATAACTGTGATACATGTTCTCTTTTTATTCGAAAATTTATCATACTAACTTCATCATTTATTATTTGATCTACACTGAATTTTTTACCAAAATAAATTATACTTATGTGGTTCATTTTTTCCCAACCAGATTCTTTACGAATAATGTTCAGAGCTTCAATTCCATCATTTTGATTTGTATCTGGATCTATTGGAGGTGTGAATCTAAATTAAAAAATATATATTGATTATTAATAAATACATAAAAAAATTAATTTATTTAAAAAGTGACGATGAAACATTTTTTTATATCAAATTAAGTAGTTAAATATGATTGAAATATAAAATTTGTTTTATAAATTATTGTTTATTTGTTAAGTTATTAGGAAATAAATAAAAAAATAAATTCGGTAAAGATTTTTTTAATTATATAAATATGTCAATTTAAAAAAGTATTAATCCTTTAATAGTATTTCTTTCATAAATATCTACGAGCATTTTCATACTTTTGCATAAATAACATAGTTAATTTAACATCTAGCATTTACTGCGCATAAAAATAATTCTTATATATACGAGACCAAAATTAAAAAAAAAAATAGTAGCACATTGAGGTTGTGGCAAAGTATGAATGTGCCATAGTTGCTAAAATTAAACATAATATCTGACAGTGATTAAAATCTTCGATACAAATCTGTTGATAGTGTTTAATTTTAGGAAACTCCTAAATTATTTCAAAAGCTACAATAATTTCTATTTCCTTAATTAAATCTGATTAGTAGTTTTTTAATATTATAAAAGTACAATATATTATGTATTTATTTATATAAATGTCATTTATAGTATGTTATTAAATATAGTATGAAATTTATGTTCAATAATTTAATATTGTAATTTATATGGAGAAATAATAAAAAATTTAAAGTAGTTTTTATATTTCGTTATTTCGTTATTTCTAAGGCTAGTATGTATAAAAATTAAAAGAGCTTAATAAAATATGATGTAAAAAAAATATTGATACTTTTGAATAAACACACTGGTTTACAAAGTACTTTCATCAGAAACAAGAATATAATTTTCTATATCATATTTTTGCGTTGTTTTCAAATCAATAATTATACTTTTTCTATCACTTCTATTTTTTGATATAATTACTAATTAGTGACAAATGAGTAATTAAATAAAAAAAAAATAAAGTGTACAAATCGATACTAATTTTTACTTTAATATGTTAAAAATAATAAGTGCAAAATGTAATTTTCAACCTATTTTTTATGGTCCTCAAAGTTGATTTTTGAAAGGATTGAAATTGTGGCCATAAAATTTTTGCTCAAAATGCAAGTTTGAAATTGACTTCAATAAATCGAAAATTTTAGGATAAATAAAAAAAAATAAAATATACAGTCAGTAAATTTTATAATCACTATTTACAATAAATTTATCAGAGAAGCTCAATATTTTATTTGTGAAACTAAACATAACAAAAAAAAAATGTTTAATTTATATTTATTCTGTAAGTAATTGAGTGGATTATGATAAAAAAAACATTCTGTATATATTTATGAAGGAAATGATTATGTATAAATCTATTATTCAAATTATATTTTGACTTCTGTAAAATAAATTCTTATATCCATATCTCAGTTCATCTCATTTAATATTTGATATGAAAAACAAATAAATTATCCAAACCATAAAATATGATTGAATATATTTCATTGAAAAAATAAAATATTTAACGTTTATTAAATTATTACTAAATAGTACTTATTTATTTTCGATAAACCAACTATATTATAAACCACCTGTACAATGCCGGCTATATTTTACTTTAGTATCGACAATTTGCGATTTTGTAACCTATTAGGTTGACTAATAACTAATATGATCTAGCCTTCGTGAAAGGAGTGAAAATTTATAAAATTTTGAAATTGAGACTTACAATATAATCGATAAAAAGGAAAAAAAAAGAACAACGCATATATGAAAATAACAATATAATATTTTCCGTTACGAAAAATATAACATACAAAAACAATAGCAAATGATAAATGAAATTAAAACAAATTACTAATAAATAAATAACAAAATATCCCCTATGTATTCTAATTAATACATATATAATATGTGGACTGTTTATCCTTTAAAACAAACAATAAAAAGAATTCTTAATATTTACTCACTGACGGGTTGCTGGGAAATCGATGGATGTTTCAGTGACATACATAATACGATAGACCCATAGTAATCACATCCACTGGTGTGCCGGACAGAAATGCATTAACGAACGTGTGTACACTCTTCTCGCGTATCACACTGGCATCAAATAAAAAACCAATAATAACAGGCGGCTACTTCCCGTCGGTCAAACCAATAGGAGACTGTAATGGTAGACGGAAGGCCGTATAATACACCGTTAAAGTTTATTCCGTGGTGAATGGCTAACTCAATAATTGTGGCGACAACGCGAATTTAGGTCAAAGAAAATAAATGACTTCAATGGTTCAAACACGGCCGAATAAACGAGCACGATTGAATTAAGAAAGGAAAAACCTTCAATATCATACGTTGAAGGGACCGGTCAAAACAACAGTGTTGCCGTACCGATACGAATGTGGGGTTTTAGAGGAAAAAACACATTAAAGATTGCGGCGTATTATGAATACGGAATATCCGGTCCACTAGATGGTTGCAGAATAAAAAAACTTATTGCAGGGTATCAGTGGCATACCTGTCGTGATAAAAACAAAACAAATATGGTATGACGGTGACCTGTTCGCATCAATTACCCTGATTTCTTGTTTAATTTTATAAATAAGCGTCACCCCAATTAGTGTGTACCTAACGCCATCATACTTTATTAGTGTGGTATATTTAGATAACAATTAATATATATATTCTTCATAAGGAAATAATTTTATTTTTTCAAATATTTATTTATTAAAAAACCTTTTGAAATATTACCTATAATATACTTTACAAAATAATTTTAAATGTAATAATTCTTACTCTGCTGTTTTAGGGTTGAGAAATTCTTCAAATCCTATGTTTATGTACCAAACTTCAATAATTTCGTCGAAAAACTTATTCATTATCTCTTTTCTTGCAGACAATAAGTCATTAGGTAATTCCGCAATTTTAATATTTTTTAAATCTTTTGTTAGAAAAATGTCCATAGAGTTACAATTTTGAAAAAAAAATTCTACTTTTTCGGATGCGTCTGTTTGAAATACTGTCAAATTCTCAAGTTTCATTTCAGAGATTTCATAAGGTGATTTGTTGAGATCAAAAGAGTTAGTTTCCAAACTTATTTCTAAGACGAATGGATGTATAAAATTGATTGCATCAATTATAGGATGAGGTATGAAACCTTCAGAAAACAAAAATCTTGTATCTATATAGCTTAAAAACATCATAGCATTGTGTAGATTTTCAATCATAGTTTTGGAATTTTTTACAACTGCTTCAAGTGTTCGTACATAAGGAATAAAAATATTCAATACATTTTTTTGATAAAATTGCTGGCATTTATTGAGGACAAGTCTTATTACACTAAGGAATTTTCTTAGTATTTGAAGGTACTTGAAATTAATAATATCTATTATATAACAATATTTTTGTCTGAAATTCAACATTTTAGAATTTGGTTGGAAAGCTTTGTCTATATCCATATCATTATTTGAATCTTGTTTTCGATACGATATAATTTTTAAATAAATGTGACTTACCACCCTTTCGATATAATTTTCATACATAGCATGATAAGTTTCGCAATGAACTCTTTTGTCTGGTTGCAAAACGAAAACGACAATAAATATTAAAATAAACGAAAAAAAATTCATTGTAATAAAATTCTAATATGAAAAATTTCTCGTTTAAAAGTTAGGTAGATTTTTTTGAACATAAGTAAATGTCTTTTTTATTATTTAATATCACTTTTTTAATAAAAAATATATGTAAATAATATAAATCTTTTTTCTACGTCAGTAAAAATATGTTTAAATAAAGTATAGTGCTTCATTGTAATTCATTTTTAAATAATTTTTTATAGGATGTATAGGTTCTATTATCACCTATATTGATAGATTTTCTCTTTAAAATACTGAGATAATAACATCAGTTACTTACAAAAATATTTTGTACTATACTATACTCTTTAATATGATGAGACCTAATAATAACTGATAAAAATAATTTATTTAAAATACATATTTAATTTTTAAAATTGTTAGAAAAACATAGTGGTTTTAATAAAAAAAAACCCACATTGATAAGATCCTTACGTAGATATAAATATTTTTGAGCCTGGTCAAAACACCTGTCTAGAGGATATTTTAAAAAATATTGATGTCAATCTCTCAATAAAATATTATCTCTTATAAAGATACTTATTTAAGACTAGCTACCCAGGAAGAAAAGCTCATAATAAATATTTTCCATTATATAAATATTATAGTAGATTAAAGTAATTTTTTAAATGTTTGAAGTTTAAAATATTAATTGACATTTATTTCTATTATAAAAAAAACCAAGCACAGGAGGTTCATAGAATAGTGGAGACGTGCATTGTTGGATTAAGTATTATGATATCTGACAGTGATTAAAATTACTATCAAAAAAATAGTTCGATGCAAATCTTTAGATATCGTTAAATTTAAAAAAAATTGGTGTATTATTCCAAAAGCTACATGATCTGCTGGTTCCTTATTAATATCTCGATTAAGATAAACTATGTATGTCGAACGTAAAAGGGTTTATTAAAAAATATTATTTCTCAGAAAAAAATTATGTGGATCAATACATTTTTCAATAAGTTATAGCATTATAAAGTTAAAAATGTAAAAAATATTCGAGAATTTTCACACGAAAATAGCATTCGGTAGCGATTTTCGCCGTGAAGACAAGTCCAGAGGTCAAATTTTTTTTTTTAAATTAAAAAATATTACATTAGCATTAATTTAAGATATATATAAAAGTGTCAGACTTTATGTTTAAATTTAAAAAATTGGTGGAGTATTCCAAAAGCTACATAATTTGCAATTTCCTTATTAATAATGTCCTGATTAAGATAAAGTATGTTGAATGAAAAAGGGATTTAAATATTATTTCTCATAAAAAAATTGTGTTCATCTATACAATTTTCAATAAGTTATAGCATTATAAATTTAAAAGTTAAAAAAATAAAATCGAGAATTTTCACACAAAAAATAAAATTGATTATTTTGACACAAAAATAGCATTCAGTAGCCATTTTCACCGTGAAGACAAACTAAAGTCCGACATTTTTTTTTCCATAATAAAGTGTATTACATAAGATTTAATTTAAGATATATACAAAAGTGTCAGATCTTCCGGAACATTTTCAAAGTTAAGTTAAAAAAGTTAAATTTTTCTGAAAAAGTTGTCATTTTAAAACCCCTCGTGGGCAGGTAAAGCTGTTGATTTATAAAAAATATATACCAAATAATAGATAAAGACATCAAGTATCTATAAAAACAATTATATTGATTTAGTCATTTTTGAAAAAGTTATGACGGTTTTAAGAAAAAATAATTGAAAATTTGTAAATTTTTTGGAGGTTTCCGGAAAACCATTTCCCCATTTACGGGGAACGAAGGAAATTTTTTTAATTTTTGAAGGTAATGTCTTATATTATGTCTATTGAAAGAAATAAGTTTGGTGAGAGCTGAAAAAAGTGGTAATAGACAAAAAAAAAAAACATCATCGAAGCTAAAAAAATTTAAGCACAGTGATGTCGCGGCACAGTGTGGATGTGGCATAGTTGGAACAAGTATAAATGATATCTGACAGAAATTAAAATCACTATCTAATAAACGTTTCGATGTAAATATATCGATAGTGTTCAAATTTAAGAAATTGGTTGATAATTACAAAAGCAACATTAACTTCTATTTCCTTAATTATATCCAGATTAGTAGTTTTTAGATTAAAAAATATAATATATAATTTTTATAATTAATTGTTTTTCAATTATTATTGATTATAATTTTTAAAATGTTGAAAATAATCATTTTAAACCTACTTATTTTTTCATAAGAAAGTAAAGCAATGAATGAGTGTAGTATAGATGAGAATGCTTAGATGGATGAGTGGAGTGACTAGTAGCGTCAATCGTGGATAAGATCAGATATCATAGACTTAGATGGTTTGTTCATGTTATGAGGAGTGAATAATCGGAAGCTATAAGAACAGTTACAAAAATGAATGTTGAAGAAAGAAGAGGTAGAGGATGATCAATAAAGAGATGAAGGGATGCTATTGAATGCGATTTGAGGACAGTTGATGTCAGCGTAGATGATGTGGAAGATTGTGTCAAGTGGAGGTTTGGGATAAGGGTGCCCGACCCCAAGTAGTTGGGATTAAGGCGAGAAAGAAGAAGAAGACTCATATTAAATGTAATGTAACTCGAAATATATTTGTTTATATGAAAAAATATAAGAAATCTTTTTTCTTTAAAATTCTTTTCTAAACAACTTTTGAACGAAACTTTTTTTTGTAAAATAAATATTTTTTGAGAAAAATAAAAAATCTCAATTCCAATCGATGAGGACGTTTAGTATGTCATTAAACATATCTTTATTCAACTTTAAAAATAATAAAAACAATTGGTTGGGAATTTTTTCGGCCAATCGCCAAAATTACTCCTTCATTGACTTTTATTTTAAAAGAATTTATGTAGATTGAGATAGACGAATTCCCCGTAGAATAATAATATAACTAAATAATAATATTATTTAGTTATATTAAGTCTGCATAAAATATTATCTTGCTTTATAAAATTGCTTATCATACTAAATACATGGTGATTAAAATCTGGTAAGACACTCATTTTCTCAAAAACTATTGATAATTTTAAATTTATTTTAAAGATAAAAAATATCAAGTTCAAAAATTTCTACATTAATATGTAGTCAAATCATTATTTTTTTCGTCCCTTCAAGGATAAAAACGCTTATTTATAATTTTCTTAAATGGGAACCCTTATTTTTAACTTATAATATGATTGAAAAAAAAATTACAAACAATTTTGTTCTTATAATTTTTTTTATCCGATAAACCATTCGTCCGTAGAAGCTTGTTAAAGTTATGTGATATTAGTTTAAATTTCTATTTTTATTCTACTGTATTAAATACAGAAGTCATTATTTTTATTTATTGTTGCCTAAACCAAATTTTATTGATCAAGTTATGACAGATAAATTAGCTATAAAAATTTACTACGCACTAAATGAGTGATAACAAAATAGATCCAAACCGGGTTTTCGGTGTATTATTAATAGCTAAGTCTATGGTTTTGTAAGACTAAAGGATCTAACAAAAATACCGGTTGCATTGCCACAAACATTATGAAACGTAATAAATAACAATATTTTTTCAAGAAGTCAAAATCTTTAAACAATTATAAAACGTAATCGGTTGATCGGATAAAAAAAATTATAAGAACAAAATTATTCGTAATTTTTTTTTTCTATCATATAATCAAATCAAAAATAGTGGTTTCCATTTAAAAAAATTATAAATAAGTATTTTTATCCTTAAAGGGATAAAAAAAAAAATTATTTAACTTCATATTATTGTAGAGTTTTATAAACTTAATATTTTTTCTTTTTACAAAAAATTTAAAATTTCAATAGATTTTGAAAAAATAAGTGTCTTACTAGATTTCGATCATCCTGTATAGTAAAATGAAAAAAAGTATATTCACTAGAGAAATAAATAGCAAAAATATAATAGATACAAAATACAAAACACTTATAATATATGATGTAGTATTAGATAGTTTTTTAATTAAGTCAATAATTACAGTACATTATTATAATTACTGAAGGTTATATTGCTTAATAAAATTATACAGTGTTAATTGTATATAAATAAAATATTCCGGAAACAATATATTTATGTCCGAAAGTAAAACAATCACAATGTCTAAGATCATTGTGCAAGTTGTGATCGTAATGAAATAAACATAAGCTATAGAAGTTTTCTGTCTAATTTTTTGTTTTTGCAGTGTGAAATTTTTTCAAAACCCAGATCTTCATAACAAGATTTACTCGTATTTTCACAAAAACTATCAAAAAAATTACATGCGTTTAGCATAATTTGGATTAAAAACTCAAGATTTAAATTAATTGATATATTTCCTGGATTCCTAAAATGGTTTACATAATACTGAACATTTTTAAATTTTTCATCTATATGACACCGTTCATCATAATGGCTAATTTCGTTCGATAACTGAGAATTGAAGGATATAAAATTGTTTTTAAAAATTACTAGAAGTTGTTCAAGGATTTCGATTTTATTATCATCGATATTATTTAGAGAAAAATCATTCTTCTTGAAAAAACTGAGATATCCTGCAACCCATTCAAAAACTTTATGTAGACTTGATTTAGAGTTATAATTCACACACCATATTGATGATTTATTTAAAGTAACTAAAGCTTCATACAAATCTTCAAGCATTTTTTTCGATTTAACAAATGAGCTAAATAATTTAGACAAACAATTATGGTAATAGTTATATGCATATTTATCACATATATAGATCATAGCAGATAANATAATAGTTATATGCATATTTATCACATACATATAACATAGCAGATAATAATGTACGATAGTTTTTCATTATTTCTGTGAATCTGCATCTTAATAACTGTGATACATGTTCTCTTTTTATTCGAAAATTTATCATACTAACTTCATCATTTATTATTTGATCTACACTGAATTTTTTACCAAAATAAATTATACTTATGTGGTTCATTTTTTCCCAACCAGATTCTTTACGAATAATGTTCAGAGCTTCAATTCCATCATTTTGATTTGTATTTGGATCTATTGGAGGTATGAATCTAAATTAAAAAATATAAATTGATTATTAATAAATACATAAAGAAATAAATACATTCAAATAGTGATGATGAAACATTATTTTAATACCAAATTAAGTAGTTAAATATTTTTAAATTATAGAATTTGTATTAAAATTATTATTTATTTGTTGAATTATTATAAAATAAATAAAAAAATAAATTCGTTAAAGATTTTTTTAAATATTTCAACATATCTATTAAAATTTTATTAATATGTAAAGAGTATGACTATCATAAATTTTTACGAGCTTTTTATACTTTAGGATTAATAACATAGATAATTAAAAAAAAACAGTAGCACAAAGGGGTCACGTCAAAGTATGGACGTGGCATATTTGGGACAAGTATATATGATATCTGACAGTATTTAAAATCACTATCACAAGAAACGCTTTGATGCAAAACTGTAGATAGTGTTTAATTTTTAAAAAAATTAATAGATCATATCAAAAGCAACCATAACTCTTATTCTCTTAGTTTTATCCCGATTTATAATTATAATATTTGAATAATAATTATAGTAATTAAATTTAGTATGAAATTGATATTCAATAATATAATATAATAATATTGTAATTTTTACAGTGATATAATAAAAATAATAAAGTAGTTGTATATTTATTATGGTGGTCCTTAAAATACAAATTTTCAAAATTCGTTTTACGCGCACCAAAAAATTGTTCTAGTACGTGTAAAAATAAACTGTGCAAAATTTGGTCCCGATAGGTTGACGTTAACATGTGCTGCAAGAGGGTTGAAAATTCGATCAAAAGGGTAGTTTTTCAGTTATTGTGCTTTATCTCAAAATATATGATTTTTACGTAAAAGTTTATAATAATGAAATTATACATATAAATATTTTACTTAAAAAAGGTTATTAGCAAAAAACTCATAAGTCAAATATTTACCTCCTAAAAGTCAAAAGTTCCATAAATATTATGTTTACCAGTAAAATTCATATATTTCGGCAATTTAAATATATACGATGAACCGTTCAAGTTATAAAAAAAATTTTCATGTAAAAGTTATTTGAAATTTAATTTTCTATTAGTTTTGTAGAAAAATAAAATTGTTTTACGTGTTTTCTGGCGAGGTAATAAAGAAAACTTATAAATAAAAATCTATCAAGTTCTTTTTTTTTAAATTGTTTAGTATCATTTAGGTTTATTGTAATTTTTTTTATCTTGTTTTTGTGATGTCTCTCTTGATGCTTCAACCACTTTTGGTTTAATATCTGTACACTGTCCGGTAAATTTCTGTGTTGCAGCTTTAGATATAAAAGAATCAGGATAATTAATTAAAACTTTTAAGAAACATAAATCATTAAATGCTGATTGTATGGCAATAGATCCCTTAAACCAAGCCTTGACATAAACTTTTACCAAAAATACACAAATATTATGAAATGCATGTTCTTCTTGTATTTTAAGCTGTTTTCTGAACATGTATATTTTTAACGAATAAATTGCTTTAGACATCCATCAAGCATGATAAAAAACACTAGGGTAGTGAAATTTTACACCATTACGGGGTGTTTCACCCATAAAAATAACACATAAATTCTTTGTAGTAATTTCTACATTGTTGAATTATTAATGTTTCTAATTAAAATTTTTTTTATATTATTTTTTGTGTGTTTAACTGCATTTTTTATAATTATATCGTTGATACCAATATCAAAATCCAACAAATCTAGACTAATCAAACATTCTTTAAATTTTTAAAAATTGATACATCTGGACCAGTTGTACATAAATTAAGTTTAACCTCCAAAACATTTTTCAGTACTAATTCCTAAATATGTCTACGACATGGTAAATACAACACATTACGCTCTAAGAGTTGTTTAAGCAATATACAAGCGTCATTGAAGCGATCTATATTAAAAGCTGTTGTGTCACAACACAAGGCCTGTATTTTATTTTTTACATCCCAAACTTGTAATAAATCAAAAATTTCATTTACCTGATTCTCGCCAGAATCAATCTCAATTTTTGGGAACCCAAGTAATTGACTTACTCCCTCAAAAGATATCAAGATTGGCAATCGATAAACTTTAGCTCTATTTATAATGCCTGGAAGTAGTTTTCCATCCCAATGCAAGACAAGACTATTTTTATCCAGAAATTTAATTTTTTTTTATTTCATTTACCTTTTTCTCACTAAAAAATAATCTTTACCGTCGAATAGTTGATCGGTTGAATATTAACTTTGATACGTTATTACCCAATGCTTCAGCAGTAGAAATAATTAAATGCACAGCATTGTGGTCAGATATCTTGCATCGATCTAATGCAGAAAAAATGTATTTACATATGAAAAAAAAAAAATAATTAAGAATAAAAAAAAATTGTTTTAAATTAATACTGATTTTGATTATTAATATGTTAAAAATAAGGAAAATAACATATTTAACATATTTATTTAATCGTTTAAAGTTGATTTTTGTAAATGTTTATATTAAAAAAAAAATTATTTATTTTACCATACTTTTTAGCTCAACTGGTAAGTTTGAAATTGACATCATTAAATAGAAAATTTTATGAGAATTAAAAAAATTGTATTGTTAAATTTAATATGCAGACAGGAAATTTTATAATTACTATTTATAGCAAAATTATCAGAAAAGTTCATTATTTTTTTGAATTTTTATTACTTATTTTATGAATAATTATTACTTCTTATTAAAAAAAAAGTATTTACATTTGAAAATAAAATAATTAAGATCAAAAAAAGATTATTTAAAATTAATACTCACTTTAATTATTAATATGTTAAAAATAAGGAAAATGACATATTTAACCTATTTTGTTAACCCTTAAAAGTTGATTTTTGTGAATATTTATAGTAAAAAAAAAATTAATTTATTACAATTACTTTTAGCTCAATTTTGCAAGTTTGAAATAGACATCAATAAATAAAAAAATTATGAGAATAAAAAAAATTATATTGTTAATATTCATATGCAGTCAGAAAATTTTATAATTACTATTTATAGCAAAATTATCAGAAAAGTTCATTATTTTTTTGAATTTTAATCGTAATAGTTAACTGAAATAATAGTAATGATTTCCTAGTAACTTTTAGTGTTTAAAAAGATTCTAAAATTAAAATATTCAGAAGCTAATTAATTTTAATGATTTACTTTAACTAAAAGAATCAATCAAAACAAAATTGTTAAAAAAATTTACTCAATTGAGCGTATTATAAAATTTGATTACCATTGTAAAAATCCATTATTAATTCTGGAGAAACTAACAACATTTTTTTTTTAAAAATGATTTATATAGAAACATGCTACCAAAAAAATTGGAATATTATAATCTAGTAGTACACACACAAATAGAGTAAATGTATTATGAAATTACAAAGTAAAATGATTTAATTTTGTAGTTGAAACCTATCATATCAAATTTGATTCATCAATTAATACTTTCTAAACATTAGAAATGAATGATTTTATTTATCTGTATGGAGAACATGGGACAAGTAACTATTTTATTGATAGATTAGAATTTTTTTCAATTTTTGAGGGTAATATCTTGAACTGAATACGAATTGTAATAATTTGATGTTTCGATGAAAAATGTAGGTCAAGTTAGAGCAGAGAAAATAAATAATAGTCACAAAAAAGACCTTCTCAGCTTTGCATCGAAGCTAAAACCTAAAATATAATAAAATAATTTTAATATGAATAAGAAATTTCTTCTCGCAAGGTGCGACTACAACGATGGGATCCTTGATCTTTATTGATGTTATTGAATCTATATGAAATTAAAATCAAAGGAGTTGAAAATTTATTCTAACTTAAAAAGCATTAAGAAAAAAATGCAAAAAATTCCTTGCCATACGCGGTTTGGAACCTTAAACCCCAAGCGCGTAAGACTCGACTCGACAACCCTACGTCTCTTCCGTTGACTGAAAAAAATAGCAATTTAAGCTAGTTAAAATTTCAAAGCTATTTTCGCGACTTTAAAAAAAAACAAAAAATTTTAAACTGGTGAATTAAATAAGTTTAACTTTTTATTTTACATCAATTTTATTTNGCGCCAGCCTAGAGCAAAAGGCGGTGCCGTGTCATATAATATTTATGAAAATGAGGAAACAGAAATTTACATGGTCATTAAAGTCCATCAGCAATCAGATATTGACAGAATTCATCCAGGACGAATTAATGATGCAATTGCTACAAATGTAGCTGTGATTTTCAGCACTACGAATGGTTATCCACTATTTGAACGTAACATGGTTGCTTTTCCGAAATGTAATTGACTGATTATCAAAATTTCAGTTTTGGATTCGTCCTTAGATCCATTAGCTTATCCGCTACTGTTCCCAATGGAGATACAGAATGGCATAAAAGTAACAATGCTACAATTCACATGTTACAGGCTGGCAATAAAAGATGAATTCAGTCTTTTGCATCAATTACAGAAACTGTATTTGCAATGGGTGGTTGACATGAACATATGCATAATAGGTACGCGATTGAATTTTTTTAAAGCAATCAAGCAAGTTTACGTACAGAATTCTATAATAATACGACTGAATATTTACAAATAAATTCCAATGATGGCGGTCAAATTGGTCGAAGAATAATTTTGTCATCTTCTTTTAATGGTTTACCACGAAATATGTATCAAAATTATTTGGATGCAATTTCTATTGTTCAACATTATGGAAACCTATCATTATTTGTTACAATGATATGTAATCCTCAATGGCCAGAAATTGTTTCAAATATTGGTTATGAGGCAGCTCGTTTCCGGCCTGATATTATTGTGCGAGTTTTCAAAATAAATTTGAAACATTTGATTGATGCCATTGTTAAAAAAGGAATATTCAGTAAAGTTGAAGCAATTATATACACTGTAGAGTTTCAAAAAAGATGTTTGCCCATGCTCAAACTTTTATTTCCTTAAATGAACAATATAAATTTAATGGACCATTTGATATGGATAAAGTAGTTTGTGCCGAATTGCCGGATATTCAAACTCAGCCGAAATTACACGAATATATAAAAAAACACATGATGCATGGTAATTGCGGGTAATTAAATCCAACTGTAGTGTGTGTGATTAACGGAGAGNTAAAAGTTTTATGCCTCTATAATTTTTACATTCCTGTATGTTTTCTTTGCTTTTAAATATGGGTACCACAAAACTTTCTCGGGTGCTTCTGTAATATACAAAAAAAAAAAAAGAGTGAATAATTGAACGGAATATTCGTTACTTGCATTATTTCTATTCCATTTTTGTCATGTGAAATTTTAAGGAATAAAGCATGTAACAGTATGGTGTAGAATAAATGAAGTTGGCGATATAAGTGTTTAAATCAAATAAATGACACCTAGCCGTTTATTAAATTAACAAAAAAAATACTTTTGGAAAATACTGATATACGTATAAAGTAAGAAAAAATAATAATAATATAGGGAGTCATGCAGGTTGCAGTAAGCAATTTAATATTCGTATTTACTTTTGTGGTTGCTTATATTGGCTTTATTTTAATTTCTTAACTTAAGAGTCGTGGTAGTTTGTTGGACGTTGCATTATATTTTTAATTAATTAAACTTGTGTATATATAAAATTTTAATTTATTACTATGTGTATTTTTTTATTATTATATTTTTTTATTGAAGAAGTATAATTAAATAAGTAAAAACAAAATTACATTCATAATTAATTTATATATAATAGATAATAAAATATTTTTCGTAGACTTGTGTTATTAATAAAAAAAAAAACATAAAAAATGTTTAAACAACTTATATTATTTATTGAAAAATACTTTTTCAATAAATAACCTAACAAAAAAAAAAAAGATAAGAGATAGATAAGATAGAAAAAATATTTATATTACGTAAAAATTGGTGTGTGTAAATATAATTATGCAAAGCCGTATTTAAAAGACGAGATAAATATGTTACCAACTAATCCCATTCAATAAAGTTTCTTTTCATTTCAAGTAGAATTAACTTTTATGTAATATTAATTATTAAATGTTTTCTGGGATATGCAAAATATTTAAATGTGGCAAAGTAAATGTTACACTAATATTTTTGGAATATTAGTTGGAAAGACTACATATTAAAAAAATGATTATTTATCACTTTCGTAAAGGTCTAAAATTTTTTATATAACTTCATCTTCTTTTTTATTTGGATTTTTTTTTTCTAATGTTTTAATGAGACATTTAATTTTGTAATTTTCATTTTCACCCACAAACTCTGGTTTGTTTTCTGAAATAAAATAAAATTATACATATATATATATATTAGGGTGGCCGCTATTTACATATGAAGGAAAATTTTTGTACGAAACTTCAGGAGCGCCGGGCGTAAATTTGTTCCTTTATGTTTAAAGATAATCTCTAAAAAATTTGAGCTTTATACTACTTGATTAACTGGGCGCACATAAAGCTCAAAGTTTTGGAAAAATATGAAAAATTTCAGTGTTTTACATTTTTAGACTACAGACTTTGTTTTACGAAAAATATTATAATATATAATATTTTAGCTATTGTAATTTTCTATAAAAAAGATCTTCTTACAATTTCGCGTTTATTTAATACTTTTTGGTTAAAATAATAAAACTCGACAATACTCGTGATTTATGAAAACTTCCAACTATTTGGTTTTTTGTAATTATCTGGTTTAATTTTCGCATTACAAAAAAAATTTTAAACATAAAATTTGTTTAAAATGATATTTTAAATAAAAAATGTTATTAGATAATTTCCCTTAAAACTGATAGTTTTTGAAGTATTGATAAATATAATAAAAATATTTTATCGATATGTTCTAATTTTTATAACGTGAACTATTTTGTGCTATTTATATCATACTGTGCCATGATTTCTGGATTCCGTTTAATAAACCTGTTTACTGATAATTTTTCTAAGTACAATAACAAAAAAAAAATATCTTAGAATGACAAAGTACTATCATTAACAGAGTTATAGGACGTGATAACACAATATTTTTGTAGTTTCTGAACTTTTTATCTCTACTAGCGATTGTCTTTTTTTTATATTATAATAAGTATCAATTTTTTAATTGTGTTAAGTATGTCGTTACTTCGCCAAAAAATTTTTCTTGTTGGATTTTTTAAACACCAAATAACCGGAAGTAAATTACCTTCAAATGGTGACTGTTTACGTGTTTTATTTTATAATATGCGAATTGCCAAGCTTAACTTTAATGTCAGTGCATCATTGGTTATTGAAGAATGTGTTATATACTGGAAAAAAGCAAAAATTCCTACACAAGAACTACATAAATGTAAATTAAAACTACAAAAACTTTATGAAGTGTGGCAATCACTCTCCAAAACTATTAATAGAACAAGTGAAAGTTTGAATAAACAGCGAACTGAATTTAGCGATTCTTTAAATGATTTGTTCGATATAGCACATAGAGATGCATTAATACTTATTAAGTACGATGAGGATAAGCAATTTTTAATCAAACAGCGCGAAAAAGGACGAACAGGCTGTATGGTAGGTATTGATAAAAAAGAAGAACTATTGGAAAAAACACGACAGCTAAGGATAGAAAAAGAAAACGAAAGAAAACGCAAATCTGCAGACATTGGCATTCCTTCTACTTCAGGTATGGCCATCAAAAGTACTAATATTAAAAAAAAACCATTTATTTTTAAGAGTATTGAACCGTGAACAGTGAGGGTATGATGTATCATTCTATCCAATCGATTACAGTTCTTGACTTACAAATTTTATATTTAAGTCATATTAATAAAAATATAAGCTTTTATAAAAGGACAAAAATTATTATACTATTGTATTGTAATATTTTAGCGGAGTTTGATGTTGCCGATTCTGAGAATTGTTCATCTGATTCGCAAATTGATTGCATCGAAGAAGAAATAGTTCAAGAACAAGAAATAAAAATCTATGAAAATCCCACAAAAAGGCCCCGCAAAGAATTATTAACCTCTCGACTATCTGCAGCTTTAGATAGATGTAACGTTAGTGGGCGAGATTGTATACATTTAACTATGGCTTTTTTGGATGCTGTATCTCTAGATCCATCGTCTTATGTTTTAAATCGGGCATCAATTTCAAAACAACGGGAACAATTTCGAAAAAAAAATTACATAAGAATTAAAGAAAAATTTTCTCAGCTTAATGACAAAATAGTAACAATCCATTGGGACACTAAATTACTACATGATATAAGTGGCAAATCAGTCGAAAGATTGGCTGTAATTGCTACAGGTGCTGGTACTGAACAACTTTTAGGTGTTCCAGAAATACCTGCTGCTACCGGACTTGAAATGGCATCAGCTGTATATGATACGTTGGAAAGTTGGAACTTAATAAAAAATGTCCAAGCAATTGGATTTGATACTACAGCGTCAAATACTGGCAGGATAAAAGGAGCATGCATGTTATTGGAACAAAAATTAGAAAGGGATTTATTATATTTTGGCTGCCGACATCACGTTTCAGAAATAGTATTAGCAGCTGTATTTGGGAAATCTAAATTTTCAATTTCTGGGCCTGATATCCCACTATTTAAAAGGTTCCAAGCTAATTGGTCCCAAGTAAATACAAATAATTTTGTTCCAGGCATAAATAGTTCTGAAATAAGAAGTGTTGTTGGTGATGACTTGGATAATATTTTGAAAAATTATAATATTGCTATTTATAAAAAATATCCTCGTGAAGAC
>NW_026099576.1:21524087-21525916 GCF_025091365.1 Daktulosphaira vitifoliae
TCTAATCAATCCCCTTATATCTCTCCTAACAAAAGTTATCTCCAATTTGCTCGATAAGAAAAATGACTAGTCAGTCCTTTACACACAATTCATTACTAATCCTTCAGTTTAATGCTAATGGCTTAAAAAACCACATTAATGAACTACAAACTGTCCTTCATACTAAACGGATAGACATTGCAATTATACCAGGAACTCATTTTACAGAATACTCAAATTTTTTCATCCCTGGTTATAAATTATTAAAATGCAACCATTCAGACAATACTGCTCATGGAGGGGTAGCTATATTTATTAAATCTTCTATTCCATTCATACCTCTTCCTAATTACTTCCAAGACTATATACAATCCTGTTCTATATCCTTAAAACTTAAAAACACTTCATTTACTATTGCTGAATTATACTCTCCTCCCAAACATAGGGTCACGAACATGTTGTTCAACAATTATTTTAACACTTTGAAAGATAATTTCATTGTCGGTGGCGACTTCAGTGCCAAACACTTAATTTGGGGCTGTCTCTAAAATAACCCCCGTGGTCTTGTTCTACATGATTTTGTATCATTAAAAAAATTGAATATTCTTGCTCCTCCTGGTCTAACATATTGGCCTTTGTCCATTCGTAAAAATCCAGACATACTTGACAATTTTGTAGCTAAAATACCGAATACTTTAAATTACACTATAGACAATATCCTTGAGCTTAACTCTGATCATTCATCAGTCCTACTTACCATTAATTAAACTCCAAAAACTCATCTAAGTTATCCCATGTTATTTCAAGTAAACACAGATTGATATATGTTTCATAATCTTGTTAATCAGAAAATTAAACTAAGTTCAAAACTTAAAAATACTGAGGATATAGATAAGGCTGTAAAAAAACTCACTAATATCATACAAATAGCTGCCTGGACAGCTACTGAAGATAAAACTCCATGTCAAAACAAAACAGTTGTTTTACCAGAGCTAATAAGAAAACTAATTTCTGATAAACGTAATGCTAGAGCTTTGTTCCAACGCACCAGACTTCCGTCACATAAACACTTATATAATAAGTTAGGAAATAAACTCAAAAAATGCTTGCTCAACACAAAACCAACTCCTATAAAAATTACTTATGTAGTTTAACATCTAAGGATGGTAGCCTGTGAAGAGCTACCAAACAAGCTCTTAGATATAAAACAACTAATCTACCAATTAAAAAAAATAACGGCAGTCTAGCTATCTCTGACTTTGAAAAGGCAGAGTTATTCAAAGAACTTCTAGCTGACACTTTCAAACCTCATCCGAATATACATTCACCTGAAATGACTAGTTCTGTAATGACATACCTTGATGCACCTTTACCACTCTATCTTCTAGTTAAATGCTTTACTCCAAATGACGTAAAAGTCACTATTGCTAGATATCCTTCCAACAAATCCCCTGGTTTTGACCTTATAACGGCTGAAGTTGCAAAATGCCTTCCATATTAGTTCCTAAATCCAATAAACCCAATAAACCCTCTGACCTACCAACATCGTTTAGACCAATAAGTCTGTTACCGTTCTTTGCAACAATTTTTGAAAAATGATTACTTAAAAGAATACTTTGCTGTCTCTCTGTCAATAATATATTGCCTAATTCCCAATTTGGTTTTAGGGCTTCTCACTCCACTATACATCAAATCCATAGAATAGTAGTTGTAATATTGTACTCGCTTGAAAAAAAATTATATTGCACAAGTGCGTTTCTTGACATCTCACTGGCCTTTGATAGGGTATGGCATGACGGCCTCCTATATAAATTAAAAAAATGTTTGCATCCCTCTTACTACCTGTTTTT
>NW_026099576.1:21528741-21531637 GCF_025091365.1 Daktulosphaira vitifoliae
ATAAATAAAATTACGCTTCTTCACTCTTTTCGGCACATTTGAGGCTGTCCAGAAATGAAGGGCACAATAATATTTAAAATTCTTATATATTACAAACTATGTCTATATAAATAAAATTATGATTCTTCACTCTTTTCGGCACATTTGAGGCTTTCCAGTAATGAAGGGCATAATAATATTTAAAACCTTTATATATAAATAGATATAATGTCTATTTGTCGTGAGGACATTAGATGATGATAAAATAAATAAAAACTTGTTCCTGTGTAAAATATTAATAAATCATCTAAGACAATGTTCACAACTTAGGATGATACATATATAAAAAAACTAAGTCACAGGGATAAAATATTTACTTATACTGACGCAGATTCCATGTAAGAGAATATTTAGAAGAGAGGTCGTCCGAAGTCGTCAGAGGTCCCAGAAGAAGAGTGAGCAGGAGCAAGAGCGAGAGCATCCCTTTTTACGAGAAAAATGGCTTTTTATACGCCGGATGAAGTAAACCAGCGATCTCTATTGAAATTCCTAAGATGTTAGATCATTATTTGTGATTGGTTAATTGTGATAGAAACCCTGCCGTGGGCGTAGTTAATGAATTGTAGGGGACTGGTTTGAAACATGTGTTGATAAATAGTTATTTTTATTACCCTAAAAGGGAAACATTCCTTAGATGATTTTTGGCTTTATTCATATATATGTGATATTTAGTACATGTGTTAATAATTATACTACAGCTGATGTAATATATTTTATCATGGAAAACAAAAGTCATCGTATTGTATCAGGTGACACGACTAACGTCGCAATGATGAGGTTGACACTTAATGTTAAAAATCCGTAGGTCGTTCATTTATTAATGAACAACAATAATAATATATTATTATATTAATAGTATTTTTAAAATTAAATCGTCTTTGAAAAATAACAGTTCTAAAAATTATATATTATTCTATCCGTAAATTTTATATTAATATTAATATATTATAAATGTTTGACTAATTTTAATTGGAATAATTTATTTATTTATGAATTTATAGTAAAAATATTTCTATATTAAAACATGACCNTGAATTTATAGTAAAAATATTTCTATATTAAAACATGACCTTTTCATGTGATCAATATCAGTATAGGCTCACAAATCAAATTATGCGCATTTGGAATTTTATATAAATTTATTTTTTTGTGTACCTATAAATAAACTAATATACAGAGTGATCAAAATCTTGTAAGACACTCATTTTCTTAGAAATTATTGAGAATTTTAAATTTTTTTAAAAAGAAGAAATATCAAGTTCAAAAATCTCAACATTAATATGTATTCAAATCATTATTTTTACGCACCTTCAGGGATAAAAAAAAAAACACATCATAGTANAAAAACGCTTATTTATAATTTTCTTAAATGGGAACCCTTATTTTTAACTTATAATATGATTGAAAAAAAAATTACAAACAATTTTGTTCTTATAATTTTTTTTATCCGATAAACCGTTCGTCTGTAACAGCTTGTTAAAGTTATGTGATATTAGTTTAAATTTCTATTATTATTTTACCGTATTAAATACAAAAGTCATTATTTTTATTTATTGTAGCATAAACTAAATTTTATTGATCAAGTTATGACAGGTAAATTTGCTATAAAAAAATACGACGCGCTAAATGAATGATAACAATAATAGATTCAAATCGGTTTTTCGATATATTATAAATAACAAAGTCTATGGGTGTGTAAGACTTACAAATAAAAATAAGGACTTGTGTATTTAATACAGTAAAATAACAATAGAATCTTGGTCTAAAATCACTTCACTTTAACTAGCTGTAACGGACATATTGATATTAAATCTAATTTTATAAATTATAACTTACAATGAAATAAAAATTATATTCTATACTCTTATGCACATAAACATAAGTGCAATGTTTTATAAATATAATAAATTATACATCTAATGAGAGATTCAATAGAAATAAAATTTTTCAATTTCTATTTTGATTCAGCTTAAATAAACTGATTATTTTAACGCTAGCCACTCGATTTCTCTTATGATTATAATAATATACTCGTCACTATTATAATATAAAATAACAGGGGTTTACTCGTGTCCACAATAATGATTTTCCATTTAATCTTTTTATTTAAGATTAATAACATTTATTTATAAATTATATTCATATGCTTAAAATAACGTGATTGTTTTTAAATAAATAACTTAAAATATTTATCAAGCGCATATTGTCGTTTAATTATATTATATTACATACGATTCAATCATGAGTAAATTATAGTCACCTTTAAAAATCACTCTTTAAGAAATGTATAAATTAAACTTTTCAACAAATTTTACTCTTATCTTAATAAATAAACACAATGTGTCAACCCTAATCTTAAATGTAAAAACAAACTATATTAACGTTATATAAAAATGACTTGTATGTTATTCACATGTATTAATTTATATATTTCATATTATATGTTTACTTATCAATAAACGATAACATTACAAGAATGACACGATGATGATTGTTCGGGGATACAAAATACTATAAAAGGCAGACTAATCCTTCTCAGTCTGTCCTAAGGGCTCGAGAGAGTCTGTCTCCAGATACTCAGGAGACTTTTCTAATCACGTTCCCGACATCGATACGTAAAGATCGTAATCATCATTGTCGAAATTCTCACGTATTAATTTATGAACTAAACATTTGAGTTTGTGTCATTTTGTCATTATCTGATACTATTAATGGTTATTATAAGAATATAGAAAAATCATCACAAGATGTGCAAATCAATTAGTGTTAAAACTTATATTATCCTATAACTCAATTATTTAGAATTAATAATCCGAGTACAGAACGATAAAGCAATAGATCAAATATTTATACTAAT
>NW_026099576.1:21531737-21537839 GCF_025091365.1 Daktulosphaira vitifoliae
TGTTCAAAAGAGTCTCCAAAACAATTTAATTTCCTAAGCACTTAATTCACACACCATTATAAGACTTGACATACATCTTCCAAGCTGACAAAACATAGTTTTCAGATCAGGTGAAGAATAAAGGGCTGTTGCAAATGTCAGATATACAAAATTTATGGCCTATTTTTAATTAAATATTTATGAACATTTCGCTCATCAATGTAAGTACATTGAAATACCTGTAGATTACACATGGTAAAATGACAGAAAATGGCAGCGTCGATTGAGAGGTGGTGATAAAATAATTTCATGAATGTATGTTGTCACAGAAAGATATTGAATTGTTTCATTTGCGTATATTGCTATTACATGTGGCAAGACCAAAATCATTTGAAGATGTTCGCAAATACAATGGTATCCAATACAATAGATTTATTGAAGCATGCTATGCACGAGGCATAGCATCCAATGATAATGAATGGAGGGAGTATTTGCTTGAAGCTAAACAATTCAATTCACCAAAATAAATGCATGAAATGTTTGCATTCATATGTGCGTTTAATATCCCCGCCAAATCACTATAGAATGAATTTAAAATGAATTTCAGTGAAGATTATTTGCATAATTTCAATAAAGATGTCTCATTCAATAGAGCACATAGAAGAAATTCTAATAGCACATAATTTAACACGTAAAGCACTCGGTTTGCCACGTACCTAAATTATAATGAAAGCATAAGATATTGATGAATATGATCCACTTGAGTAACAATTTTTATTCAACGAAAAGTATGACTAAGCATACGATGAACAACGAAATTTAATTGATAAAGTTATACGTGAAGTACTTCATCACGATACCGGATGCAATGCATTTGTGACTGCACATGCAGGTCGCGGAAAAATTTTCATTCAAAAAGCGATAATATATCACATACTTTCACAAAATCTTCGCTGTATTGCAACAGCATATAGTGGAATTGTTCAACACTTCTTATTGGCGGCAGAACATTACATAATGTTTTTAAGCTACCAATTCCATTTTTAGATACTTCAGTTCCAAATAAACCTGCTAATATGTTGTAATAGGCTCTATACTTAAAAACACTAATTCTTTCTCTTCTCTTTCATCTCTCAACACAAACAAATATTCTATCCTATTACACAATACTTCTCACAACAAATACTATATAAAGTCAATATTTTCTGTTCTTAATCACATCCAACACATAGTTAACACAGTCACACTATAGTCATACGCTTTTATTTTCCCCCACACGTGCACCCTTCAAAAATCAAATGTTTCCATTTATTATTTTTAGTCAAAGAACCGCATTATATTGTATATACAAAATCCTTCATTTTGCATCAAAATTTTGATGCAGAAGCATTGCATCAAAACTAAAAACTAATTAAAAAAATACAATACTTCAAACATTGATTCAAAATGACAGTACCTAAATAAGGACGTTTCAAAATATAGTAAAATTTACTTATTTATTTTCGATAATCCAGCTATTTAAAAAAACCGTCATATTTTATTAGTGTGTTATATTAATACAAAAAATAGTATCTAGACTCCATAAGAAAATAATTTTCTTTTTAAATATTTATTCATTAAAAATCTTTTAAAATATTACCTATAACGTATTTTACAAAGTAATATTAAATGTAGGAATTCTTACTCTGCTGATTTAGGGTTGAGAAATTCTTCAAATCCTAAGTTTTTGTACCAAACTTCAATAATTTCGTCGAAAAACTTATCAAGTATTTCTTTTCTTGCAGACATTACGTCAATAGGTAATTCTGCAATTTTAATATTTTTTAAATCATTTGTTAGAAAAACGTATATGTACTTAGAATTTTGAATAAAATTGTTTATTAATATTGATGCGTTTGTTTCAAATTTTGTCAAATTCTCAAATTTCATTTCAGAGATTTCGTAAGGTGATTTGTTGAGATCAAAAGAGCTGGTGTCCGAACTTATTTCTAAGATGTACTGATACATAAAGACGATTACATCAATTGTAAGAAACGGTACAAAGCTATCAGGAAACAATAAACTTATATCTATGTAGCTTAAAAACTTCATTGCATTGTGTACATGTTCAATAAAAGTTTTGGAACTTTTTATAACTATTTCAAGCATTTGCACACAAGGAATAAAATGTGTCGATAATTTATCTTCATCGTGAAATTGCTGACAGTATCTAAGTAAATGATTTATTAAATTAAGGAATTTTTTTAAAATTTCATAATACTTGAAATTGAGTATACGTATTGTATAAATATATTTTTTTAACAACGTAGTGCTTGGTTGGAAAGCTTTTTCTGTATTATTGGGATCTTGTTTCCGATACGATATTATTTGTGAATAAATGTAACTCACCACCCTTTCGATATATTTTTCATACATAGCATGATGACTTTTGCAATGAACTCTTTTGTCTGGTTGCAACACTAAAACGACAATAAATATTAAAATAAATGAATAAAATTTCATTGTAAAAAAATACCAATATGAAGAAATTCACATTTGAAACTGAGGTAGATTTATAATGCAAATATCTTTTTTATTATTTAATATCACTTATTTCTTGATATAAAAATATATATAACGAATATAAATATTTTTTCTACGTCAGTAAAAATATAGCTCTGTACTATATTATACTATTTACTATGACAAGGCTTAATAATTGCTTTTAAAAATAATTAATTATAAAATTTATAAAAGTTTTTTATGTGTATTTTTCTTTATGTAATTTCAATAAAATTCAATTGTTCCATGAATAGTTCACAATGAAAAAATTAAATGAATAATGCTTTTATCAAAATAAATTAACATTATTAAAGATTATTAAAGAAAATCACCTTCTATCGGGACGTTTTTTGTACTTAAAACTGCCATAACTTTTTCAATTATTAACAAATTAAAATAATATTTTTTTTATATTGAAACCTTAGGTAATTTCCTTTCAATTAATATCATTTTTTTTTTAAATCTAACACTTATTTTGCTACAGGGGGGATTTAAAATAGCAACTTCTTTACAACAACTAACTTTTTCAACTTAACTTTTAAAAGTCATTCGTTTATCAGCAGTCGTTGAATACACGGGTATTTTTAAGCTCCATCTTTCTGTTTTTTTTTCTTTTTCCCGTTATAGTGGTATACTAATCTAATTTAGTTTATTGTAAAAATGTAACAGTCTTGTCCTACAAATCGTCTATTCTATGGATTGCATACATAAAACGTAAACGTAAGTTAAAAAAGAAAAAATCAAAAAAAAAAAAAAAACTATTATATTTTTTCAACAGCAAACGTAAAGCAGTGCCGTGTGGGTTATCCACACGTCATTGCCTGTGGTACTTATCTCGTTGGGCTGTCGCACGACGGCCTCTTATCTAAATTACCTCCGCCGTCATGTCTATAACTACTAACAAAGTTGATAATCACGTTAATCGTAATAATAACACAAATAATCAGCTCTCGCCGATTGTATAATAATACTGCCGATGGCTGGAAAAAGATACCCAATAAATGGCAACATTCTTCTTCTTCAAACTCAAATACTGGTTTACCTCCCTCAATCACTTCTAGCAAAAAAAGTATTAAACTATTCCATTCTTCAAACCGCTATGAAATACTTAATGATGAAAATGATGTTGAAATCATACATAATCAGGTTCTCCCTGAAAATAATTCGGAACAACCAATCTAAATCCCTCCCTCTATTTTCATAAAAGGTGTGGAAAACTTCACTGATCTTTGCACTGCTCTTATTGAATTGATTGGAGTGGACAATTTCATATGCAAATCAACAGTAGATCGTCTTAAAATACAAACAAAAAATCCAGATTCGTATAGAACACTGGTACGGTTTTTAAAAGAACAAAAAGCGGAATTTCACACCTACCAGTTAAAAGAAGACAAGCCTTTACGCATAGTGATCCGCAATTTACATCCTACTACTTCGGTGGATACAATAAAAAATGAACTTGAAATTAGACTTTTTGTAGTTAGGCAAGTAACTAACGTTATTCATAAAATTAGTAAAAATCCCTTACCACTCTTCTTTGTTGACTTGGAACCAAATGATAAATCTAAAGAAATATATGACTTATCCTCCTTATTACATACAAAGATTAAAGTTGAAGAGCCGTATAAACCCAAAACTATAAGTCAATGCACAAATTGTCAAGATTATGGTCACACAAAAGCCTACTGTGGTTACCCGCCGAGATGTGTGCGCTGTGGAGCTAATCATATGTCGTCTAACTGCTCAAAGCCTCGTGAACAACCTCCAAAATGTGCACTGTGCTCAAGTAGCCACCCAGCCAATTACAAAGGATGTTCAGTTTACAGAGATCTGCAACAACGAAAAAAATCTACACATAAAAGTAATTTTTTATATGATAATTTTAAAAATAAGAATTTTAATGTACAACAAGACAACCACTCATTAAAAGATTTCCCTAATGTTAACCACACATCTCCAAAACAAACATATGCTCAAATTACTTCCAATAATACTAATAATCAAATTTCTCCACCTTCGTTAGATATAAATAAAGTCATGTCAACTTTCCTTGAAGACCTTAAGTCTCTAATCAATCCCCTTATATCTCTCCTAACAAAAGTTATCTCCAATTTGCTCGATAAGAAAAATGACTAGTCAGTCCTTTACACACAATTCATTACTAATCCTTCAGTTTAATGCTAATGGCTTAAAAAACCACATTAATGAACTACAAACTGTCCTTCATACTAAACGGATAGACATTGCAATTATAACAGAAACTCATTTTACTGAATACTCAAATTTTTTCATCCATGGTTATAAATTATTAAAATGCAACCATCCAGACAATACTGCTCATGGAGGGGTAGCTATATTTATTAAATCTTCTATTCCATTCATACCTCTTCCCAATTACTCCCAAGACTATATACAATCCTGTTCCATATCCTTAAAACTTAATAACAATTCATTTACTATTGCTGCATTATACTCTCCTCCCAAACATAAGGTCACGAACATGTTGTTCAACAATTATTTTAACACTTTGAAAGGTAATTTCATTGTCGGTGGCGACTTCAATGCCAAACACCAAATTTGGGGCTGTCGCTCAAATAACCCCCGTGGTCTTGTTCTACATGATTTTGTATCATTAAAAAAATTGAATATTCTTGCTCCTCCTGGCCCAACATATTGGCCTTTGTCCATTCGTAAAAATCCAGACATACTTGATATTTTTGTAGCTAAAATACCGAATACTTTAAATTATACTATAGACAATATCCTTGAGCTTAACTCTGATCATTCATCAGTCCTACTTACTATTAATTCAACTCCACAAACTCATCTAAGTCATCCCAAGTTATTTCAAGTAAACACAGATCGATATATGTTTCATAATCTTGTTAATCAGAAAATTAAACTAAGTTCAAAACTTAAAAATACTGAGGACATAGATGAGGCTGTAAAAAATCTCACTAATATCATACAAACAGCTGCCTGGACAGCTACTGAAGATAAAACTCCTTGCCAAAACAAAACAGTTGTTTTACCAGAGCTAATAAGAAAATTAATTTCTGATAAACGTAGAGCTAGAGCTTTGTTCCAACGCACCAGACTTCCGTCACATAAACACTTATATAATAAGTTAGCAAATAAACTCAAAAAAATGCTTGCTCAACACAAAACTAACTCCTATAAAAATTACTTATGTAGCCTAACATCTAAGGATGGTAGCCTGTGGAGAGCTACCAAACAAGCTCTTAGATATAAAACAACTAATCTCCCAATTAAAAAAAATAACGGAAGTCTAGCTATCTCTGACTTGGAAAAGGCAGAGTTATTCAAAGAACATCTAGCTGACACTTTCAAACCTCATCCGAATATACATTCACCTGAAATGACTAGTTCTGTAATGACATACCTTGATGCACCTTTACCACTCTATCTTCCAGTTAAATGTTTTACTCCAAATGACGTAAAATTCACTATTGCTAGATACCCTTCCAACAAATCCCCTGGTTTTGACCTTATAACAGCTGAAGTTGCAAAATGCCTTCCAAAAAAAGCTATTATACATTTAACCCATATATTTAATGCAAT
>NW_026099576.1:21538031-21549686 GCF_025091365.1 Daktulosphaira vitifoliae
TTTTTAAATTTTATTTAACTGATCGTTTTTTCCAAATCCGTCTTGGTTCTTCAGTATCTGATATAGCCTCTATAAATGCGGGAGTCCCACAAGGAGATATCCTATCTCCAATCCCTTTTAATATCTATACCTCAGACCAACCCACAACTCCTAACACCATTATTGTAGATTATGCTGATGACAAAGCTATCTTATCCTGTAACTCTGGCCCACAGATTGCATCCGTCAATTTGCAAAATCATCTACACCTAATGGAAGAATGGTACACAAAATGGCGTTTTAAAATTAATCAATCAAAATCAGTTCATACTACCTATACTTTAAGACTTCTCCTTTGTCCTGGTGTCTCCCTATATGGAGTACAAATCCCCTCCTATTCCTCGGTCAAGTATCTCTGACTTACACTAGATAATCGGCTCACGTGAGCTCAGCACATTAAAAATAAACGCTCGTCTTTAAATAGCCGTCTGCGGTTACTCAAATCATTAAACACAAACAATAAATTTACAAACATTAATGTTAAACTTATAAATTTATAAATCCCTTTTAAAACCCATATGGACTTACGGCCTTCAGTTATGGGGCAATGCTAAAAAATTCAATACCAATAAAATTCAATGCTTTCAGAATATTGTCTTAAGAAAACTAATCAATGCACCTCATTATATCACTAATTATACACTTCATAACGATCTCAACTTAAAAACAGTTCATGAAGAAGCCATTTCCTACTATAAAAGATTCCACAGTAAATTACTCTCCCACTCTTACCCCCTAATAGAAAACCTCTCAACCTTGTCCATACCTGGAGACCCACCCAGACGTTTAAAACGTAAGTGGTGCCGTGATCTTCTTTCTACTAATATCAATTAATAATAATATAATTAAGTCATTGGAAATATAAAATTTCTAAGAAAATAAAAAATTAAAAAAATCACGGGACATGTCACTAATGAGTGGTTTCTTCCATCAAAATGTATTCATGTAAATTTTTCTACTCTTATCATATATGCTTATTGTGCTCATTGTACAGATTGTATATTTCTAATAAAAAAAAAAAAAAAAAAACTTTTGAAAGTGTTCCGGATTTTGTCTTCACGGTGAAAATGGCTACTGAATACTATTTTGTGTGAAAATTTTCGATTTTATATTTTACATTTTTAACTTAATAATGCTATCAATTTTGAAAAATGTATGGATCAATAAAATTTTTTCATTAGAAGTAGTATTTACATAAATCTTTCATTCGATATACTTTTTTTTTTAATCGAATCATTTTCCTTAAGACAGGGGAGTTCAAATCTAAAAAATGCAAGTAGAACTTTTTCAGCTTGATTTTTGATAGTGTTCCGAAAATACTGACACTTTTATATATATATCTTAAATTCAAGCTATGTAATAAACAAAAAAAAGAAAAGAGACGTGAATGAATAAATTAGAGAATAGATAGAAAGAGGCAAAGAGAATGAGCGAGTTGAAGATGGTAAGAATGGAGTCGTATCTCGGGGTCGAACTTTATTTATTTATTGAATAATAAAATATCCCTACCTCATTTATTCCTATTTTTTTTTTTGTTTATTACGTGATTTTTTTAGAAGTATGACATGCAAATAAATATTCGCACTTACCTTTATTTCCTTTAGTAATTGATTGAGTTGGTTTTATGGTGATTTCTTCTTTCAGTGTTAACTGTCGTTTATACTTTCTTGCGTTTATTTCGATAAATTAGTATCTCTGTGTATATAAGACTTAAAAAAAAGAATTTTCTACAATGGGACCTGCGTCTATTATAATTTTGTCACTTTCTTTTATTTTAAATTCCCTTTATATTATACTATGTTTTTACTAATAATATTTTNAATTCTCTACAATGAGACCTGCGTCTATTATAATTTTGTCACTTTCTTTTATTTTAAATTCCCTTTATATTATACTATGTTTTTACTAATAATATTTTCGATGAATTCCCTACAGTCGATATCGATATTNAAATGTAAAAAATATTCGAGAATTTTCACACGAAAATAGCATTCGGTAGCGATTTTCGCCGTGAAGACAAGTCCAGAGGTCAAATTTTTTTTTTTAAATTAAAAAATATTACATTAGCATTAATTTAAGATATATATAAAAGTGTCAGACTTTATGTTTAAATTTAAAAAATTGGTGGAGTATTCCAAAAGCTACATAATTTGCAATTTCCTTATTAATAATGTCCTGATTAAGATAAAGTATGTTGAATGAAAAAGGGATTTAAATATTATTTCTCATAAAAAAATTGTGTTCATCTATACAATTTTCAATAAGTTATAGCATTATAAATTTAAAAGTTAAAAAAATAAAATCGAGAATTTTCACACAAAAAATAAAATTGATTATTTTGACACAAAAATAGCATTCAGTAGCCATTTTCACCGTGAAGACAAACTAAAGTCCGACATTTTTTTTTCCATAATAAAGTGTATTACATAAGATTTAATTTAAGATATATACAAAAGTGTCAGATCTTCCGGAACATTTTCAAAGTTAAGTTAAAAAAGTTAAATTTTTCTGAAAAAGTTGTCATTTTAAAACCCCTCGTGGGCAGGTAAAGCTGTTGATTTATAAAAAATATATACCAAATAATAGATAAAGACATCAAGTATCTATAAAAACAATTATATTGATTTAGTCATTTTTGAAAAAGTTATGACGGTTTTAAGAAAAAATAATTGAAAATTTGTAAATTTTTTGGAGGTTTCCGGAAAACCATTTCCCCATTTACGGGGAACGAAGGAAATTTTTTTAATTTTTGAAGGTAATGTCTTATATTATGTCTATTGAAAGAAATAAGTTTGGTGAGAGCTGAAAAAAGTGGTAATAGACAAAAAAAAAAAACATCATCGAAGCTAAAAAAATTTAAGCACAGTGATGTCGCGGCACAGTGTGGATGTGGCATAGTTGGAACAAGTATAAATGATATCTGACAGAAATTAAAATCACTATCTAATAAACGTTTCGATGTAAATATATCGATAGTGTTCAAATTTAAGAAATTGGTTGATAATTACAAAAGCAACATTAACTTCTATTTCCTTAATTATATCCAGATTAGTAGTTTTTAGATTAAAAAATATAATATATAATTTTTATAATTAATTGTTTTTCAATTATTATTGATTATAATTTTTAAAATGTTGAAAATAATCATTTTAAACCTACTTATTTTTTCATAAGAAAGTAAAGCAATGAATGAGTGTAGTATAGATGAGAATGCTTAGATGGATGAGTGGAGTGACTAGTAGCGTCAATCGTGGATAAGATCAGATATCATAGACTTAGATGGTTTGTTCATGTTATGAGGAGTGAATAATCGGAAGCTATAAGAACAGTTACAAAAATGAATGTTGAAGAAAGAAGAGGTAGAGGATGATCAATAAAGAGATGAAGGGATGCTATTGAATGCGATTTGAGGACAGTTGATGTCAGCGTAGATGATGTGGAAGATTGTGTCAAGTGGAGGTTTGGGATAAGGGTGCCCGACCCCAAGTAGTTGGGATTAAGGCGAGAAAGAAGAAGAAGACTCATATTAAATGTAATGTAACTCGAAATATATTTGTTTATATGAAAAAATATAAGATATCTTTTTTCTTTAAAATTCTTTTCTAAACAACTTTTGAACGAAACTTTTTTTTGTAAAATAAATTTTTTTTGAGAAAAATAAAAAATCTCAATTACAATCGATGAGGACGTTTAGTATGTCATTAAACATATCTTTATTCAACTTTAAAAATAATAAAAACAATTGGTTGGGAATTTTTTCGGCCAATCGCCAAAATTACTCCTTCATTGACTTTTATTTTATAAGAATTTATGTAGATTGAGATAGACGAATTCCCCGTAGAATAATAATATAACTAAATAATAATATTATTTAGTTATATTAAGTCTGCATAAAATATTATCTTGCTTTATAAAATTGCTTATCATACTAAATACATGGTGATTAAAATCTGGTAAGACACTCATTTTCTCAAAAACTATTGATAATTTTAAATTTATTTTAAAGATAAAAAATATCAAGTTCAAAAATTTCTACATTAATATGTAGTCAAATCATTATTTTTTTCGTCCCTTCAAGGATAAAAACGCTTATTTATAATTTTCTTAAATGGGAACCCTTATTTTTAACTTATAATATGATTGAAAAAAAAATTACAAACAATTTTGTTCTTATAATTTTTTTTATCCGATAAACCATTCGTCCGTAGAAGCTTGTTAAAGTTATGTGATATTAGTTTAAATTTCTATTTTTATTCTACTGTATTAAATACAGAAGTCATTATTTTTATTTATTGTTGCCTAAACCAAATTTTATTGATCAAGTTATGACAGATAAATTAGCTATAAAAATTTACTACGCACTAAATGAGTGATAACAAAATAGATCCAAACCGGGTTTTCGGTGTATTATTAATAGCTAAGTCTATGGTTTTGTAAGACTAAAGGATCTAACAAAAATACCGGTTGCATTGCCACAAACATTATGAAACGTAATAAATAACAATATTTTTTCAAGAAGTCAAAATCTTTAAACAATTATAAAACGTAATCGGTTGATCGGATAAAAAAAATTATAAGAACAAAATTATTCGTAATTTTTTTTTTCTATCATATAATCAAATCAAAAATAGTGGTTTCCATTTAAAAAAATTATAAATAAGTATTTTTATTCTTAAAGGGATAAAAAAAAAAATTATTTAACTTCATATTATTGTAGAGTTTTATAAACTTAATATTTTTTCTTTTTACAAAAAATTTAAAATTTCAATAGATTTTGAAAAAATAAGTGTCTTACTAGATTTCGATCATCCTGTATAGTAAAATGAAAAAAAGTATATTCACTAGAGAAATAAATAGCAAAAATATAATAGATACAAAATACAAAACACTTATAATATATGATGTAGTATTAGATAGTTTTTTAATTAAGTCAATAATTACAGTACATTATTATAATTACTGAAGGTTATATTGCTTAATAAAATTATACAGTGTTAATTGTATATAAATAAAATATTCCGGAAACAATATATTTATGTCCGAAAGTAAAACAATCACAATGTCTAAGATCATTGTGCAAGTTGTGATCGTAATGAAATAAACATAAGCTATAGAAGTTTTCTGTCTAATTTTTTGTTTTTGCAGTGTGAAATTTTTTCAAAACCCAGATCTTCATAACAAGATTTACTCGTATTTTCACAAAAACTATCAAAAAAATTACATGCGTTAAACATAATTTGGATTAAAAACTCAAGATTTAAATTAATTGATATATTTCCTGGATTCCTAAAATGGTTTACATAATACTGAACATTTTTAAATTTTTCATCTATATGACACCGTTTATCATAATGGCTAATTTCGTTCGATAACTGAGAATTGAAGGATATAAAATTGTTTTTAAAAATTACTAGAAGTTGTTCAAGGATTTCGATTTTATTATCATCGATATTATTTAGAGAAAAATCATTCNCTTTATACTTTGAGTAATTATTGCTGAATAGTTCGTACTTTATACATAATCACATAGCATTTTGTTCGTGAGATAGCCACTGCCTATTCGTTGCCTCAGTGTATTAATAAAGGTACATACCAGTTGGGTCATTAATAATATCTTTATAAGAGGAACCTTAATTATTTCTTTTTATATCTACTTATCTTTATTGTTATAAATCTTCGGACTCTACAACTCACCAATAGACCAAATTCCAGAACTTGGTAAAAAACACACCATACACAAATACGCCGACTGGTCTATCTTTATTTTTGTATTATTACATGATCTTATTAAGAATTTAACTGGATGATATAAACTTATTAAATGCATTTCGTTTTAAATACATTTATTTAGACCAATTAAAATTATTAGTTAATACATAAAATTGTTGTAAGATTAATTTATTTTCCTATTATTGTTTTTTTTTTTTTAAGGGAATTTTATAAGTTAACTTGTTAACTTATAAAATAAAGTTGAATGTTAATTTTCATTTTTAAGAGTTATATTGGAATAATTATCATTGTAAAAAATTGTTTAATATTTCATATTCTTCGGGAAGGTTTCTTTCCTTTCCTTTTCTTTTTCTTTTTATTAATTTTGGACGAGTTATTGACTTGAAAAATAGGTGATACACCTTCATCTACATAGATTGAAATGTCATCCTTAGTTTTATTCTCTTCTTTTGAAATGTATTGAACTTTTTTGTCTTCACTTACACCTAGTACGTATTGTTCACACTTACCTTCTACTTGTAGTGATTGGTTCCTTAATTCTGTGCTATCTGTTATCCTAATATTATTATCTGATTTGCTCCTCTCTGTTACTTCTTGCTCATGTATAAAATCTATTTTTTCCTCAATGTGGCCTTCAGTCTTACTTTCAATTCGAAAATTTTCGCTTCGTTCTGTTATGTTATTAGTTATATTACTATCAATATCTTTTTTGTCTTGTTCTTCTGTAATGTCCTGGTTAAGTTTGTATTCTCTTTCCTCTAGTACGTATTTTTCACCATTACCTCCTACTTGAAGTGTTTCTTTAATTTGGTTTACTTTATTAACTCTACTCCATAGATTTTCCCTTTTATTATTGATCACTGTATTGTTAAAATTCTTAAATGCTGTTGCTTTCTTTTCAAAAAAAGCAATTTTGTTCGAAATTCCTTAAAACAAATTACAATTTATAATTTTTAAATGAAATGCATAACTGCTTATTTATTATTTATACTTAAATATAATTATATACTTGACAATTGCAATTGCCTTATCTGAAGTAATAAATACTATATATTTTAAAAAGAAGAATAAGATTAATATAACCCTATTCATTTACATTTAAAATCAATTTTAAATATTATAATTGCCTATATTACATTATTTATAAGATACTAATTACTTTTAGTATCATCTATTACAACTTATAGGGTTGGCAAATTAATATTTTCTATTGGTTATATATATAATTAACTAGTTTATTTATTTATTAACAATCTAATTAAAAAAATGGCTGGTGAATTACAAATATTGTATCATTATTTTTGAATTTATTTACAGTTTTAATGTTTAATTGGTGTTCAGAAATGGGGGTGCTGCTATTTTTATCACTAATCAATTTAACTGGAAGTACCCTTGACTCACCTTTAAACTTCTTCTTTTTGAGATCCCCGTTTTTATTGATTACTGGAGTTGTAAAATTGGGAGCTTTGGCGTCGCTAGATATAATTGTTTGATCATCTTTTTGATTTGGCCGATTTAAATCAAAATTATGTTCAATTTTTTTTGTTTTTGTGATAATCACTTTTGTTACATCGCTCTTTTCAGTGCTTTTTATTAATTTTTCAAATAATAAAATTGTATTTGTCACGTTGGCCGTATGCATTTTTTCCAACTTTAAATAACTTACAATTTAACTAGAAAAAATGAATATAATACAATATGATCTTTCATTAGTCGAAAAATCTAGAAATACATAGGTAAATGCAGGTAATTTCCATGTAAATTTATCAAATAAATAAATAATTATTTGTTTTTTTCTATAGAAACAAAATAGTTGTTTTTATATTGTATATAAAACATGAAAATGTGTTTAGCCTGTATAATAATTTTATATTTTT
The DNA here is from genome assembly GCF_025091365.1 of Daktulosphaira vitifoliae. Taxonomy (NCBI): domain Eukaryota; kingdom Metazoa; phylum Arthropoda; class Insecta; order Hemiptera; family Phylloxeridae; genus Daktulosphaira; species Daktulosphaira vitifoliae. Next base: position 21,545,678 of record NW_026099576.1, read on the forward strand.
ATTTTTTCATTAAAGGAATCACTTAATTGTATGTAATTATTTTGATATGAAATCATCAGAAGCTTAATTTTTTACAGTTAATAATAATTCATAAAAGTGAGATAAAGATTTAGTAAACATAAAATTATACCAATTAAGTAAAATTTTTTTAGTTTTATATTAATATCTATATATTTAAGTGATATTACTTTAAACTTAATATAAATATCAAAAATATTAGTATATTAAAGTATATAGTGAGGAATTTAGTATTCAACGTGTTAGTAAATAAATACAAAAATCTTGTACCAAAGGTATTAATAAAGTTCAAATAACTATCTATTATAAAAGTCTTCAATTAATCATGCATCGTAAAGAAACTATTTTAATAAGGCAGTAACTCTTAAATTCAATATTGATATTATGAGTTTTATATATATTTATAATATATAAATATATTAAGGAAAATGGTTTTATTTAAAAAAAAAGTATTTCGAATAAAAGAAGTGTATAAAAAGTATTTAACATACAAAAATTTTAATGATCCATACATTTTTCAAAGATTTATAGCATTATAATGCTAGACATGTAATATATAATATCGAAAATCTTAACACAAATATAGCATACGATAGCCATTTTCACTGTAAGTTTCCATTTTGAAACCCCCATATGGAAAAAAAATAGATCAAACTAAAGAAAAGTTTATATCAAATGAATGAAAAATACGTTAGGTTTTAATTAAAAAAAAAATTATTTTGATTTGTTTATTTTTTGATAATAATGATTTATATTTAGAAAAAAAGTGAAAAAATGTCGAAATGTTCATATTATAAAAATCGTATTTTTTTGGTGGATTTTCATAATTGAATAATCATAATTCAGAATGGTGGGAAAATTTTTAATTTTTGAGTGTAATGTCTTCAACTAGATACGATTTTTGATCTTTTGACGTATCTTTGAGAAAAATCGGTCAAGTGAGAACTAAGAAAAAAAGATAATACACTTATTTTCTCGGATACTATTGAAAATTTAAAATTGTTCGACAAAAGAAGATACACTTTCGAATTGTTTGGACAATCAGTTTAATATTTCGACTCCAATACATATTTTTTATTCGTAACAGGTTATGCCAATATGAAATCTCAAAAATATTTTTATCTTTATGCTAAGAATTACATCTGAAAGGTGTTACTACATTTTACACATATAAGAAAATCACTTCCATAATCTCAATAAAAAAATACATCTTAATTGAGTATTAATTTCTTTAACAATGTGAATGGTCAAAAATGAAATTAAAAATATGTCTAAGAATTTTACAATCAATTTCAAAATTAGAGACCGCCGTAACGGTTTTAGCTTATGAAGAAGCTTTGAATAGAATAAAACAGTTATAAAAATATTTTGCGTGGGAAAACTTTATTTAATTTGTATTGATATTAGAGTCTGAAAATTTATGATGAATGGTTGTGTCGTAATATAATCGTCACTATTATTTTTATACGAGACAACACTAAAATACCCTGTTCATGTACTCAACAATGTTATCTTTTTAGTTTTTATTAGTATATATTTTTTTCATTTCAAATAATCACCACTTTTATGGATAGAAGTGGTACATTTTAACTTGTTTCATTATACATTATATTCTTACAAGGACATGATCCTTCTCGAACAAAAATTTAGATAAACATTTAAGAGAAATAGTCAAAAGACTCACACTGTTTAACTACATTGTAGTGTATGCGGTTCGATCATAAATCAATTAATAATTACTTTAAAAATCCTTCCTCACCAAAATAAAATCTATTTATTATGTTTGTCATCTTTGTTATTCTACTATTAATAGTTAAATGCATTGTATCAATTTTCGTCTTGCTTGTAAAAAAACATGTTAATGTTATATATGTAAACGTCAAAATAATTTATGTTCTATTCATCTGTATTGATCTCTGTTTTTCATGCTTACTTATCAATAAACAATTATACTAAAAATTCGACAGTGACGATTTTTGGGGGTAAAAAAATATTATAAAAAGCGAGAGCAAACCCTTGCTCCTGGCTGTTCATTTCATGCTCCGTATTGCGCTATTCATTTCGTGCTCTGTATTTGGGCTATTCTTTTCGTGGTCCGCATTACGCTCTATTCTATCGTGCTCCGCATTAAATTGTGCGAACGTAGTAATCGTCATTGTCGAAATTTTATGTGTTAATTTGTGAACTAAAAATCTAAATTTGTGTATTTTATTTATTATCTTCATCGATATCATCAATAAGGATAATTATAAGAACCAGAGAATTTACCAGGTAAGATTTTTTACATCGTTATTTTATGACCCTCGAATTACACCCCGAATCAAAAGTAACTCTCACTTACACATTTTTACACCGACAATAATAATCATTTCTGACACCTTTTAAATTTTAGAACTCTATTTTTTATTTTTATTTTTGAGTTACGACAAAGTGGCGCCCAACTATAAGCTTAGTTATTTTTAACTAAGGGTTATAACTTTACATTACATAACTAAACAAAAATAACACACTTTTGACAAAAAATATAAAAACAAGAGAGCGAGTCAGATTTGAGCAGCCAATTTTGAGATTAAATTTTCCAAATTTGTAGTTCGTATTGCTAACGAATAATAATTTGAGAAGTAAAAAAATAATAAAGATATTTTATAATTATAAAAGTGAATAGAAATTTTGAGATTAAATTTTCCAAATTTGTAGTTCGTATTGCTAGCGAATAATAATTTAAGAACATAATCAAACAAAAATTTTCATTAACACAAAAAAATGACAATATTTTAAATTTTGAAGTATAAGAAAAATAATTTTAGTGTAAAAAAAAAGTCTTATTGCATACTAAAATTATTTCAATTAAATCAACAATTATAAAAAAAATAAAAAAATTTAAAATATAAAAAATAAATAATGGAAAATAATTCTATAACTGAGGAAGTAGGTGAAATTGTGATAGAGGGTGCAATTGAGGAACAAAGAAAAGCTGTAGAATATATTAATAGGCTCAAAAAAGCAGAATTAGAAGCTGAACTTGAAAAAAGAAATCTACCAATAACAGGGCGAGTATTTTTTATTTTTATTTTTGAGTTACGACAGTTGTTAAGTGGAGAGGTATATTGGAAGGCGTATGATTAATTAAAACTTTGATTGTGATATTACTATGCTAGTGCTCTGTACAGCCATGTTACACCCTATCAATAAGTAATTATCACAATGCAGCTTAATCATGTATTTGTTTGGTAGAGAGCGATTTTAACAAAATCCAGTTATCACAAACATCGTTTGAGTATATTATGTCGTGTGGCAGCTAATCTCTAAGGTCTTTTCTTTACTTATACTCTGACCCACCCAGCATGGCAAATCGACGGCTTTCACATCAATTGTTAATCGTATACAGTCCACCGTCGTTCCTCAGCGAACTTACAGCTAGTGCCTCCTCTTTCTATGTATTATTCCGGCTATATGCCCTTATACTTTATTGTTTTGCACATCCAATTGTCTCCTGAACTCCTTCCATCAATTCATACCTGTTCATACTTTCAATCGGCAGTCTTGTACATCACTGAAGTATTTAAAAAATACATAATAGCCAGTAAAATGCAATTTGCCAAATCAGAACAAAGAAAACTGCGTCATGACTGTGATGATTCTGCTACTACTTTTGAAATAGGAGATTTAGTTCTTGTTTTTTCTTATAAAATTAGATATAATGTAGACCAAATTATCAGCAAGTTTTTTTTATTGTACGAAGAACCTTTCATGGTCATTGATATTAAGAATCAAAATGCATATGATGTTAACGATCTCGATATAAGAAAACTTTGTGGTCCATTTAATGTGATCATTCTCAAATAGTATTTGTTTCCAATGTTTTCATTTCGGCATATTAGAAGAAATCTATTTAAAATATTAGTTCTTTTAGTCATGAATTACTTTGTATGATTTCGTGATTATTTGTTTGCCAACTACTGTGCCGCGACCATTCTGTGTTGGTTTTTTT
>NW_026099576.1:21549786-21576199 GCF_025091365.1 Daktulosphaira vitifoliae
TGATCTCTGCCACAGTGCGAGCAATCGGAGTGTAGGAAACTTATATAAATCATAACGCTTTAATTATTAATATTATTTTGTGATATACATTAGATATTCTAAGGTACTTAACTTGATTANTTATTTTGTAGTATACATTAGATATTCTAAGGTAATTAATTTGATTGAATTGTATTTATTACTTATTGAAGGGCCACAACCTGGCTGGACAGGGTAATAGTACAATAATATCATAATTAGAATTTTAGTTAATCATAAGGTTTCTTCAAAGTGTCTCTCCATTTATCGACCAGCCAGTCTGATCTCTGCCACAATGCGGGACATCGGAGTGTAGGACAATAACATAACTTATCGNGGAGTGTAGGACACTAACATAACTTATCGTGCATAAATCTATAGTACAGTCGCATCTAACCTAGGTCGTCCTACAGGTGATTGAAAAGAAGTAGGCCACATATCATAAGGGTCTTTGCATAAAGACAAAGATATTATTTGAGATCTCGAATTAGTATATCCAGCTATGAAATACAAATAAATCAGAGTCGAAATATTATACTAATCAACTAACTAAACAACTAAAAAAGTGTCTCTCCACTTATCGACTAGCTAGTCTGATCTCTGCCACAGTGCGGGCAATCGGAGTGTAGGACACTAACATAACTTATCGTGCATAAATCTATAGTACAGTCGCATCTAACCTAGGTCGTCCTACAGGTGATTGAAAAGAAGTAGGCCACATATCATAAGGGTCTTTGCATAAAGACAAAGATATTATTTGAGATCTCGCGTTGGTATATCCAGCTACGAAATACAAATAAATCAGAGTCGAAATATTATACTAAAAACTAATATTTTACTAATATATATTTATAACTAACATTATACTAAACAACTAAAAGTGTCTCTCCACTTATCGACCAGCTAGTCTGATCTCAGCCACAGTGCGGGCAATCGGAGTGTAGGACACTAGTATAATCTATTGTGCAAAGAACCAAAATTGAGCTCGCATCTACCCTAGATCACTCTTTGGACAACTGAAAAGACGTAGGCCACTTGGAAATAGTTTTGTTGCACAGGACAGTTATGTTGTTTAGAAGTTCTTTATTTGCTTTATAAATTATTAAATAATAAATATATTAAGGTAAAACAACATATATAAGGTTAAGGACTATACTACATAAATATACAAAAGGTTTTTACAAAAAACAGAGTTATAATAAACTTAGATTTTACCTTGGGTAGATTTGATATAGAATTATACTAGAAAAGTAGTTACACGTGAATTAATAATAATATAAAACGTATAAATATAATTGCGTACATTAATGCGTATACGTATACACCGATAATTGTTACATCAACAACATCATTCATCTCAAGAGAATGTCTGCCTTATCAGGATAGTCAGAGGTAAGTGAAACATTTGTTTATATAATAAGTCTATAATAGATCCTTTACTGAATAATTTTTAGTAATAAACAATTAGAACAAGATAGGTCACTTTCCATTGGTGCCCATCCTTTTTACACTACGCCCGCTACGATTATTATTTCCTCATTAGCCACCTGTGTTACATTTCTTTACATTTCTTCCCTTTCACACGCCGAACCCCAAACACACCTAACAACATTCCTTTGCTACCGCCACATATCTTTTTTACTTCTTTTTGTTTATTACAGTATTAAGTAGAGAATGTGACAATAAAAAAAAAAATAATAATAATAATATTTTACATTTTTTAATCGTAAGAAAAATAATTTCAGTGTAAAATCTTATTGCACACTAAAATTATTTCAATTAAATTAATATTTAAAATATATACATATATATATATACATATATATATATATAAATAAATAATGGAAAACAAGTCTATCATTGAGGAAGTAGGTGAAATTGTTTTTGAAGGTGCAACTGAAGAACAAATAAAAGCTGTATAGTATATAAAAGGACTTGGGAGAGCTCAGTTATATAATTTTTTTAAAAAAGTATTTAGAAACTAGACTTTTTAAATTTTAATTTAAAGATTAAATTAATATTAGATCAAAAAGTTAATTAAAATGAACTTGGTGAGTTTTTGGAAAGGATTTTTATACAAAAATTTTTTTTTAAATTGTAAGTAAATATATTACATGGAGATGTGTGGAAATTTATTCTTTAATCCACCAATCTTTTCGGGCGGCAGAAATAAGAGAATAGATGTATTTTTAAAATCATTCAATAGGGCAGCAGAAATCAATNTAATCCACCAATCTTTTCGGGCGGCAGAAATAAGAGAATAGATGTATTTTTAAAATCATTCAATAGGGCAGCAGAAATCAATGGTTGGTCAAAAAAAGATAAATCTCTTTATTTAGTAGCCTTTTTGCAAGATGTAGTTCTTACTTTTTATGATAATATTGAGTCAGAAAATTTGTCATGGATGGAATTAGAAAAAAAATTTATGAACGAATTTGAAACACATAGTTTTATTTTATGTTCACTATTATAAAATAAAAGACAGACAGATGATGAGCGAACAGTAGTGTTAGTTAATGACGTTATAGATTTATGTGGAAGAATTGACAGTAATATGTCAAAAGAAGAAATATTACGAAATGTGATGAAAGGCTTAAAACTATGTATTATTAGATCTATTGGGATACTTGAGAATCATAATTTAGATGAGTTAAATAGGAATATTCGAAAATACGAAATGATAGAATTTATGATTGCTGAAGAGACAATTAGTAGTTCACCTAAAATAAAAGAGCCTGTAATAAATAAAAAAATTAATAATATTTCCCAAAGTAATGATTTCTATGAATTTCAAAAATTAAGTAATGAAATTGGAACTTTGAAACAAAGTCAGGAGCAATTTTTTAATGACAACATTAATTTAATATCACACAATANTCTATGAATTTCAAAAATTAAGTAATGAAATTGGAACTTTGAAACAAAGTCAGGAGCAATTTTTTAATGACAACATTAATTTAGTATCACACAATAATCAATTTAAAAATCATGATGTAACAAAAATTAAAAATTAAATTTGTCGTATTTGTAATGTAAGTGATTATTCAGCATGTGCANTCATAATAATGATCACCTTATGATGAGTTTCATCATCACCTCCCCTTCTATGTTGGGGTAAACCGCTGATTTACTGTTTTAATAACTACGTTAGTCAAGGAAGGGAACTCTCTATGGTCAAAAGCATACACGTCACATAGCTAAAGTTGGGTTTCGTGGGATTAATAGCCGCCGTCGCCGCTTGATTACACCTTTCACTTTTTTGCATTCAAATATTTTCATATAATTCTAAAATTATGTAATTTTTAAAATACCTCTAATTTTCTGTATAATATCAAGATATACTATATGATGTTCCTTCTACCTAGGTATACTATGCATATACCATGGTAACATATACCATGGTATAACGAAATGATATCTAGGAACGAGAAACATCGACCTTTCACCATATCCCCCCCGGCCGTTTACACCGTCCGTCCACCTATGGCAGGGTAAACCTACATCATGTGGGTGGGGGGGACTATGCCTTTCACCATATCCCCCCGGCCGTTTACACCGCCCGTCTACCTATGGCAGGGTAAACCCACAACATGTGGGTTAGGAGGGTATCCAGCTCAGACTTTACACCCCTACTAATAATAAAAACAGAAAAAAATTCGATTGTTTAATTTTAAATTTAATAATAGTCAAAATCACAGACAAGACTTTTGATATAGGATTAGAAGGCATGTCATCTCAATTTACAAGCTCTGAACACAAAAAAGTTCCTAAAAAATTAATACAATACAATANAAATTTTCTAAAAAATTAATACAATACAATAGTTCACCATTAAAAGATACCTTTAAAATTAAAGCAACAAATAGTTTATAATACTAAAACAAACACATCATATAATGTTGCAACACCAACATTAATCAAAACCAATAATTGTGTAGTTATTCCAAATAAAAATATAAATGAGAAAATTAAACTAAATCAGACTTTAATCAAAAGAAAAATAGATCTATTAAAGGCAATAGAAATTTTCCAATTTTTTAACTTAATTATACTAATTTTTAAACTTTTACAGATATATGTGAACTTAACAGATGGGTTTAAAATAAACTTTGATTATTATTATAACATACATAACACTACAAAAATNACTTTGATTATTATTATAATATACATAACACTACAAAAATAGCACAAGATTTAAAAAATATACTTTTTCAAAACACATTTATTAAAACAATTTCATTTTTATTAGATAAATCTATACTTTTTATTTATAACTTAACTTCTTACATAAAAAATATTTTAAAAATATTAATATTTTACTTTAGAAGAAACGTTTTAAATTAAAAAAAATTATTTTATACTTCAATAAATAAATATTATTGGTCTTTTAAAAGTTACGTAAAACCTTTTGCTAAATTAGCCATGAAAATTAATTGCATAAAGCATGTTTTCATAAAAAAAAAGAAGATGGTGATTATATAATTGGCTATATGTGTGATATTTATAATTTTGTGATAAAAAAAAGAAGTAAGTTTTGTATATTGGGATGGTGAAATGCAAGAAATAATTTTTTTGACATAAAAAGCGATGAGAGAATAACTAAATTGTATATGAGTATAAATATTATGTTAACCGGAGTTTTGAAATTTGTTTAGCTACAAAATGAAAAAAGCATATGGCATAAAATCATAAATTCTTTGTTTTGATATAATGACCACTCCCATTTTGTCGTAAAATATAGATCGCAAGTAAATCACTTCTGTGTGACGCACAATGAAACGTGCAACGATTAAGAAGAAGAATTTTACGACTCTTAATATTTAGTGATTGTGTTATAGAAATAATAAACTGTGTGTGTTTACGTAAATTGCAACTGTCCAGTTGTTGGGCGCCAAGCCTTAATGGCTAAATTGTTTTTTTTTATATAGGTATTAAATATAAATTAAATATTTACGTTGAATGCAAGCTGTTGCGTCCTGAATGGTGACTAAGTAGCTATTAATAATATTTCCCTTTTTTTGTTATCTGTTATTTACTTGACAAAAGTTATTCTTGATTTACCTTAAGTTTATTTTCTAATTTTTATAACATGCTTAGAAACATAATTTCTTACCTTGTGTCCAGCTATCTTTATTGTTTATTGTGTAACAGGTATATATATAAAGAGAGCACTGACTTTTATCTACTTATTTATTTTGTAAAATTTTGCAAATTATTAAACTTGAAATATTACTTCACTGTAGTTCCTTCCTATACCTGGTGTCTGAGTATATGTGTTACTTTATAATTTAAAATGAATATTTAAATAACCAGATAGATTATGAGAACCAATCCCTAGTGACACGTCACAAACTATTGTTTTACCAATAATTGCAACCGCTAGATGTGCTAGGATAATGATTTCAACAAACCATCAGTATCTTGTGCAATCAATCTGTTGGGTACGCATTACGAGAGGGCGTTTTGCTACATCGTATTTCTAAGACTGATAACGTCTCTCGCACTACCACCACCGGTTGTGTGAGCGATTCATTGCGTTGGATGAATACGTACGCCATCGTTGTACGACATCGAGTTACTGTTGGTCTTCCTTTGTGATTTTGCGTCTGTCGCCACCATCCTTACTCGTTTTGTTTATGCTTTTACGGTGCTTGCGAGCACGTAATTGTTAATGACACTTTATATCGCCCTTGCGATTGTCGCACCCTTGTGCGTTATTTTTATCGCCCTTGCGATACGCGCATTGAGAATTAAATTCGTACACCTTGAAGTACTATTCGCGCCAAAGTCTGTTCTGCCTCGTACAATTGTCACGCCAACAACTTCATTCGCATTTTATCCACATCAAACCAGTCATTATCATTAGTATCGTATAAGTAGTTTGTAATCATATTGATTATCTAATTTTTATTTTTATTAATTGTTTTATTTTACGCATTGTTGCATTAGTATTAAGTGACTCCCCCCCCCAATCCACAATTCTATAACAGTTTATATATATATATGATTACTTTAATATAACTCCTTATCTTGTAATTCTTATTATTTTATTTAATGTAAGTACCATCCTTTTATATACAGTCCACTCCCTATTTCTTTCTCCGGCATAATTAGATAACCCAACTGGACGTTAAATAACCCGCACATTATAACCGGGCGTTCCGTTCAAACACAATCAAACACGTNTTGCGTCTGTCGCCACCATCCTTACTCGTTTTGTTTATGCTTTTACGGTGCTTGCGAGCACGTAATTGTTAATGACACTTTATATCGCCCTTGCGATTGTCGCACCCTTGTGCGTTATTTTTATCGCCCTTGCGATACGCGCATTGAGAATTAAATTCGTACACCTTGAAGTACTATTCGCGCCAAAGTCTGTTCTGCCTCGTACAATTGTCACGCCAACAACTTCATTCGCATTTTATCCACATCAAACCAGTCATTATCATTAGTATCGTATAAGTAGTTTGTAATCATATTGATTATCTAATTTTTATTTTTATTAATTGTTTTATTTTACGCATTGTTGCATTAGTATTAAGTGACTCCCCCCCCCAATCCACAATTCTATAACAGTTTATATATATATGATTACTTTAATATAACTCCTTATCTTGTAATTCTTATTATTTTATTTAATGTAAGTACCATCCTTTTATATACAGTCCACTCCCTATTTCTTTCTCCGGCATAATTAGATAACCCAACTGGACGTTAAATAACCCGCACATTATAACCGGGCGTTCCGTTCAAACACAATCAAACACGTATTTATTAAAATTATTTATATTTGTTGGTATTATATGAGCATGAGAATAATTGAGTTACTATAATATTTATTGAATAAAGAAAATGATATAGTATAATTTTCTCTCGGGATATGAGTACGAGGGTATATGAGAAGATGTAAAATATAGAAAAGCAAAGTGATGTTTGAAAATTTATTAATATAATAATAATTTTAAATAGAAATTATTGTGATTAATTATCACACATAGATCATCAACAACGCCACTCGTACCAGTAGTTATCTAGGCTTGTGCTGACTGTGAGTCGAGTCAATAAAAACCTCGAGTAGTATAGGAACCACAAGTGGGTTCTCTATCTTCGCAAGAGAGTCTTTATTAGTATTGACTACACAGGTAACCCACTCAAAGATTAGACTAGGCTGGCTAACTTCGTACCAACGTTATTGATTCTCTTTATTTATTTAGACAATTTTTTATTCANTTATTGATTCTCTTTATTTATTTAGACAATATTTTATTCTAGAGATCACTTTACTTTTTCTGGTTTCCTACTTAATTTATGTACTCATTATATTTACTTTGAATATGAATTTACCTTAATGATTTCAGGACTAATGTTGAAAAAATGAATATACTTCAATTTTCTATGTAAAATCATATTTTANATGAATATACTTCAATTTTCTATGTAAAATCGTATTTTGTCAAGCCACTTCTTGCATTCGTTAAAAGTTCATAAGGTGAAGTAGTAGTGAGAGAGATTGACAGTTTTTATGCCCTTTTATATTAAATTTAATTCATCTATCTATGCAAGAAGTGTCACGACCTTTTACTATTATCTGTTTATTACTCAATTTTTGTTATTTATTACATATTATTTTACTTGAAATAGATAATTTATCACAACTAAAGAATTTCTTATAATTATTACAGTAGATTTATATCAATGTATTTTTAGACATATTTCTTGGAATAGTTTAAAGTATTAACATGAATAATATTTTTAATTTGATTACTAATAGGTAATAACATATATACTACTGAATAATGAGTGGTGTATGTATTATAACATTATCATCATATGTATACACAGTAATCATGAAAAGATAGCGTTTTCTTCTGTCCTTTTCTCAATACGTATTTCAATGTTTAATATCGTAAAATAATACATGAAAATTCAAATTTTCACAAACTTTAAAACGCTACAGAATATTTACTACTGAATATTAATAAGATATTTTTTTACTAAAAATTTTCTTAAATTCTACTCTACAAAATAGCTATCTTAGATTTTTTTTTACATTTTATTTAAAATTTAAAATTTAAAAATAATCAATATTTTTAATAAAATGTAAAAAAATTAATTATTGAGATATAGCTATAGACCTAACGTATAACTATTATTTAAAAAAAAATCAGCTAACAATATTAATCAGATCAAAAGTTATTTAAGTTGTCAGTGAGTGGTGGGCCACCCTGTATATGTTATCTTATAAACTTAATAACAAAACAAAAAATTGATATTTTTCCAAATTACTAATTATTATATAATTATTAACTATATTTCCTTTTTATATATTCATTATCACCATGATTATTATTATTATTTTTACTATAATTTTCATCATTATTATTTCTATACTTACTATTCTACTATAACATACTCACATTATTATTATCAAATAATCACTATTATATTATACTATATTCATATATTATTATCATTAAAAAAAAAAAATAACTCCATATTATTTAAAATTTGTGAGGACACAACTCCTAAAAAAGTTGGGGCGGATGTTGTAATAGGCCCTCCACACATAAACAATTTAGTCTTCCGTTTTCTTCTTATTCATTTCTCAACACATACAGAAATTCTTTTACAACATAATATTTTTTTACATAAAATATAAAACACAATAAACACTGTCTATCCTCTAAAACAGTCAAACACACAACTCCCACGATTACGCGACACACATCCGCTCCTTCACAACACTTACAAAAACCCTAATCAATAACATATCCTAAAAAACATAAAAATGTAAAACCCAATGAGAGCTGGACGATAATTATACACATCCCTGGAAGGGGACCCGAGGAATGCATTAAGAATATCCCTGGGCATAAGGTTCTCGTCCTGTTTCGATCTAACCGACATACGAACACGTCGCGATTATCATCCGGCTCTCTTTCGCCTATTCTTAAAATTTATAAAAATATCTTTTAAACCAATAGTGCTTGTAAAAACTGATTATACCTTTTATCCACAAGTAAATTATTGTATCAATGAAGATTATATGATTAAGGTAAGAACATTCTAATTTAATGTACAAGCACTTAAGATAGCAATAGACCCTCGAACAACACACCCAGAGAAAAGGGATAGTTCTTATTTTCTATATTTATATAGCTTCCCCTTCCTTTTCATAATCTTATACCTTTTTTTGAGTTACGACATTTTATTCAAAAGAATATAATATAATATATTTTTATACAATTTAATAAAAATAATTAATATATTATCTATATAATTAATATATAGATAGTAATGTTTGTAAACCTTTTTATGTTACATATCAGTCCAAACGGGAACTCACAATTTAAATAAAATATAAATATGCACATTTATTTATCACAAAATATTAAAAATAAAATGAGCAGTAAACTATTAATCCATACTATCCAAGTGCTGGCGGGCAGTAAAGCTGCTCCCTTAATTATCTTTTACTCTCTTTCTCTCTGTTAAGTTAATTATGCTAATCTATTGATCGCAATATTTAGAGCCGACTAGACTAAATTAGTGCATACACCTCTACACGGCGTAAGTTTCTTTATTTTTTTCCTAAAATTCCTATTTTTTTAATATGTATAGAATTTTCAACGGTGCTCCTAACAATGCGTTACCAACCGTGATCAAAATTTTATAAAATAAAATTCTTTCTAAAAAAGTTAAATTAATCTTCAAGGGTGATCATAAACTTCGAGTTATCAACCGTGATCAAGATTACTGGCTTTTCCTAATATTCCTTTTAATCCTTTGCAACGATGCTCGTAACAAGGCGTAACCAACCATGATCCAAAAGGTTATAATTCTCTCTTTACTTAAATTAATTACTTCTTAAAGTAAGACTGATATGATAGGTAATTATTTAGTATAGATATATTTGTTTATTTTAAAATAAAAGAAAAAATAAGTTAATTATATGAGCAAAATTGTGTTCTGATTTCGTATTATTAGTTGAGTAATATAAACTCAAAAGAGTACAAACGTAGAAAAATTTCAATATGTATATATATTTAGAATATGATTTTAAAAGTAACCTTTGACCGAGATTTGTTATTGAGAACTATTCATGGGATAATTGAATTTTATTGACATTACATAAAAAAAATTACATTTAAAAAACTTATATATATTTAAAAATAAAATGTTTAACAGTAATTATTAGGTCTCTTCATATTATATAGTATAAAATATTTTTGTAAGCAATTGATGTTATAAACACAGGTGACAAAAAAAAAAAAATCTATCGATATAGGTGATAGTATAACCAATACATCCTATACAAATTATTTGGAAATATTATACAATAAAGCACTATATTTTATTTAAACATATTTTTACTGACGTAGAAAAAAGATTTATATTCTTTAAAAATATTTTTTATTAAATAAGAGATATTAAATAATAAAGAACACATTTTCATGTGTTCATTATAAATCTACCTAACATTTTAACGAGAAATCTTTCATATTAGAATCTTTTACAATGAAATTTTATTCGTTTATTTTAATATTTATTGTTGTTTTCGTGTTGCAACCAGACAAAAGAGTTCATTGCGAAACTTATCGTGCTATGTATGAAAATTATATCGAAAGGGTGGTGAGTCACATTTATTCACAAATTATATCGTATCGAAAACAAGATTCAAATAATGATATGGATATAGACGAAGCTTTCAAACCAAATTCTAAAATGTTAAATTTTAATCTAAAATATTGTTATACAATAAATATACTCAATTTAAAGTACATTCAAATACTGAAAAAATTCTTTAATTTAATAAAACTTATCCTCAATGCATGCCAAAAATATCATCCAAAAAATGAATTAAACAAATTTACTCTTTGTGTACAAATGGTTGAAGCAATTATAAAAAATTCAAAGAATATGACTGAAAATTTACACAATGCTATGAAGTTTTTAAGCTACATAGATATAAGATTTTTGTTTTCTCAAGGCTCCGTGGCGCATCCTATATTTGATATAATCGACTTTATATATCAGTACATCTTAAATATAAGTTCGGAAACCAGCTCATTTGATCTCAACAAATCACCTTATGAAATGAAACTTGAAAATTTGATAATATTTCAAGCAGACGTATCAACATTAATGTTCAATTTTATTCATAATAGTACATTCATAGATACTATTCTTTTAAATGATTTAAAAAATATTAAAATTGCGGAATTACCTAATAACTTTATACCTACAAGAAATGAAATAATTACTAAGTTCTTCAACGAAATTATTGAAGTTTGGTACAAAAACTTAGGATTTGAAGAATTTCTCAACCCTACAAGAGCAGAGTAAGAATTCTTACATGTAATATTAATTTTGAAACATATTATGGGTAATATTTCAAAAGAATTTTTAATAAATAAATATTTGAAAAAAGAAATATACTAACTAGAATTATAAATTCTAATTGTCTTATGAATATAGAACACTAATAAAGTATGGTGGTTTATAATATATAGTGAGTTAATCGAAAATAAATAAGTACATTTTAAATAGACAGTGCAACATCCTAATTTAAGTATTGTGATCGTGAATTAATATTAGAGGTATTGTATTTATTGAATTGTTTTTTAACTTCGATGAAAAGCTGAGAAGGTGTTAGTTTTACTATGATGTGTTTATTTTATTTATTTATTTATTTATTATTTTTGTCTGTTACCACTTTTTCTCAGCTCTCACCGAACGGATTTCTTTCAACGATACGTCAAAAGATCACAAATCGTATCTAGTCGAAGACATTACCCTTAAAAATTGAAAAAATTTCCCTTGTTTCCCGTAAATGGGGGAAACCTCCAAAAAAATTACAAATTTAAAAATCGCTAATTTTCGAAATTTTTTCAATTTTTTTTACTGCCGTAACTTTTTCAAAAATTAACATATGAATATAACTTTTTTTTTTTATAGATGCTTGATGTTTTTACCTATCATTTGGTATATTTTTTTTGTAAATTTGACCATTTATCTGCCCACAGGGGGGGACTTAAAATGACAACTTTTTCACAAAAAATTAACTTTTTCAACTTAACGTTTGAAAATGTCCCGGAAGGTCTGACACTTTTATACATATCTTAAGTTAAAGCTAATGTAATGTACTTTATTATGGAAAAAAAAAATTTGACCTCTGGACTTGTCTTCATGGTAAAAACGGCTACCAAATGCTATTTTTGTGTGAAAATTTTCGATTTTATAATTAAAATTTTTTAATTTAAAGTGCTATAACTTTTTAAAAAATGTATAGATCAATTCAATTTTTTCATGAGAAGTAGTATTTATATACATCATTCATTGGATATACTTTTTTTTTAAATTAGACTATTTCCCTACATATATGGGTGCTTCATATATAAAAAATACATATAGAAAGTAGAACTTTTTCAACTTAACTTTTGTAAGTGTTCCGGAAGGTCTAACACTTTTATATATATCTTAAATTGAAGTTTATGTATTAATCTTTAATTTTAAAACAAAAAATTGACCTCTGGACTTGTCTTCACGGTGAAAATAGACATCAAAATTAATTAAAAATTACGATTTTTGTAAAATAATTTTTTTTTATAATTTTAACTTAATAATGCTATAACTTTTTGAAAAATATATGGATCAATACAATTGTACTATATGATTTTTTTTTGTGACTGCGATTTATTTTTCCAACCCTCTATTTAAATACTTTTTTCAACAATACGTCAAATGATTACAATTCGCAGTTAGTTGAAGATATTACCCTCAAAGTTTGAAAAAAAAAAATACCTTATTCAAATAAAAAGTAGCTTAACCATCTTTCTCCATACAATTATAGACATTAATTTCTAATATTTTTAAAGTATTTATTGTTGAATTAAATTTGATATGATTAAAGTATTCAACTACAAAAGTGAATAATTTTACTTTGTAATTTATCAATTTTTAACTCTATTTTTGTGTGCTACTACCTACCAGTCTACACTATTCCTAATTTTTTAGTCAACTGTTGATTTATAAATCTTTTTTAAAAAAAATTATTTTTAGTTTCAACTCAATTTAACAATGGATTGTTACAATTATAATAAATTTCATAATATGCATAATTAAGTAGATTTTTTTAACAAATTTTTAATTTGTTATTTAGTTAGAGTAAATCATTAAAACTAATTAATTTATCAATATTTCAATGTAGAATCTTTTTAAACATCAAAGTACTTAGGAAATATTCCTATGGATTCTATTTAAGTGATCTATTACAATTGTAAATTGTAATTTAAAAATTTACTGTCTGCATATTCATCTTGACAATAACATTTTATTATTTATCATAATATTTTCTGTTTAATGATGTCATTTTCAAACTTGCAGTTTGACCTAAAGTTCAGATAGCAAATTCAACTTATTTTACTACCAACTTTCACGGAAATCAACTTTGAGGACCAAAAATTGGTTGAATATGATATGTTGTAATGATTATTTTTATCATATTAATAATCAGTAATAATTAGACTACAAAATTTTCTTTTTATTNATTTTTATCATATTAATAATCAGTAATAATTAGACTACAAAATTTTATTTTTATTTTTAATAATTTTTTTTTATATTTAAATCCTAATTTAAACTAATTAGTAATAATAATAAAAGTAAAAAATGATAGAAAAAGTCTTATGGCAGATTTGAAGATAATGCGAAAAGTATATTCTTGATTATAATGAAAGTGCCTTACNTACATAGCAGTACATATTTGCATTTTAATTTTTTTATATATTTGCCATAGAAATAACGAAATATACTATTTTCAATTTTTTATTATTTCTCTGGTATTGTTGCGTTATTGAATATCAATTTCATATTATTTTTAATTACTATAATTAGTATTTATTTAAATAATATATTGTACATTAATAATATTAAAGAACTAATAATCAGGATATGAATAAAAAAAAAGGAATGGATGTTGTTTTTGAAAAATTCAACCAATTTCTTAAAATTAAACACTATCTAAAGATTCGGATCGCAGCATTTCTTATAATTTTAATCATTGTCAGATATTATCTGTATTTGTAGTAACTATGCTAACTATAATTTGCCGTGAGCGCACTGTAATAATATATTTTTTTTAATTTTGGTATGAATATAAAAAAACTTTTTTTTTTGTACGTAATATATGTTAGATGCTAAATTATCTATTTTATTTATGCAATAGTATAAAAAAACTCGTAGAAATTTATGAAAGAAATACTATTAAAATATTAATATATTATTAAAATTTGAAAATGTTTGCCGAATTTAATTTTTTTATGTATTTCTTAATAATTTAACAAAGAAATGATAATTTATAATACAAATTCAATATTTTAATCATATTTGACTATTTAACTCAAACTAAAATAATGTTCATCATCAATATTTAAATATCTTTATTTTTATATATTAATTAATTATCAATATACAATTAATTTATTAATTAGCATATAATTATTTTTTAAATTAGATTCATACCTCCAATAGATCCAGATACAGTTCAAAATGATGGAATTGAAGCTCTTAATATTATTCGTAAGGAATCTGGTTGGAATAAAATGGACCACATAAGTATTGTTTATATTGGTAAAAAATTCAGTGTAGATCAAATAATAAATGAGGAAGTTACTAAAATAAATTTTCGAATAAAAAAAGAACATGTATCACAATTATTAAGATGCAGATTCACAGAAATAATGAAAAACTATCATACATTATTATCTGCTATGTTATATATATGCAATAAAGATACAAGCAAATATAACTATAATTGTTTGGTTCAATTATTTAGCTCATTCGTTAAATCAAAAAAAATGCTGGAAGATTTGTATGAAGCTTTAGTTACTTTAAACAAATCATCAATATTGAGTGTTATATATTTCTCTAAATCAAATTTAGAGAGAGTTTTTATGTATGTTACAGATTTTCTCACTGTATTAGAAAACAATGATTTTTCTCTAAAAAATATTGATGATAATAAAATGGAAATAGTCGAACAACTTCTAAAAATTTTTAAAGACAATTTTACATCATTTAGTTCTCATTTATCGAGTGATATGAAAATATATGATACCCTGTGTCATATAAATGACAAATTTAAAAATGTTCACCATTATATAAACTATTTTAAAAATATGGGAAATATATCAACTGATTTAGATCCTCAGTTTTCAATACAAATTATGCTAAACGCCTGTAATTTTTTTGACAGTTTTTGTGAAAATGTTAGCAAATCTTGTTATGAAGATCTAGGTTTTGAAAAACTTTCACACTGCAAAAACAAAGAATTAGACAGCAGACTTCTTTAGTTTATGTCTAATTCACTAGGATCTCAACTTCATATTGATCTTTGACTTGATGTTTGATTTACTTCCAGACATAAATATTTTGTTCCAAGAATATTTTATTAATATACTATTAATACTATATAATTTTATTGAGCAATATAATCTTCAGTAATTGTATGCAGGTGTTATTATTTAATTAATTAACAAACTATCTAATACTACATCATATATTATAAGTATTTGTTCTTTTGCATCTATCATCTTTTTCTGTTTACTTTTCTAGTGAAACATACTTTTAGCTTCGATGCGAAGCTGAGAAGGTATTGGTTTTACTATGATGTGTTTTTTTTTTTTTTGTTTTTTTTTTTTGTGTCTGTTACCACTTTTTCTCAGCTCTCACTGAACGGATTTCTTTCAACGATACGTCAAAAGATCACAAATTGTATCTAGTCGAAGACATTACCCTTCAAAATTGAAAAAATTTCCCTCGTTCCCCGTAAATGGGGGAAACCTCCAAAAAAATTACAAATTTAAAAATCGCTAATTTTCGAAATTTTTTCAATTTTTTTTACTAAAAACTGCCCTAACTTTTTCAAAAATGAACATATCAATATAATTCTTTTTTATATAGATGCTTGATGTCTTTACTTATCATTTGGTATATTTTTTTTGTAAATCTGACACTTAACCTGCCCACAGGGGGAATTTAAAATGACAACTTTTTCACAAAAAATTTACTTTTTCAACATAACTTTTGAAAATGTTCCGGAAGGTCTGACACTTTTATATATATCTTAAATTAAAGCTAATGTAATATACTTTAATTTGAAAAAAAAAAATTTGACCTCTGGACTTTTCTTCACGGCGAAAATGGCTACCGAATGCTATTTTCGTGTGAAAATTCTCGATTTTATTATTCATATTATATTTAACTTTATAATGCTATAATTTATTGAAAAGTTTATGGATCCACACAATTTTTTTATGAGAAATAATATTTTTTAATAAACCCTTTTTCATTCGACATATTTTTTCTTAATCGAGATATTAAGTAACCAGCAGATCAAGTAGCTTTTGGAATCAAACACCAATTTTTTTTTAATTAAACACTATCTAAAGATTTGCATGGAAGCGTTTATTTTTGATAGTGATTTTAATCACTGTCAGATATCATTATACTTGATCCAACTATACCACGTCACAACTGTGCCGCGACCCCCTGTGCTGGGTTTTTAATCATGTTGCTATGCTTAGTATGATCAGCAGCGTTATATATCATGATAATATTTTATACGAGTGTTATCGTACTGCAGTGTACATCTAAGATAAAACATATAAACATATATAAACGCATTCATTGTGACATGTTATTTAACAATTTTGTTAATCCCTACAGTTACTAGTTTAATATATTTTATAGTTTCTGTTATATTTATTTGTCATTTTCAATTTAAATGATCTTTGTGTGTTTACTTAAAACTTTCTGTAATTAAATAGTTTTTTGTAAATACCTTTTATGTATGTACTTGTTATGTACTAAAAATTTACAAATATTGTATTAGGCAAGTCCCGTTTGATAAATAAATAAATAAATACTTAAGGGATTACAAATATAGATTGATAATTGGTTTTTTATGACGATATTAGCAAGCATATAGCCTTTATTATCAATGATAATAAGACACATTGCTATGAGTTTATAAACGCACTAACTGGCAATACAGAAATTATATCCATTGCTAATGATAATTGACAATTAACACTGCATGACTGTAACAGCGATGTCATAAAAACTAAAAAGTGAAAAATAAATATAGTTTAAAAAAACTATATTTATTGTAGTAAGGCCTATATGCAGGATTCCCATTATAATCAACCAATTAGAATAAAAAGCATCAGGTTTCAAGATCACGCTAGGTATTGCTAAATTACCCCTTCTGACTATAAAAAGTCATTTTTCTCCGTCTAAACCAATTTTTTCGGTAATTTTAAAATACACAAAATCTACAACGCTCTACTCAAAATTTCACTCACCTGGACTTAGTTGTTTTTAAAAACACGATTCATACGTTACCTTTTAGTAACATTCATTGTTACCATTAATATTATTACCATTATCTATTTAGTACATTATTTCATATTTTATTTTATTTTATATATACCAGTTGACTTTTTGACTAATTGAAATTATGTTATGTTGTGTTATTTTTAATTTATATGTAATGAAGTTTATAAATTTAATTACCTGTAAAATGACCTGTAACCCCGACTCGTAAAAAAAAGTCGTTTTTTAAATTTGTTTGAACTTAGAATATTTTTTTTTTAACTAAAAGACACTTAGAAGTTTTAAAAAAAACATTTTTGTTGTGTAAAGCTTATTAAATTGCAGTAAAAATATGAAATATTTTATTTTATTTTAGATATTAAAAAGGCAATTAGATTTTATCAAATTTAAATCCCTATAAATTAAAGTTAAAATTTTAAAATCAGAAAATTAAATATTATTTCAAAATCAACTACTTGTATGACTAACGATAAGTAATTAATAGGAATAAGCAAACCTTATTAAATTTTATATCTTAGTATCAGGGCAGGTGTCTTCAAGCTAAATTTATGGCAAGAGGGGAGGGACAAATAAAAAATACTTTCATAACTAATCTGAAAATTATTGGCGCAAGTAATGTGTTCAAAAATTATATGCAAGAAAGGTTTAAAAAAAACCATCCACGCATGTAAAAATATTATTTTCAAAATAACTTTTGAAAATGTTCCAGAACGTTTTACAACTTTAACCTACATAAAGTTAAAGTTCTGCAAGTTTACTAAAAGATAAAAAAAACACCCCACGATTGTTCTACGATGACAAATTAAGAACTTTTTTAATTTAGCAATTGAAAATTAAAAATATAAAAGTTATTGTAAAATTTAACATATTTAGATCGAAGCCATTATTATGTTCTTGATATTAATCGTTGTCAAATATCTTTTATATTTGTCTCAACTATACCACGTGCCTAATGTGCTTTATTTTATCTAACGATTGATGAGACTCGCCTGTATACGAATAGAAATAAATTGTATTATTATATGACTAATAATACAATATAATAAATATAATGACATTAGCTGAAAAAACACTTTTTCATAATGGTTATCAAGACAACATACAATTTTTGATTTATAAACTAAAATAGCGATAAGTAAGCAGTATAAAAATAAATTATAGCTATAAATCTAATATTCTATCATTTAAAAAAATTATATTTAACCATGTGAACAAATGTAAAATATTTTTTACTTTTAAATTAGAAATATTTTTTTTTTTGAATTACAAGTGTAATAGGTACACATTATAAATAATTTTATTTTTATTGTAAATACTATGAAGGTTAAGTGATCACCCTCATTGCTCCTCCACTGAGACGCGCTTGCTTAATATTATGAGAAGGACAGCTCTTATGTAGATGGTTTGAAACCTAATATATTATGTATATTATGAACAAGTAAATAAATATGTTTAGGCTATTTCAAATATTTCGAGAAATTTTATTTTTCTGAATTAGTTTTTATTTTTCGTATTTCTTATTAAAATTCATGAACAAGTCAATATTGTTTACATATTTTTTAATATCGAATTTAATAAAACCACTAAACGTAATGTAAGAGTCTTTCTACAAAAAACTTAAATACGTCTTATTTCCTTATTAGTATCACTCATCTAATACATGTATTATCTAAAAAGAAAATAGTATACACAGTATGTCAAAAATGCCTAATAATTGCTGATTTCGAAATACCATAGTTTTAAACGATCTGTGCTGTTTATTTTTGAACCTACTTAGAGAGAGGCTCTACAATATTTCTTATCAAAGATTTTTTATGATAATTTTGGGTATTACCTTAAACAACTCAACGTAACTAAACAAAAGAGTATTAAATTGAGTTGTATTGAACAAAATTATCGTAAGTCTACAAGTTACTACTTTTTTGCTCAGTAAAAGTATTATACACTTTTTTTCTTAATTGCTAATTCTTCATTATATAGTAAATAACTGAATAACGTCGATATAAAATTTACAACAGTAGTAAGCAATTTTTGAATTCTCAAGCAATACAATAATGTCATACAAAAGGGAAATGCAGGGTACGCAAATTAATAATGGTGGGAAAAAGAATATAAAAGAGAAACATGAAAAGGATAGGAGGACTGAACGTTTTGTCGAAGAAACGTCGAGTTACGAGTGAGGATGTTTGACGAGAGTAACTTTATTTTTGTACGATTTAATTTATTTCGTGTTACATTTTTATATTACATTTTAACTTTGTGTTTGTTATGTTTCTTAAATAAAATAACTACTTAAAAACCTACATTTAGCGTAAATATTTTATATCCTGTTAAAATTGTGCGTGTGTGTGCGTACTGGCTAGTTTTTGGGCTTAACCATCCTTTAGTAGGTATAGTACAAATGTAGTTATGCTGGTGGCTGACGAGGAGCTACCTTCAGTCTGCTACTTTTGAACTAGACCGTGCTGACGGGTCTAAACTCTAATCCTTCAGCAGTTCACTAATTTGAGGGATTGGGGCTGACCAGTGTATCCAATGGGAGGACTCGAGAAAAACTAAAAATGACGAACTAGTCGTCAAACATTTGCTAATTTGTGTACGACTGTCTGTGTCTACGTTGGGGCACTACCGACGTACGACAATTATTAGGTCTGTTTTTACGAAATACGTATAAACCTAATTCTCAATTACTTCGCTTATAAACTGAATACACAATATTGTCTAGTTCTAAATATGCGAAAATAAATTTTCAATATTTTGACACAATAGAATGATTTTTAATTTTTAACGTTAATGTCCTTATTTACTAGGGGACGGCAGTAGTAATTAACTTATTAAGTCATAAACAAAATTTTTCAGAAGGTAAATAAATAAATAATGTTTTTACATTGGTCTTATCATACTACAGTAAGGTGAATCTTACTTTTGAAATTTTAATTTTTTTATTACTTACATTCTCAATTTGTTTAATATTATAAAAAACTAATTCATTTAAATTTAATTATGTTTATTGAACCCCTTCACATTACCCCAGAGAATTTCAAATGGTTAAAAATTGTTTTTTTGTAGTATTCCGCTTATAAAAAAAAATATATAACACTTATTATGAAAATGAATACATTTTAAAATGTAAACATTATTATTAAAAAATAACATGTTATACAATTTTAGACTAGTCTATTATTTTCCGAGAAAAATGAACAGTACGAAATAATTTATTTCTCATGTTTCATAGTTATTAAAATTTTTCACTTATAAAAACAAATTTACTTACTCTTTAAGTAGTTTTAAAAGTGTTCAGTAAGTAAGGAAAATAGGTAAATTATTACAAACAGTAAGAATAATAGAAACCTGTTTCCTTACTTATTAAACACCTATAGACATGAATGATCCTGCTATTGTCTATTGAAAAGACATATTATTAGTTATATTAAATATATCTTATTTAAATCTATTTTCTTAGGGGATATTGACAATAACTTAGGTTTGACCAAGGAATATATTAGTTAATTCTGAAAAATCTCCTGTATTTATAGTATTTTGGGTGAATTTAAGATTTCAATAAATCTATAAAAAGAAAATTAGGTAAAGTATTAGCTAAAATAGAATATATAGTAACAAATGTTGTCATAATAATTATAATATTTGATATTAGTAATTTCGGCAACTTGATAATTGACAGTAAATTATGTTTTTATAACAGAAAAATTATTAGTGACCTTATTTATGGAAATTTACGTCAAAGCAATTCTATGCGTTATAAATATCTGTTTATTTATTTTTATACTTGCAAAAAAATTATGATTTGAAAAAATTAAAAAAAATTAAAATATTGTTTTTACGTTTAAAACAATGGAAAATTTTTATTTTTGAAGATTTAATTACATTTTTCCCTTGATAACTTTAAATATGTAATAAAACTATGAAGAAATTTATAAAATATTTAAGAGAATATATTTAAATAAAAAAAGAGAAATGGCTGTGCATAAAATTGCACGTGTATAATTGTTATTATAAATTCAAATTTTACACCTAATTTTACATATAAATGTTTTTCACAAAAAATTCTATAAAAAAATAAACATGTTAAATTTAAAACAAAAAATCATATTATTAAGGATTAGTTCATATACATTAATATTAAATGATTCCAGATACAATTAAGAGAAGAAAACTCTTGCAACATAAGGCTAAAATTGTAAGAGAGTTGTACTCTATCAAATAATAAATAATTATTATTACGAGAGTGCAATAGTTGTAAAAAAGAACGTTCGTCTTCGCCACAACAGTTTAAAACACTTAAACAAATCAATAATTGTTTTAAAAAACAGGTGCCTAAAAAATTGAATTCTTTATTTCTTTTTTCTGACCATATGAAATATTTAAAATAAATAATACTTATAACCATAAAATAAAATATATTTTTTTTTTACGGTAAAGTATTTTACTAGTTTTTTTATTTTTTCAATTGTAGTATCACATTTTAATACATATAATAAATAACACATATACTTAATAAAAATATATCACCAAATCAGTGTATCCCCGTGAATAATATGAATAAAATAATAATACCCTTACACGAATTCAACCACCATTTTACGCATTCCATAAAACGCTCACGTAAAAGATTCAATCACATTGACCAATCAAATACAACAAAAAATATTTCAAGAATCGCACGAGAGATCGCTAAACCAGTTTTGCGGGCTATAAAAGGACATTTTTCTCAAAATTTGGGTGCTCTCCAGCTCTCTGGCTTTCTGCTTCAACTGCGATTACGTGTCTCTCTGGAGTTCCAATCAACGTACACAAATGGAATCTGCATCAGTATATGTTTCGCTATTGATTAAAATTTTATACCAAATTAACTCCGTTTTTGTCATTTCATCACTAGTCACTATGATTTAAAAGAAATATTATACATCTTATTTTCGGTTGAATACTTTTGGTGATATAATTATTCCAAAAATATAAAATATTAGTATTTATTCATTATTTATACAATTTTAATTACTTATTTCTATTACTTATTGAAGCGCCACAACCTAGCTGGATAGAGTACTAGCACAATAATATTGTAGTCACGATTCCAAGTAATTATAAGCGTTCTCTAAATTGTCTCTCCACTTGTCGACTAGCCAGTCTGATCTCTGCCACAGTGTGGGCAATCGGAGTGTAGGACATTAGTATAATCTATTGTGCAAAGAACCGAAATTGTACTCTCATCTACTCTAGATCACACTATAGATGACTGAAAAGACGTAAGCCACTTGGAAATAATTTATTGCACAGGACTGTTATGTTGTTTAGAATCTCTTTATTGGTTTTATAGATTATTAAATTATAAATAAATTTGTGTAAAGTACCACATACAAGGTCAAACAGGTATACCACATAATTATACAAAAGGGTCTTACATAAAATACCAAATATATAATAAACTTATGTTTCACCTTGAATAGATTTAATATAGATTTGTACTATAGAAATAGTTACACGCCAGTTAATAGTAACATAAATCTTATAATTTCAAAAGCGTACACCAACGCATATACATACATATCGACAATAGTGACATCAATTACGTGATTTATTTCAACAGAATATCTGTCTTGTTGGGATAATTAGAGGCATATGAAAACATTTATTTATATAACAAATCTACAATA
Organism: Daktulosphaira vitifoliae; assembly: GCF_025091365.1. Taxonomy (NCBI): domain Eukaryota; kingdom Metazoa; phylum Arthropoda; class Insecta; order Hemiptera; family Phylloxeridae; genus Daktulosphaira; species Daktulosphaira vitifoliae. The sequence goes on from NW_026099576.1 coordinate 21,572,877, forward strand.
AATCCTTCACCAAAGAATTTTAAGTAATAAAAACTCAAAGTGAGATAGGTCACTGGAAGTAGATTGAGTGAAATAACAGCGTAAAAGAATACAATACTCAAGACTCATATAATATCGTGTATAAATTTTTGTGAGGGAGCTAAAATAGTAACCTTTCGTTGGTATATCACCTTTACTCGGATACATCAAATGTGCTTCTGTAGGCATACATTCCCCGAGATCTCTTTCTATTTCATTTTACTATTGTCCGTGCCCAGTACATCTAGACACTCTTACTTTCCATTGCTATCCATCCTATTATACCCTTTTTTTAAATTTGTTTATTACACAACACCATATTTCTAGATTATTATTAAATTTTTAAACAAGTCACAGAGGCAAAATCACGGGGCGGCTATAAAAAAAAATGATTTTATTTTAATATTTTAATAGACATAAATAAAAATGTATGTCCTATATTCTACCCATCAAAAACTACTTATAAGACGATAACTTAATGATTTTTACGTGTTTGATTAAGGATATTTCATTTACAAATAGAGTTAATAGGTTATTTATAAATAATTAAGGTAAGTGACATACGAGAGTGTTTATATAAACTAATATATAAACGTGTATATATTAATAAATATATTTTTGAAGTATTTACATTTATGCGTATATCTGGGTGTTAAATTATGAGCTTTGTGTAAGCATATGAAATTTATTAATATTTTGAGAAGTATAATATTAACTATAATATTCAAAGATATTCCGTTACTGTTTGCTTTATTCATATTAATAATAGATATTTATTAAAATTATTATTTTACACACTTTTTATTAGAATTAAATTTATATTATGAACAATATTATTTAAAAATAAAATTACATCTATATTTTAACAGTGTATTAAATTAAATTAACTATTAATCATACACTTAAAATACCACAGAATCAATAGTCTGGACCATCTCGAGGGAAGATAAAACATTTATTATTTTAACTAATCATTTTTTAAATGTTGCAACAAAAAAAGAATGTATAATTGATTAAAACAATTTATATACAACTCCGCCTATTTTGAGCTATTCTTAGATATGACTATACTTGTAATCAGCAGATTTTGTAGTCTTTTTTTAGCTTTGATGCGAAGCTAAGATGGTATTAATTTTACTATGATGTGTTTTTTTCTATTCTTTTTTTGTGTCTGTTACCACTTTTTCTCAGCTCTCATCAAGCCGTTTTTTTTCAACGATACGTCAAAAGATGACAAATTGTATGAAGTCAAAGACATTAACCTCAAAAATTGACAACATTTCTTTCGTTCCCTATAAATGGAGGAAATCTTCAAAAAAATTACAAATTAAAAAATTAAACATTTTTTCAATTTTTTTTAGTTAAAACTGCCATAGCTTTTTCAAAAATGACCAAATAAATATATTTTTTTTTTATAAATATGTGAGGTATTTACCTATCATTTCATATATTTTTTTTATAAATTTAACCCTTTATCTAATTTTACTTTATAATGCTATACATTTTTGAAAAATATATGGATCAATACAATTTTTTATAAGAAGTACAATTTACTTACTTTTTTTAGTTGACATACTTTTTTTTAAATCGGATGATTTACCTTTATACAGAGGGGGGGTTCAACACTTAAGAATACATATAGAAAAAAGAACTTATTCAACTTAACTTTTGGAACACTTTAAAAGTGTTCAAATTGTTAAAATGTGTATAGAAAGTAGAACTTTTTTAAATTAATTTTTGAAAGTGTTCCAGAAATACTGACACTCTTATATTTACCTAAAATTAAAGCTTATGTAATATACTTCATTATGGAAAAAAAATTTCTATTTTACTTTGTCTTTTTTTAACTTTATTTTGTAAAAACGGCTACAGTATGCTATTTTTGTGATAAAATTCTTGATTTTATATCTTAAAATTTAAACTTTGTATTCAAAAATGTTATTCCTTGTATACAAATACTTGAAATAGTTTTAAAAAATTCCAAGATTATGATTGAAATTCTATACAAAGTTATGAAGTTTATATTCTAAAAATATATAAGATTTTTGTTTTCTAAAGGCTTCATACCACATTTTATAATTGATGTAATCAATTATACAACATATTATTTATAAAATAAGTATACTCAATTACAGATATCTTGAAATTTTCAGAAAATACTGACACTATTATATATATCTAACATTAAAACTAATGTAGTATACTTTATTATGAAAAAAATTTTTGGACTCTATTTTGTCTACACAGTAAAAATGGCTACCGTATGCTATTTTTGTGTTATATTTTACATTTTTAATTTCATAATGCAATAACTTTTTGAAAAATGTATGGATCAACATAATTTTTTATGATAAATACTATTTATCAACTGTTTTCAGTCAACATACTTTTTTTTTTAAATCGGATTATTTCTCTTTATAAAAGGGGGTTCAAACCTTAAAAATTTATATAGAAAAAAGAACTTTTTCAACTTAATTTTCGAAAGTGTTTCGGAAATAATGATACTTTTATATAAATCTTAAACAAAAGCATATGTAATATATTTTACTATAGAACAAAAAAAATTTCGGACTATAGTTTGTTTTCATGGTGAAAACTGACATCTAAGTTAATTATAAAAACTACGATTTTTATAAAAAAAATATAATTTATACAGAACTCATCAATACCACGTCTCTACTGTGCTGTGTTTTTTCACATTCAACTTCAATAACAAAAAAACCTTCCCAATATTTAGAATACTGTAATTTATAAGTCAGACAAATTTAATTACTCAGTAATTTAAACAACAAATAATATCAATATTGAATTTAAGAGTTACTACCTTATTAAAAGTGTTTCTTTACGATCCATGATTAATTGAAGACATTTGTAATGGATAATTATTTAACTATATTAATACCTTTTGTACAAGATTTTTGTATTTATTTACTAACACGTTGAATACTAATATTCTTCAGTATGTAGTTTAATATAATAATATTTTTGATATTTATATTAAGTTTAGAGTAATTTCACCTAAATATCTAGACATCAATATAAAACTAAAAAAAGTTTTACTTAATTGGCATAATTTTATGTTTATTGAATCTTTATCTCACTTTTCTGAATTATTATTAGCTGTAAAAAATTNTGAATCTTTATCTCACTTTTCTGAATTATTATTAGCTGTAAAAAATTAAGCTTCTGATGATTTCATATCAAAATAATTACATACAATTAAGTGATATCTTTGATGAAAATATAATAATATTAAATTATTATACAGGCTCAACACATTTTCATGTTTTATAAACAATATACAA
>NW_026099576.1:21576299-21577345 GCF_025091365.1 Daktulosphaira vitifoliae
AAAAAAAAAATAACAATAATAGGAAAATAAATTAATCTTACAACAATTTTATGTATTAACTAATAATTTTAATTTGTCTATATAAATATATTTAAAACAAAATGCATTTAATAAGTTGTTATCATCCAGTTAAATTCTTAATAAGATCATGTAATAATACAAAAATAAAGATAGACCAGTCGGCATATTTGGGTATGGTGTGTATTTTGACCAAGTTTTGGTATTTGGTCTATTGTTGAGTTGTAGAGTCCGAAGATTTATAACAACAAAGATAAGTAGATATAAAATGAAATAATTAAGGTTCCTCTTATAAAGATATTATTAATCACCCAACTGGTATGTACCTGTTGTTGTAATAATTTGAAAAAAAGAATTAATAATAATAATAATAAAAGATAGAGTTAAAAAAAAAATAAAGGATTGTAGTATCACATTTTAATACATGTAATAATTAATACTTATATTTAATAAAATATATCGCCAAATCAGTGTTGCCCCGTGGATAAGATGAATAATAAAATAATACCCTTACACAAGATTTAACTACATTTTACGCATTCCATAAAACGCTCACGTAAAAGATTCAATCACATTAACCAATCAAATACAACAAAAAATATTTCAAGAATCGCACGAGAGATCGCTAAACCAGTTTCGCGGGCAATGAAAGGCCATTTTCCCCCAAATTCGGATGGTTCTTTTACGGCGGTTCATTTAAGGCTTCGCTTCTCTAACGGTGGTTATGTACGGTTTCTGAACATCCCTCTAGCGGACACTGAGACGCCTTGCCATTCTATCTCTGCATCTCTACGGTTCTCTGGAACTCTCAACCAAGATACAAAAAGTAAATGTGCGTGAGTTTGTTTCATTCTTAGTTACAATTCTATATAAAATCTGCACTATTTTTACCCTCTTTCGTAATTACTGAAAATATTATACATTTTATTTTCGGTCGAATACTTTTGGTGATATAAATATTCTAACACATAAAATATTGATGTTTATTTATTTATTTTTATCTACATTTATATATATATATATATATA
>NW_026099576.1:21577350-21582287 GCF_025091365.1 Daktulosphaira vitifoliae
TATATATATAAGCAGACTAAAAGGTTACACGACTAGATTGCATTGTGTTCTATTACTTATTGAGGCGCCACATCCTGGCTGGACAGAGTACTAGCACAATTATATCATAATTAATACTCCAACTAATTATAAGCGTTCTCTAAAGTGTCTCTCCACTTATCGACGAGCTAGTCTGATCTCTGCCACAGTGCGAGCAATCGGAGTGTAGGAAACTTATATAAATCATAACGCTTTACTTATTAATATTATTTTGTGATATACATTAGACATTCTAAGGTACTTAACTTGATTGAATTGTATCTATTACTTATTGAAGGGCCACAACCTGGCTGGACAGGGTAATAGTACAATAATATCATAATTAGAATTTTAGTTAATCATAAGGTTTCTTCAAAGTGTCTCTCCATTTATCGACCAGCCAGTCTGATCTCTGCCACAATGCGGGACATCGGAGTGTAGGACAATAACATAACTTATCGTTCATAAATCTATAGTACAGTCGCATCTAACCTAGGTCGTCCTACAGGTGATTGAAAAGAAGTAGGCCACATATCATAAGGGTCTTTGCATAAAGACAAAGATATTATTTGAGATCTCGAATTAGTATATCCAGCTATGAAATACAAATAAATCAGAGTCGAAATATTATACTAATCAACTAACTAAACAACTAAAAAAGTGTCTCTCCACTTATCGACTAGCTAGTCTGATCTCAGCCACAGTGCGGGCAATCGGAGTGTAGGACACTAGTATAATCTATTGTGCAAAGAACCAAAATTGAGCTCGCATCTACCCTAGATCACTCTTTGGACAACTGAAAAGACGTAGGCCACTTGGAAATAGTTTGTTGCACAGGACAGTTATGTTGTTTAGAAGTTCTTTATTTGCTTTATAAATTATTAAATAATAAATATATTAAGGTAAAACACCATATACAAGGTTAAGGACTATACTACATAAATATACAAAAGGTTTTTACAAAAAACAGAGTTAAAATAAACTTAGATTTCACCTTGGGTAGATTTGATATAGAATTACACTAGAAAAGTAGTTACACGCGAATTAATAATAATATAAACCGTATAAATATAATTGCGTACATTAATGCGTATACGTATACATCGATAATTGTTACATCAACAACATCATTCATCTCAAGAGAATGTCTGCCTTATCAGGATAGTCAGAGGTAAGTGAAAAATTTGTTTATATAATAAGTCTATAATAGATCCTTTACTGAATAATTTTTAGTAATAAACAATTAGAACAAGATAGGTCATTGAGAATAAACTAAAATATTTTTATAAAAAATACGATACTTGTGACTCGCCGGAAATTAGTGTACGCGTTTCTGTGCAGTAGCTACGTAGTGACCCTTCTTTGTAATTCCATCTTATTCATACATTAGACGTCTTTACGCAAGCATACATACCCCGAGATCCCTTTCTATTTCATTTTATTGTAGTCACTGCCCGGTATCTATAGCCACTTTTACTTTCCATTGGTGCCCATCCTTTTTACACTACGCCCGCTACGATTATTATTTCCTCATTGGCCACCTGTGTTACATTTCTTCCCTTTCACACCCCGAACCCCTAACACACCTAACAACATTCCTTTGCTACCGTCACATATCTTTTTTACTTCTTTTTGTTTATTACAGTATTAAGTAGAGAATGTGGCAATAAAAAAAAAATTAATAATAATATTTTACATTTTTTAAGCGTATATATATATATATAAATATAAATAAATAATGGAAAACAAGTCTATCATTGAGGAAGTAGGTGAAATTGTTTTTGAAGGTGCAACTGAAGAACAAATAAAAGCTGTATAGTATATAAAAGGACTTGGGAGAGCTCAGTTATATAATTTTTTTAAAAAAGTATTTAGAAACTAGACTTTTTAAATTTTAATTTAAAGATTAAATTAATATTAGATCAAAAAGTTCATTAAAATGAACTTGGTGAGTTTTTGGAAAGGATTTTTATACAAAAATTTTTTTTTTATTTGTAAATAAATATATTACATGGAGATGTGTCGAAATATATTCTTAAATCTACCAATCTTTTCGGGCGGCAGAAATGAGAGAATAGATGTATTTTTAAAATCATTCAATAAGGCAGCAGAAATCGATGGTTGGTCAAAAAAAGATAAATCTCTTTATTTAGTAGCCTTTTTGAAAGATGTAGCTCTTACTTTTTATGATAATATTGAGTCAGAAAATTTGTCATGGATGGAATTAGAAAAAAATTTATGAACAAATTTGAAACACATAGTTTTATTTTACGTTCACTATTAGAAAATAAAAGACAGACAGATGATGAGCGAACAGTAGTGTTTGTTAATGACGTTATAGATTTATGTGGAAGAATTGACAGTAATATGTCAGAAGAAGAAATATTACGAAATGTGATGAAAGACTTAACACTATGTATTATTAGATCTATTGGGATACTTGAGAATCATAATTTAGATGAGTTAAATAGGAATATTCGAAAATATGAAATGATAGAATTTATGATTGCTGAAGAGACAATTAGTAGTCCACCTAAAATAAAAGAGCCTGTAATAAATAAAAAAATTAATGATATTTCCCAAAGTTTTGATTTCTATGAATTTCAAAAATTAACTCTTGAAATTGGAACTTTGAAACAAAGTCAGGAGCAATTTTTTAATGACAACATTAATTTAATATCACACAATAACCAATTTAAAAATCATGATGTAACAAAAATTAAAAATTAAATTTGTCGTATTTGTAATGTAAGTGATTATTCAGCTCTTATGTGCAAAGTAATTCCAAAACCCATTAATTTAAAGTTAAACAAAAATTCTGAAAATAACAATTTATCATTGTATTCAGCAAACAAATATAATAATTATGTCTTAAAAAGTAAAAAATAAAAATATCTCTGATACATTAAAATTCTTTGCTACATTGTATGATAAAATTATACCAATTACAATTGACATGATATCAAAGATTTCTTGCATAAATTACACTTTAATATAGAAAAATCAAAAGGTTAATTCCATAAGCTTCAAAGTAGAAAACCCAGATAACACATCACCAACAATTTTATGTGAAACAACAATCATTTTAGAAATAAATTCTGTATATTATCACATTAAGGTATTTGTTGTCAGCAACTTNGGTGAAACAACAAAAATTTTAGAAATAAATTCTGTATATTATCACATTAAGGCATTTGTTGTCAGCTACTTGGCTTGTTCTATACTTTTAGGTCAAGACTTTTTATTAAAAAATAATAGCGTGATTGATTCTAATAAAAAAATTATAGCTTTACATAATAAAACTTCAATACCAGTATTTCTTGATAATACATTTAATTATGATCAATTAAATAACAAATTTAATTATAAAATTATCGAAAATTTTGTGTCAGCTATTAATAATAATACAAACCGAAAAAAATTCGATTGTTTAATTTTAAATTTAATAATAGTCAAAATCACAGACAAGACTTTCGATATAGGATTAGAAGGCATGTGATCTCAATTTACAAACTCTGAACACAAAAAAGTTCCTAAAAAATTAATACAATACAATAGTTCACCATTAAAAGACACCTTTAAAATTAAAGCAACAAATAGATGAAAATACTAAAACAAACACATCATATAATGTTGCAACACCAACATTAATCAAAACCAATAATTGTGTAGTTATTCCAAATAAAAATATAAATGAGAAAATTAAACTAAATCAGTCTTTAATCAAAAGAAAAATAGATCTATTAAAGGCAATAGAAAATTTCCAATTTTTTAACTTAATTATACTAATTTGTAAACTTTTACAGATATATGTGAACTTAACAGATAGGTTTAAAATAAACTTTAAATATTATTATAACATACATAACACTACGAAAATAGCACAAGATTTAAAAAATATACTTTTTCAAAACACATTTATTAAAACAATTTCATTTTTATTAGATAAATCTATACTTTTTATTTATAACTTAACTTCTTACATAAAAAATGTTTTAAATATTTAACTTTACTTTAGAAGAAACGTTTTAAATTAAAAAAAATTATTTTATACTTCAATAAATAAATATTATTGGTCTTTTAAAAGTTACGTAAAACCTTTTGCTAAATTAGCCATGAAAATTAATTGCATAAAGCATGTTTTCATAAAAAAAAAGAAGATGGTAATTATATAATTGGCTATATGTGTGATATTTATAATTTTGTGATAAAAAAAAGAAGTAAGTTTTGTATATTGGGATGGTGAAATGCAAGAAATAATTTTTTTGACATAAAAAGTGATGAGAGGATAACTAAATTGTATATGAGTATAAATATTATGTTAACCGCAGTTTTGAAATTCGTTTAGCTACAAAATGAAAATAAGAGCATATGGCATATAATCATATATTCTTTGTTATGATATAATGACCACTCATATTTTATCGTAAAATATAGATCGCAAGAAAATCACTTCTATATGACGCACACCAGTCATATTAATGCTGTAATGAAACGTGCAACGATTATGGAGAAGAATTTTACGACTCTTAATATTTAGTGGTTGTGCTATAGAAATAATAAACTGTGTGTGTTTACGTAAATTGCAACTGTCCAGTTGTTGGGCACCAAGCCTTTATGGCTAAATTGTTTTAGCTTCGATGCGAAGCTGAGAAGGTATTGGTTTTACTATGATGTGTTTTTTTTTTTTTTGTGTCTGTTACCACTTTTTCTCAGCTCTCACCGAACGGATTTCTTTCAACGATACATATATAAATTGTATCTAGTCGAAGACATTACCCTTCAAAATTGAATAAATTTCCCTCGTTCCCCGTAAATGGGGGAAACCTCCAAAAAAATTACAAATTTAAAAATCGCTAATTTTCGAAATTTTTTCAATTTTTTTTACTAAAAACTGCCGTAACTTTTTCAAAAATGAA
>NW_026099576.1:21585226-21597137 GCF_025091365.1 Daktulosphaira vitifoliae
GACACTTTATATCGCCCTTGCGATTGTCGCACCCTTGTGCGTTATTTTTATCGCCCTTGCGATACGCGCATTGAGAATTAAATTCGTACACCTTGAAGTACTATTCGCGCCAAAGTCTGTTCTGCCTCGTACAATTGTCACGCCAACAACTTCATTCGCATTTTATCCACATCAAACCAGTCATTATCATTAGTATCGTATAAGTAGTTTGTAATCATATTGATTATCTAATTTTTATTTTTATTAATTGTTTTATTTTACGCATTGTTGCATTAGTATTAAGTGACTCCCCCCCCCAATCCACAATTCTATAACAGTATATATATATATGATTACTTTAATATAACTCCTTATCTTGTAATTCTTATTATTTTATTTAATGTAAGTACCATCCTTTTATATACAGTCCACTCCCTATTTCTTTCTCCGGCATAATTAGATAACCCAACTGGACGTTAACTAACCCGCACATTATAACCGGGCGTTCCGTTCAAACACAATTAAACGCGTATCTAATCAAATTTAAAATACATTCTACGATCTCCTTAGTGACAGGTCACAAACTATTGTATTACAACAGTTTCAACCGCTATATGTGCTAAGGTAGATTTTCGAAATGCACTTATTAAATAGACACTCCAATTGAAGAATTAAAAAAAATTCTTAATTGGAACAACTCACAAAACACAAATAGAAAAAATTAATTCATAATAATTTTAAATTAAAAAAAATAAATAAAATAAACAGTTTAAGTTATTATTGCTTTTATTGCATTACTTGTAAGAGAGTTAGATAAAAAATAAAGTCAGAGAGAGCAAAAACGCGAAACAGTCTGGTGCGGAGCCTCTTCATTACCAGATTTTTAGAAAAAATAAGGTGTCGAATGAGCTAGAAATTGCTCTTTTATAGGCCTGTTTTATGGGGGGGAGACTTAATGTTTTATATTTTAATTGCACAATCCTTCTCATTGGCTAGTCAAGTAAACTATGTATGTTTACAAATTAAGTATGTGCTAAATATCTATTACAATGTCATTTTATTTTTGACTCTGGAGGTTAACATTTTTAAACAATTGTTGATACATCAGTCAAAATAGGAAAAACATTGTTTTTAATATATGTTACATGTACATATTGTAATATAAATATACAAATAAAAGTGTTCATAACAATTAATTTATGATTAGTCTATGTTTAAGTTAAATAAATATTACCCATTATATTACTTCTTTATCAATTATACATAATTTTTTTAATATTCATAATCAATATTCAAATTTAGCCATACCATACCTACATGTAGCATTTTCATGTTTAAAAATATATTTTATATTTCATATTATTGCATAGTCAGTAATTATACATTTATGATTAGTTTCATATGACAAATTTTTTTTTTTTTTTGTAAAAATGAAAACCTAAAATTGTAAAGAAAGTTTCACATTTTTTTTTAAATCATTGTAAAATACAAAAGATCATATAAATAAAGAATAAGCAACTCATACTAGTAATAGTAATTAAATAATTAATTCAACAATCGTCAAATGAAAACTTCAAAATTCAGATAATTAGTAAGAACAAAAACATTAAGTTCTTTATATAGTATCAGTACCTATGAAAAAATATAAATTAAATAAATCCAATTGTATATGCAAAAATTTCTTTATCATAACATTCATAACACTAAAAGGATGTTACAAATAGCCCAACTAAAAATGTGAAGACTGAAAATTAAAATCATCGTACTTATACATTTTTCAATTACAAAATCAAATGGAAATACATCTAGATTACAAATGGCAAATTCTAGAAGAACGAGTCTCAGAAGAAAATATTAATTTTTTTTATTTATGTTGACTATTACTATGTATGAAGAGAACATTATGGTTAACAAAAACAACTTCAGATTCATTACACATAAACTATAATACTTTTTTTTTTGCCTTAATTGTTGATAAAACTACTAATCATTTTGTTATAAAATATAATGTCTTGATACAATACAAAAAGAAAACATTTATGATGTTTCATTATATATTAATAATATTAAATTAATTAAAGCTCTACTATTTAATATTTTATTCCAGATATATTGTTAAAATAATTATTTCAATATTTATATGCGACAATTACGAATTACATAATATAGAAAATTAATATTATAATTTCATAATATCAAAACATTGTACTATTAACATATGTTCTATAGCATCTCAATTATATTGTAGATTAGCAAATTAAAAAAAAAATGTATACCTAAAATTATATATTGTTATTTTTGCATTTATATAAAATTTTTTTAAATATTAATAAATGTTACAAAATATTACCACCTTAATAAATTTATAAAACAATCTTTTTTTTAATTTATATTCTTAACTATTAATATAAATTTGCAATTTTTTTTTTATGAAATTGTATTTTACATTACATGTTGTAAAGACACAACACCACAAATGCTTTTTACGTTTTATATATAATCTTTTTAGCAATAACTGTACTAAAGAATATCATATTGTTATAATAGCCTATATCACTATTAATACTATATTACACATTATTATTCGTTGACATAAACACTTACTTATATACTTATACATTTATAATATGTTATCTTATAAACTTGATAACAAAACAAAAAATTTATATTTATTCAAATTACTAATTATTATATAATTATTAACTATATTTCCTTTATATATATTCATTATCACCATGATTATTATTATTATTTTTACTATAATTTTCATCATTATTATTACTATACTTACTATTCTACTATAACATACTCACATTATTATAATCAAATAATCACTATTATATTATACTATATTCACATATTATTATCATTTAAAAAAAAAATAACTCCATATTATTTAAAAGTTGTGAGGACACAACTCCTAAAAACGTTGGGGCGGATGTTGTAATAGGCCCTCCACACATAAACAATTTAGTCTTCCGTTTTCTTCTTATTCATTTCTCAACACATACAGAAATTCTTTTACAACATAATATATTTTTACATAAAATATAAAACACAATAAACACTGTCTATCCTCTAAAACAGCCAAACACACAACTACCACGATTACGCGACATACATCCGCTCCTTTACAACACTTACAAAAACCCTAATCAATAACATATCATAAAAAACATAAAAATGTAAAACCCAATGAGAGCTGGACGATAATTATACACATCCGTGGAAGGGGACCCGAGGAATGCATTAAGAATATCCCTGGGCACAAGGTTCTCGTCCTGTTTCGATCCAACCGACATACGAACACGTCGCGATTATCATCCGGCTCTCTTTCGCCTATTCTTAAAATTTATAAAAATATCTTTTAAACCAATAGTGCTTGTAAAAACTGATTATACCTTTTATCCACAAGTAAATTATTGTATCAATGAAGATTATATGATTAAGGTAAGAACATTCTAATTTAATGTACAAGCACTTATGATAGCAATCGACTCTCGAACAACACACCCCGAGAAAAGGGATAGTTCTTATTTTCTATATTTATATAGCTTCCCCTTCCTTTTCATAATCTTATAACTTTTTTTGAGTTACGACATTTTATTCAAAAGAATATAATATAATATATTTTTATATAATTTAATAAAAATAATTAATATATTATCCATATAATTAATATATAGATAGTAATGTTTTTAAACCTTTTTATGTTACATATCAGTCCAAACGGGAACTCACAATTTAAATAAAATATAAATATGCACATTTATTTATCACAAAATATTAAAAGTAAAATGAGCAGTAAACTATTAATCCATACTACCCAAGTGCTGGCGGGCAGTAAAGCTGCTCCCTTAATTATCTTTTACTCTCTTTCTCTCTGTTAAGTTAATTATGCTAATCTATTGATCGCAATATTTAGAGCCGACTAGACTAAATTAGTGCATACACCTCTACACGGCGTAAGTTTCTTTATTTTTTTCCTAAAATTCCTATTTTTTTAATATGTATAGAATTTTCAACGGTGCTCCTAACAATGCGTTACCAACCGTGATCAAAATTTTATATAATAAAATTCTTTCTAAAAAAGTTAAATTAATTTTCAAGGATGATCATAAACTTCGAGTTATCAACCGTGATCAAGATTACTGGCTTTTCATAATATTCCTTTTAATCCTTTGCAACGATGCTCGTAACAACGCGTAACCAACCATGATCCAAAAGGTTATAATTCTCTCTTTACTTAAATTAATTACTTCTGAAAGTAAGACTGATATGATAGGTAATTATTTAGTATAGATATATTTGTTTATTTTAAAAGAAAAGAAAAAATAAGTTAATTATTTGAGCAAAATTGTGTTCTGATTTCGTATTATTAGTTGAGTAATATAAACTCAAAAGAGTACAAACGTAGAAACGTTTCAATATGTATATATATTTAGAATACGATTTTAAAAGTAACCTTTGACCGAGATTTGTTATTGAGAACTATTCATGGGATAATTGAATTTTATTGACATTACATAAAAAAAATTACATTTAAAAAACTTATATATATTTAAAAATAAAATGTTTAACAGTAATTATTAGGTCTCTTCATATTATATAGTATAAAATATTTTTGTAAGCAATTGATGTTATAAACACAGGTGNAATATTTTTGTAAGCAACTGATGTTATAAACACAGGTGTCAAAAAAAAAAATCTATCGATATAGGTGATAGTATAACCAATACATCCTATACAAATTATTTGAAAATATTATATAATAAAGCACTATATTTTATTTAAACATATTTTTACTGACGTAGAAAAAAGATTTATATTCTTTACAAATATTTTTTATTAAATAAGTGATATTAAATAATAAAGAAGACATTTTCATGTGTTCATTATAAATCTACCTAAGTTTCAAACGAGAAATTTTTCATATTAAATTTTTTTACAATGAAATTTTATTCGTTTGTTTTAATATTTATTGTTGTTTTCGTGTTGCAACCAGACAAAAGAGTTCATTGCGAAACTTATCGTGCTATGTATGAAAATTATATCGAAAGGGTGGTGAGTCACATTTATTCACAAATTATATCGTATCGAAAACAAGATTCAAATAATGATATGGATATAGACGAAGCTTTCCAACCAAATTCTAAAATGTTAAATTTTAATCTAAAATATTGTTATACAATAAATATACTCAATTTAAAGTACATTCAAATACTGAAAAAATTCTTTAATTTAATAAAACTTATCCTCAATGCATGCCAAAAATATCATCCAAAAAATGAATTAAATAAATTTATTCTGTGTGTACAAATGGTTGAAATAATTATAAAAGATTCAAAAAATATGGCTGAAAATTTACACAATGCTATGAAGTTTTTAAGCTACATAGATATAAGATTTTTGTTTTCTCAAGGCTCCGTGGCGCATCCTATATTTGATATAATCGACTTTATATATCAGTACATCTTAAATATAAGTTCGGAAACCAGCTCATTTGATCTCAACAAATCACCTTATGAAATTTCTAAAATGAAACTTGAAAATTTGATAATATTTCAAGCAGACGTATCAACATTAATGTTCAATTTTATTCATAATAGTACATTCATAGATATTATTCTTTTAAATGATTTAAAAAATATTAAAATTGTGGAATTACCTAATAAATTTATACCTAAAAGAAATGAAATAATTACTAAGTTCTTCAACAAAATTATTGAAGTTTGGTACAAAAACTTAGGATTTGAAGAATTTCTCAACCCTACAACAGCAGAGTAAGAATTCTTACATTTAATATTAATTTTTAAACATATTATGGGTAATATTTCAAAAGAATTTTTAATAAATAAATATTTGAAAAAAGAAATATATTAACTAGAATTATAAATCCTAATTGTTTTATGAATATAGAACACTAATAAAGTATGGTGGTTTATAATATAGTTAGTTAATCGAAACTAAATAAGTACATTTTAAATAGACAGTGCAACATCCTAAATTAAGTATTGTGATCGTGAATTAATATTAGAGGTATTGTATTTATTGAATTGTTTTTTAACTTCGATGAAAAGCTGAGAAGGTATTAATTTTACTATAATATGTTTTAGCTTCGATGCGAAGCTGAGAAGGTATTAGTTTTACTATGATGTGTTTATTTTATTTATTTTTTTTTTGTGTCTGTTACCATTTTTTCTCAGCTCTCACCGAATGGATTTCTTTCAACGATACGTCAAAAGATCACAAATCGTATCTAGTCGAAGACATTACCCTTAAAAATTGAAAAAATTTCCCTTGTTTCCCGTAAATGGGGGAAACCTCCAAAAAAATTACAAATTTAAAAATCGCTAATTTTCGATATTCTTTCAATTTTTTTTACTAAAAACTGCCGTAACTTTTTCAAAAATTAACATATGAATATAACTTTTTTTTTTATAAATGCTTGATGTCTTTACCTATCATTTGGTATATTTTTTTTGTAAATTTGACCATTTATCTGCCCACAGGGGGGGACTTAAAATGACAACTTTTTCACAAAAAATTAACTTTTTCAACTTAACTTTTAAAAATGTCCCGGAAGGTCTGACACTTTTATACATATCTTAAGTTAAAGCTAATGTAATGTACTTTATTATGGAAAAAAAAAATTTGATCTCTGGACTTGTCTTCATGGTGAAAACGGCTATCAAATGCTATTTTTGTGTGAAAATTTTCGATTTTATAATTAAAATTTTTTAATTTAAAGTGCTATAACTTTTTAAAAAATGTATGGATCAATACAATTTTTTCATGAGAAGTAGTATTTATATACATCTTTCATTGGATATACTTTTTTTTTAAATCAGACTATTTCCCTATATATATGAGTGCTTCATATATAAAAAATGCATATAGAAAGTAGAACTTTTTCAACTTAACTTTTGAAAGTGTTCCGGAAGGTCTGACACTTTTATATATATCTTAAATTGAAGCTTATGTAATATACTTTAATTTGAAAAAAAAAATTGACCTCTGGACTTGTCTTCACGGTGAAAATAGACATCAAATTTAATTAAAAATTACGATTTTTGTAAAATAATTTTTTTTTATAATTTTAACTTAATAATGCTATATATTTTTAAAAAATATATGGATCAATGCAATTTTTTATGAGAAATAATATTTTTTAATAATCTCTTTTTCATTTGACATACTATATCTTAATCAGGATATTAATAAGGAACTAGCACATCATGTAGCTTTTGGAATAATACACCAATTTTTTTAAATTAAACACTATCTAAAGATTTGCATTGAAGCGTTTTTTTTTTATAGTGATTTTAATCACTGTCAGATATCATTATACTTGATCCAACTATGCCACGTCACCACTGTGCCAAGACCCCCCTGTGTTGGGTTTTTTTTTGTGTTGTTTTCTTAGCTTAATTTTTTGCTTCTTTGATTTCAAGAAAAATAATTGAAATAGCATAAATTCCCATTTTTATCTAGATAAAATGATATTTAGTTTTCCGTGTCAGTAACATTTATGTCTTTCACGCATGAGATACGAAGTTCTAACCAGCCTATGGCAATGAATTTTTTTTGCGTTAGAAACAAATTTTAAACTCATTTAAATTTTATTTCGTTTAGATTCAATCACTTCAATGAATAACACGAAACTCATCACTAAAAAAATCTCGTTTATATTATAATAATTGTACTATATGGTTTTTTTTTGTGACTGCGATTTATTTTTCCAACTCTCACTTTAAATACTTTTTTCAACAATACGTCAAATGATTACAATTCGCAGTTAGTTGAAGATATTACCCTCAAATTTTGAAAAAAAAATACCTTATTCAAATAAAAAGTAGCTTAACCATCTTTCTCTATACAATTATAGTCATTAATTTCTAATATTTTTAAAGTATTTATTGTTGAATTAAATTTGATATGATTAAAGTATTCAACTACAAAATTGAATAATTTTACTTTGTAATTTATTAATTTTTAACTCTATTTTTGTGTGCTACTACCTACCAGTCTACACTATTCCTAATTTTTTAGTCAACTGTTGATTTATAAATCTTTTTTAAAAAAAATTATTTTTAGTTTCAACTCATTTTAACAATGGATTGTTACAATTATAATAAATTTCATAATATGCATAATTAAGTAGGTTTTTTTAAGAAATTTTTAATTTGTTATTTAGTTAGAGTAAATCATTAAAACTAATTAATTTATCAATATTTCAATTTAGAATCTTTTTAAACATCAAAGTACTTAGGTAATATTCCTATGGATTCTATTTAAGTGATCTATTACAATTGTAAATTGTAATTTAAAAATTTACTGACTGCATATTCATCTTGACAATAACATTTTATTATTTATCATAATATTTTCTGTTTAATGATGTCATTTTCAAACTTGCAGTTTGACCTAAAGTTCAGATAGCAAATTCAACTTTTTTTACTACCAACTTTCACGGAAATCAACTTTGAGGACCAAAAATTGGTTGAATATGATATGTTGTAATGATTATTTTTATCATATTAATAATCAGTAATAATTAGACTACAAAATTTTCTTTTTATTTTTAATAACTTTTTTTTATATTTAAATCCTAATTTAAACTAATTAGTAATAATAATAAAAGTCAAAAATGATAGAAAAAGTCTTATGGCAGATTTGAAGACAATGCAAAAAGTATATTCTTGATTATAATGGAAGTGCCTTACATAGCAGTACATATTTGCATTTTAATTTTTTTATATATTTGCCATAGAAATAACGAAATATACTATTTTCAATTTTTTATTATTTCTCTGTTATTGTTGCGTTATTGAATATCAATTTCATATTATTTTTAATTAATATAATTAGTATTTATTTAAATAATATATTGTACATTAATAATATTAAAGAACTAATAATCAGGATATGAATAAAAAAAAAGGAATGGATGTTGTTTTTGAAAAATTCAACCAATTTCTTAAAATTAAACACTATCTAAAGATTCGGATCGCAGCATTTCTTATAATTTTAATCATTGTCAGATATTATCTGTATTTGTAGTAACTATGCTAACTATAATTTGCCGTGAGCGCACTGTAATAATATATTTTTTTTAATTTTGGTATGAATATAAAAAAACTTTTTTTTTTGTACGTAATATATGTTAGATGCTAAATTATCTATTTTATTTATGCAATAGTATAAAAAAACTCGTAGAAATTTATGAAAGAAATACTATTAAAATATTAATATATTATTAAAATTTGAAAATGTTTGCCGAATTTAATTTTTTTATGTATTTCTTAATAATTTAACAAAGAAATGATAATTTATAATACAAATTCAATATTTTAATCATATTTGACTATTTAACTCAAACTAAAATAATGTTCATCAACAATATTTAAATATCTTTATTTTTATATATTAATTAATTATCAATATACAATTAATTTATTAATTAGCATATAATTATTTTTTAATTTAGATTCATACCTCCAATAGATCCAGATACAGTTCAAAATGATGGAATTGAAGCTCTTAATATTATTCGTAAGGAATCTGGTTGGAATAAAATGGACCACATAAGTATTGTTTATATTGGTAAAAAAATCAGTGTAGATCAAATAATAAATGAGGAAGTTACTAAAATAAATTTTCGAATAAAAAAAGAACATGTATCACAATTATTAAGATGCAGATTCACAGAAATAATGAAAAACTATCGTACATTATTATCTGCTATGTTATATATATGCAATAAAGACACAAGCAAATATAACTATAATTGTTTGGTTCAATTATTTAGCTCATTCGTTAAATCAAAAAAAATGCTGGAAGATTTGTATGAAGCTTTAGTTACTTTAAATAAATCATCAATATGGAGTTTTATTTATTTCTCTAAATCAAATTTAGAGAGAGTTTTTATGTATGTTACAGATTTTCGCACTGTATTAGAAAACAATGATTTTTCTCTAAAAAATATTGGTGATAATAAAATGGAAATAGTCGAACAACTTCTAAAAATTTTTAAAGACAATTTTACATCATTTAGTTCTCATTTATCGAGTGATATGAAAATATATGATACCCTGTGTCATATAAATGACAAATTTAAAAATGTTCACCATTATATAAACTATTTTAAANAATTTAAAAATGTTCACCACTATATAAACTATTTTAAGAATAATGGAAATATATCAACTAATTTAGATCCTCAGTTTTCAATCCAAATTATGCTTAATGCTTGTAATTTTTTTGAAAGTTTTTGTGAAAATGTAAGCAAATCTTGTTATGAAGATCTAGGTTTTGAAAAACTTTCACACTGCAAAAACAAAGAATTAGACAGCAGACTTCTTTAGTTTATGTCTAATTCACTAGGATCTCAACTTCATATTGATCTTTGACTTGATGATTGATTTACTTCCAGACATAAATATTTTGTTCCAAGAATATTTTATTAATATACCATTAATACTATATAATTTTATTGAGCAATATAATCTTCAGTAATTGTATTAAGGTGTTGTTATTTAATTAATTAACAAACTATCTAATACTACATCATATATTATAAGTATTTGTTCTTTTGCATCTATCATCTTTTTCTGTTTACTTTTCTAGTGAAACATACTTTTTATTCATGTTGCTATGCTTAGTATGATCAGCAACGTTATATATCATGATAATATTTTATACGAGCTCAATATAACTTAATAATATTATAATGCAGTTTTTATATTACAGGCAATTTGTCTGTCTCAATCCACATATATACATACAAAATAAAAATTATATATGAAATAGGTGTAAGATTTTTTAATTTCAAATGGTTTTTGGTTTGCAATGAGCTTTCCGCTAGGGTCCTAACAGTTGGCTAAGCCGTATCTAAACGGAGCAACACTGGCTCTATGTAATGACTTTATCACTAAAAGGGCAGTCAGCGGTTTCGTGACCAAATAAATATAGACTATCAACTAAGAACTATAACAAGCATTTATTTCTATTTAATATTATTAAATAAAAGTAAAGTATTAACTTTACTATGACGTATGTTTTTTTTTTAATGTCTGTTGCCACTATTTCTCAGCTCATTAGACCGATTTCATTCAATCTCAAATCATATCTAGTTGAAGACATTACCCTCAAAAATTGAAAATTTCGCCTATATTCCCCGTGAAAATTCAATTTTGTGAACTTATGTTTTCCAGCTCATTTGTTCTCTTGCTGATCGAAGGCATTCTTTAAACCCCTCATTTTTAACAGGTCTCCTCTCAGGTACTATTGATTCCCCAGATTTACTATCCCTCATAAACCTTTAAGTTCCTCCTCGCTATACTCGTTCAAATATTCCCTTCCTAATTCCCCTATTCGTTCACATACTATATACTCAATTCTCCTACAATCTGCATGATGAGAAAAGCTAACACTGACTCCTCCTTCATAATGCCGTAGTTCAAGTTTGAGTTACTAGTTATTAGTTATGTAGTGTTTTGGTATTTATATTTATTACAAAAATACTACAATTAAAATTTATAACAATTAATAATTTTTTAACATTGAAATATGATGTATATATACATAAAAATAAGAGTACAAATATTAAGTGTCACTGGATTGACTGACAGCGCGGTACTAAAAATAATACACGGAGTGTTATCGTACTGCAGTGTACATCTAAGATAAAACATATAAACATATATAAACGCATTCATTGTGACATGTTATTTAACATTTTTGTTAATCCCTACATTACCCCCTTTTCAGTGAAAACGATAATTTTACGTTTAACATACATAGTTATAAATATAAAATATAAAAATACAAATACAAATATAAAAGTGACACAACTCAGAATTTACAAAAACCTTACGGGGAGGCGGATGGTTCTTCCTGACTTGGTTTGTTTTGTTTGTATTATTGTTGG
>NW_026099576.1:21597237-21602117 GCF_025091365.1 Daktulosphaira vitifoliae
GTAGGAAGTAATAGTGACCAATACGTACTAGGAAGAAGACAATGCAAACATGACCAAAACATTACAGAGGAAGAATACAAATATGATATTGATAGTAATATAACTAATTACGTAATAGAAATAAGCGAAAATTTTCGAATTATAGATAAGGCTGAAGGCCACATACAGGAGGAAATTTTATACAAGATGTGACAGAGAGGAGCAAATCAGATAAAAACATTAGGATAACAGATAGCATATTATTAAGTAACTAATCAATTCAAGTAGAAGGTAATGGTATAAGTTATGTATAGTAGTAATGGTATAGGATAAGTTATAGTAAATGTATATGATAAATTTTATATAAAAAAAACGAATTACCAATATACTCATAAATAAAATATTGTATTAAATATTTTCATAAATAAAAACTATTATCTTACATTTTTATTTTTTAATTTATTATACTATGGCTAAATTAGAATAAATTTTATTAAAATATTCAATAGATATGTGTCCTCCTACTAATTAAATGTTTTTTAAAATCAAACTTTTTCTTCGAATAAAGTTTTAAAAACGGCAGAGATGTGTAAAAACATATTGTTTCCAAAAATTGTAATTCAAAAAACTTGGCCTCATAGGTCGAGTGGGAAAAATGTAAATGAATAGGGTAATAATAAACTCGTTCTTCTTCTTATAATATATTTCAAACAAAATTCCTTTTTTTGAAAAGAAAGTAATAGCAATAAAGAATTCTAACATTACTATGATCAAAAATCAAAGCGAAAATCTATGGGGTAAAGTTAATAAACTAGACAAAAATTAAGAAACACTTCAAGTAGAAGATAATGGTGAACAATTCGTACTAGGTGAAAGAGAATACAAGCAAGACAAACCCATTTTTTAAGACGATAACATGCCAAAAACGACAAAAGTTAATAAAAGGAAAAGAAAAGGAAAGGAAAAAATTTTCCTGAGTAATGTGTAATAAATCAAAAATAAAAAGAAAGAAAAAAAAAGAGAGAAAAGAAATAGTTAGAGGTAGTAGATTATTATAGTTATTATTTTTATATAAGTTTTTTGTAGATCTAATGTCTTCAAATTTATTTAAATTAATTTTTTCATTAATTGTTTCTCTCATTAATTATTAATGGTTTATCAAGCAATAGAATGTTATAAAATCGAAAGCATAGGTTAAATAGTACTTACCTTACATCCTATGTAATACAATAATATTTCAAGTAATCCAGTGTTGATTTCCGCATTAAACTTACTACGGTATACGATTTACACTATACGTCATATTGTCTATATAATTACTTACAAAAAAAAAAACGATTCAAGACTTTAAATAATATGATTTAATTATACAAAATCTACAACTGGTCTTACTTGTAAATGATTCTAAACACTCTATATTTTATTATAAATACAATTTTAATTTTTTTATTTATTGATGTTTTTTTACGTCTGTTGAATAAGTATTTTTTTTTGAGAGATCGACACCAATATTTCTAAAATTTTCCTATGGCCTGGCCAAAACAAAATTCAGAAATATTTATATCTGTGTAAAAAAATGATCAAGGCGGAATTGTGGTGGCCCAATTTTTCCCGGCGCTAACGTCTTGAAAGGATTCGGCACAATAATCACCAAGACAAAAATTAAACACTTAAAATATATTCGTAAGTTTCTTTGCATTNAAAAATATATTCGTAAGTTTCTCTGCGTTGTCTGCCGGCGCGATGTTTATTAAAACAAAGACGTTAGTAACGAGTCTAGCTAACCAATAAGTATAGGATTGCAATACACTCAGTCAAATAAAATTATCATTAAATAAATTTAAATCTCAATTTAAATTGAGAAGATTGTGACCTTTAACTCTGCTGCCGGCGAGAAGTTTGTTAAAACAATGACATTAGTAACGAAACTAGCTACCCAATAAGAAAAGCTCACAATAAAATTTTATTATTATATAAAAATTTAAAGTTAGGTTGGATTTGTTATTAAAATAAAATAACTTTAAGAAGATGTAATGTTTAAAATATTATTTGATATTAATTTCAACAAAAAAAAATAAAATATTATTAATAATTGAACAAATTAAATTAAATTAAAAGATTCACCAAAACAAAATTCACTTTAAAAATTCTAATTTTCATTTAGTTTTAAAGAAAAATATTCTAAGTCCAAATTAATTAAAAAAATGACTAAGTCCCAGAGAGTGAAATCTTGAGTAGAGTGTCGTAGATTTAGTGTATTTTAAAATCGGCGAAGGAACTGGTTTAAATGGATAAAAATGGCTTTTTATAGTCTCAAGGGGGTAGCCCAGCGACCCCTACCATGATCCAGGAAGCTGAGGCTTTCTATTCTAATTGGTGAATTATAATGAGTTTTGTCTTGGTGAGCATGAAAATTTAATTCACGATCGAAAACAATACCCAAATCAGTAATCATATTGTACGAAGATAACAATATATTATCATTAACCCTATACAAGTAATTAATATGATCACGAGTTCTATAAAACGACATTGAATGACATTTTGAAATATTCAGCTATAAAATATTATTTGATATTTATTTCCACAATAAGAAAAATAAAACATTATTATTTAATGAACAAATTAAACTAAATTAAAAGATTCACCAAAACAAAATTCACTTTAAAATTAATATGTGTCATTTAGTTAAAAAAAAATATATTCTAAGTCCAAATTAATTAAAAAAAACGACCAAGTCCCAGAGAGTGAAATCTTGAGTAGTGTGTCGTTGATTTTGTGTATTTTAAATTCGCCGAAAGAACTGATTTAGACGGGTAAAAATGGCTTTTTATAGTCTCAAGGAAGTAGCCCAGCGACCCCTACCGTGATCCAGGAAGCTGAGGCTTTCTATTCTAATTGGTGAATTATAATGAGGGCCCTGCGTGTAGGCGTTACTTAATAATCTCTACAATAAGTAGATTTTATCCCATAATTAACTGGTTATTTTGTATTTTAAATAAGAGAACCCTGTTTTGCTGATCTTGTATAATCATAATATGTGACATACATGTACAAATGATAACATTATATTTTATGTTTATATTATATGTAATAATATAATATTACAAATGTGAAAAATTAAACAATTGTTTACACTCCAAATTATTTCAATACAACTCTTAAAAATGAAGATTAGCATTTAAGTTAACGCATAAAATTCTCTTAAAAAAAAAAAAAAAACAAAAAANTATGTTACATGTTTCTTTTCACAGGGATTCTAGAATATTTAAACAAAAAACTTTTGAGTTACGTAAAAAATCATCAAGGTTACCTGCATTACTCTAATCTAGTATCTTAAATAAATTTAAATTATCACCAAATGATTTAGTTAATTTGGTAATAAAAAAGCTATTCATGACATTTATTTTTTATTTATTTATGTAATTGTATCGTACTACATTTGAATTTTCTATTTATTTTAATGGAAATTTAACATGACCGGTTTAATGACGGAGTAAAGACGAATATATAGTATTTTTATTTGAATTAATATTTTGTAATAAATTTTGATTCTTGAAAATTGTAGCCTAAATTTTATTGCTTAATTTCTATGTTATTTAAAAATATTTGGAAATTTGTTTATACTACCATATAGATCATCTTGTAGCAGAATTTGACTTTGGGCAGTTGTATTTTATATAAATTTCATAACTCAATTTTCGTGAAAAAATATTTTGTATTTTTTAAGTATACTCGTAAATAATTAACAGTGTAGTAGATTAAAATAATAATAGGTGTTTTACTGTATCAAGTTTAATCCNTGTAGTAGATTAAAATAATAATAGGTGTTTTACTGTATCAAGTTTAATCCCCGTCTTAAGTTAACAGTATATCAATATCCGTTTAGGTAACCGACATTCCCTCAGTCCCCATTAATTAGTTAAATAATTCGTTAGAACTTTACAAATAAATTCTGAAAAAGTTCGATAGATTTATTCTAATATATTTTATGGTCGAGGAAGAAAATTAATATCGACGAGATGTGTCACTTTGCTCACTTTAACAGACTTTAAAATTAAATTCAGTATATAAACATTAATAGTGTCCGAAAATAAAGTTAAGTATCAATTCTATATTAGTTTATTTATAGGTACACAAAAAGATGAATTGATATAAAATTCCAAATAATTAATAAGAACAAAGTAGCTGTTGCTAATTTCATAAAAAGCCTCATAATCTGATATATTTTATCTAAAAAGTTAACCAATTTTCCGTATATCAGCTCTTTAAGTGAAATAAAATTTTAAGAATTTAATGTCATTGTCTTAGAATACAATTTTTAAATAAATTAAAAATATTATTAAAAAATCAAGTAAAATGGAGATTTAGGATGATTTCAAATTTCAAATTTGTTCAAATACTGAAAAATAATTTTTTAAATATAATTTCAATTTAATATAGCAACTAAAACATATTTCTGCGTCACAGTATGCAAACAGTTTTTATCTTAATTTAAACGCATATGTATTAAATTAAAAAATGACTACTAGTTGTTTTTTTGCAAAATACTCTATTTTTATTACACGTTATACGCTGATTTGTGAGCCTATACTCTTCAATATAAATAGTACAAAAATAATAATTTTCAAGGTTATATGTAATTTTAAAATTGTGTTGGTGTGTTATGCTGTATATCCCCTAAAACACCATTGATGATTACTAAAAACTTTGTTTTTGTTATACTTCCTTGCAAAAATTTAAATCCCAACTACATATATTTTTCCATTGGTATAATATTCCTTAGCTAGACGAAAATCAATTTTTTTTTAACTAATGTAAAATCACACTTCACAAAATAGATCTATAAATATTTAAAGTATAAAGTCATTAAAATTTTTTATTTATAACTATGAATAATA
>NW_026099576.1:21602217-21611080 GCF_025091365.1 Daktulosphaira vitifoliae
GTCGCTAAAATACAAAATAATTTGCTGCTGAACTTCAAATTAAGTATCATTTTATGAAATCATCAAATATAATGAATGAAATATATCTATGTTAAACTTATTAAACTGAACATAATTTTTCACTATTGACCTTTAAATTTATATTATAATTTAGAATATATATACATGTATGTAGTTAGTACTGTGTACTATTATATTAATTAATAATATGGTACTTCTAAATTTTAGTATAAGTTTTAGTCAATATATATGATAAACTGCATCTATAAAAACGAATTTCCAATAGACACATAAATAAAAAATATCTAGACATTTGTCATTTAGTTAACAAACGTTTTATCGTAGATGACGTTTAGGTAACCATTTATAAAGTCATCGNAAATGAAGTTAGATAACGTCGTCGATAAAAAATTTACATATTTTTTTATCTAACATATTTTACTAAAACTCGCATTGTATGTTATTTATTGACATAATGCCAATTTAAAAAACACTATTTTAAATTCTAACTGAATCAAAATAATATTATGATGTATTATAAATATACTATTTAATAGTCTTTTAGGTCTAGACTTAAATATAGTTAAAAAAAAACTTCATTTTAGTCCAAATTTACAAAAAATATTATGAATTTATCAATTATATGTCGTAAGAAAGTGTAATTTTAACATTATGATTTAAAGATTCTTAGAAATTCTGTTAGTCATTATTTCAAATATTTCAGATTTGTGTGCCATTTATTGTATTAATTTCTAATTGGCACTCAGTAAGAACGTTTACTATCAGAAATCAATATTAACCTATCAAGATAAAAATGATTATTGTTTTTATTATTTCACCACTTGTGTGGTTGTGTTATAAGTAACAAAGTACCTTGGTTTTTGTACAATAATTTATTGTTAAATATACAATATTACACTGTATTAAAAATTAAAAAATATAAAATATCGAAATTAGTAATTATAATAGATATATTTAAATATCTCTTATAAGTAAATTATTTATCCATGTAGAAAATAAACGTTTTTATGTGATTATTTTTGTTATTTATAAAGCTAAAACGAAAACTGGTTCATTAAATTCTGATCTATTACTATCTAATGAATAATAAAAAAACCAACACAGAATGGTCGCGGCACAGTAGTTGGCAAACAAATAATCACGAAATCATACAAAGTAATTCATGACTAAAAGAACTAATATTTTAAATATATTTCTTCTAATATGCCGAAATGAAAACATTGGAAACAAATACTATNGATAGAAATCTTTAGATAGTGTTTAATTTAAAAAAATTGATGGATTATTCCAAAAGCTACGTGATCTGCTATTTCCTTATTTATATCCTGAATGAAAAAAGAATTATTAAAAAATATTATTTCTCATAAAAAAATTGTATTGTTATAGTTATGGCATTATAAAGTTAAAAATGCTAAATATAATATCGAGAATTTTCACTCAAAAATATCATTCAGTAGCGATTTTCACTAAAAAGATAAAGTTAAGTCCGAAATTTTTTTGTCCATGATTATCCATGATTAGTTTATTACATAAGCTTTAATTTAAGATTTATAAAAAAGTGTCAATATTTCCGGAACACTTTCAAAAGTTGAGTTGAAAAAGTTAATTTTTTGTGAAAAAGTTGTCATTTTAAATTTCCCCCTTGTGGGCAGGTAAAAAGTCAGATTTATAAAAAATATATATCATATGATAGGTAAAGACATCATGAATCTATAAAAAAAAATTATATTGATTCGTTTATTTTTAAAAATAAATAGTAGCTTTAAGAAAATTAGTGAAAAAAATGTCAAAAATCACTGATTTTTAAAAATGTAATTTTTTTGGAGATTTCCCTTCATTTACGGTAATTGAGGGAAATTTTTTAAACTTTTAAGGGTAATGTCTTCAACTAGATACTATTTGTGATCTTTTGACGTATCGTAGAAAGAAATTGGTTTTGTGGAGATGAGAAAAAGTGATAACAGCCAAAAAAAAACACATCATAGTAAAACCAAAACCTTCTCATCTTTGCATGGAAGCTAAAAAGTAATATTACAAAATAGGCAACATTTTATTTAATTAATTTACTTTCTAATAATACAAATATAGTTATATGCTCCCAGAAAATTCTTGAAAGTTTCTTGAAATAAATTACTCTTTGTTTTTTAGCTTCGATGCGTATGAAAGTGAGCATTCGTCGCCCAATGAGTAATGTCGCTCTCACACCTGTCTTTAAATTAACTATATGAAATATTATCAACACTAATAAATATTATAAACCCTACGCAGGTTATTAGATAAATATTTTGGGATTTATGTTTAGTTGAGAAAATTTGATATGTAAATTAATTTTTAATGAGCTATTGATTTAATTATTGCTTGATGATTTAAGTTGTAAAATACTCATATATTTACATAATTTAACTAATTCATAAACTGTTAAAGATTTAATGTAACTTAAATTTTTCATTAGAATTAAATATTTATAACTCTATTTTATAAAATTATAAACACTAAAATACAAGAAAGTGTTAATGTACTCATTAAGAATATACTATTTATTGTTGTTCATTTTTTTTCCAACATCACTATTGAGCTTGTTAAATTTTATATAATTATGATATGATCAATGATGTTTTGAGGGATGTACATCATATACCGTCAATCGATTTTGTAAATTAACGTATACCCCGTAACAATAACATAAACCTGCGAATAGCTTGAAATAAAAAAAAATGTGTAGATATTTATTATAGCGAAGAACGCGGCAAGTTGAGACAATATTATTTTTTTAGATTAAAAATGTATAGTAAAGTTTACAAACTTTTTATGGAATTATTTTTATACATGTTAACGAAACGATGACTAAATTTTTTGAAAATAATTTTAATCAACAAATGTGTTAGTTCAAAATCACACGTATATCTTATTTGTAAAAACAATATAATATTGTTTAGAAGCTTAAGGTTTAACATGAACGTAAATAAATAAATCAAAACACTTTTTATGAAATAGCTAAAGAAAAATATGACGAATAAAAGTATTTCTAATTTAAGACTTATTTAAATTAAAAGAGTACTACGTGGAATTTTGAATAAAAATTAAATGGTGAAAAATTGTAAATAAAATTCCTGTTTTTAAAATAATTATCCTATAATAAGTGGAACTAGTTCAGTTACCGAACAAATACGCCTAATAATTATCCAGAAAAATATCTTAGGGTGTCATCATATCCATTTTCTCATTTAAATAATTTTAAACTCCAAGGTTTTGTTATTTTCGATATGAAGCTGAAAGGGTATTGGTTATGTGATAGTGTGTGTTTTATTTTTATATCTTTCCATATAATCTTTCAGCTATTAATTTATACATTAAGATCGATTTTATTGATTAAAACCCGATTGGAACATGATTTTAATCTAGTTGGACCCAACCGTTGCCGAAATTGGAAAAAAACTCTTAATTTTAGAAAAATATCTCAAAATTATGCATTTTAACGTGAAAATAAATTTATCAAATATTAGTATTTAGTGTTCTTGTTATTTATAACCTAATTACGAATACTTTGCAAAAAATAAAATAAAATATGCGAGTACGTATATTTTTTGGGCATCATCTTGATCTGAGTAATGCATTATATATAATAAATCAAATACAAAATAACTTTTAGATTTGATGTAATAATTCAAAAAAGTATTATTAATGATATTCAAATTTTGGATTTGATAATCATCAAACTTCGATGATATTTTTTCATTCGTAATATATTTTTGAAAATCTGACACTTTATCTGTCGACAAGCATTAGATAAAAATAGCAAATTTTATTTGATTAGAAATCTTTTCAACTTGACTTTTAAAAAATTTCTTGGACATTTAAATGTATCCTACTTTAATTCATACCGGTTATCGGCATTTGTGTGTGCATTTAACGCCCCTTTCCAATCTTGAACGTCATTTGCCATGCTCACCGCTTGCGTTGTTACCTAGTGATAAATATTAGTCTACGTTTGTCTCCTTAACTTTCAGCGCTAATTGCAGTTTAATTAAATTTGTCAACCCCTACTTCTAAAGGCTAGCCGAAGTGACGCCATCAAAAAAAAAGAAATGATTTATTTTAAGAAATGTAAATATTTGTTAACATTTATCTTCAGTTATAATTAAGTTTAAAGTGGACTGAGGAATACCAGACATAGGGTCACCCGAAAGCTCTTTTCTAATCTCAAAACTAACTAAAAAACTTGATAAAATACACAGATTTCATAGTAAGGTTATCGTAGTTAACATTAGTTAAACTATGCTTGACGTGACTAGTCGGACTAGTAACTCGCCGAGTTAAATATCGTCAATGTTGGTTCTTTAGGTAAAACAAATAAAATTAATAAATCAATATTAAAACTAAACAAAGGAAAATTCAAGTAAAATTTTATGGACTAATTGTCTTTTTTGGGTTTTTTATTATTAAACTTAATATAAAATAAATGACAATTGGATCTTACTCTAATATTGGTAAACTTAAACTCGAAACAAATATATGTACAATGAATAAATAACAATAAAAATTACTGCAATAACATTAAACTAGTAAAATTATACATTCATTAAAAAAAAAACCGTGTTTATTTGACGTGAATCTCGTTAGATTTATTCTGTTTCGACAGGTTTTTCGCCAAATGATTAAATGCCGGGCCTCTATGATGTCTTTATTATGAATGTGACATTCGAGCGCGACACAATCGATCTTTACCTTATAAAAACCACTGACTAATTAATGACAAACGTTTCCCGTACAAAACAATGATTAACAATGTTTATGGGCATTTACGCTCTACAAATTTAACGACCGACAGCTGCAAGACGTCAACGATAAAGGAAACCGTATACGCAATTCTGCTGTAGATACGCACATGGACATCAGGAGAATATGAGCACGGGAGAGACGCCACTCACGACAACCGCACACACAAAGTACCACAACAGTAAAACCGGTTAGGGCAAGTCGCCCTCATGACGATGAAAAACCGAAACTCACCGACTCCCACGGCGCCATTTTGCACTGGCACGACCAAACAAAATATAATTGTATAATTTGTTTTAAATATTCCAAATACACAATCATTGTTTGCAAAACAAAGATAAATGGTTCTACTTATAATTAATAGTCAATAAATTGATTATTGTGAAGTGTATGCTAAAGGGGTTAAACCAGTCAATACCAAGAGTTAACTTTATATATACAAAAACATCACAATCAATGGGTTTTTTGCAAAAAAACCCTTTTATTCTTTCAAGTTATATGCTGATTTGTGAACGTATACGTTAATTTCTGAAATTGCTAGTGGATAACGCCATATATTCTCCAAAACACTATTGATAACGTTGTTTTTGTTATATTTTTCTGTAAGAAGATAAATTCCAACGCTATTCTTTCATTGGATTTAGTCACTCGGTAAGAACTAGACGAAAAGCAAATTTTTGTACAATCATGCTTCACATAACAGATCTGTAAATATGTAAACTATAAATAAAACTATACAGTAAGATTTATTATTTATATTTATGAATAACAATGTTATGTTTTCAAGATAAATTGTATATAAAAAAATAAAAAAGTAAACAATGTTTTTTCGATTTTGTAGTATATATACCCATACTCTACTTAATTTTTTTCAATTGAATTTAACAAATTTTAAAAATAATATATACTTTGTATTACATTGTTCGTTGTATTAAAATCTATATACTATTTTATCTTAAGGTTATAAAAATAGTAAAATGCATTGGCAAATTTATTTCGAATTATTTTTTGGTATTGTTTACCTGTTGTGCAAACCAATTAGAGTCTATTCAAACGCGGTAAAAATATTTTATTTTATAATAAAAAGTACATCATAATAAACATATTTTTTATATGATAGGCTACAGGCGCAATGGAAACTCTTTCAAGGGCATGTGAAGGGATGTTAACATATGATGAACTATCAGATGAAGAAAAAAAAATAAAAGAAAGGGTAACGCTTTAATGTATAAATCATTGTATCATCAATTAAAAAATTAACACATTAGTAAAATTATAAATTAGTCATGCATGTATAAAATATTAATATTAACATACGGATAAGATAATGTATCATTTTTTTCGACAATCACTTAATTTTCAAAATTATGTAAAAATAAAACTTTAAAAACGTTAATGATATTGTATTTTTTTATCAGGTTAGAGAAGTGTTATTGATGACAAATAATGAGACTTCTTTTCAAGCACTAAATATTAAAAAGGTAACTGTAATTAAATATAATTTTTTTTTTTTTAATATAATTATTTGATAAAATATAATTAATAAAATCAGTTAAAATATTTATAATAAACAGTACTTATTCTTTAACAAAAATTCATTTGAAAGATTGGGGGTCAATTTCTATCAAATCATCCAACGTAGCCTAGTGGCCATATTTTTGAATTCACGCGTGAGTTTTCTAGTATATATTAATATAAAAATTACAAAAAAGAAATAGTTTTAGGGAAAAAAAGATTCATGACATTAGTATTTTGTACAAATATCGTTGTAATCTAGATATTTATACTTAAGTATTGAAAATTTTACCACTTTTTCATCTTATTAAAATTTTTTGTAAATAACAATAGGATTTTTAGCTTTGATACGAAGACGAAAAAGTATTGATTCTACTATTATGTATGTTGTTTTTTAATGCCTTTCCATGGAAATATTCAGCTCTTGCTGGACTGATTTTGTTGGTTTATGGGTTAACAAAAGAATGAAGGGGTATACTTAATTAATAATACTGTATACTGGGGTGGACCAAAATGTTCATTTTATTATTT
This sequence comes from Daktulosphaira vitifoliae, assembly GCF_025091365.1. Classification (NCBI taxonomy): domain Eukaryota; kingdom Metazoa; phylum Arthropoda; class Insecta; order Hemiptera; family Phylloxeridae; genus Daktulosphaira; species Daktulosphaira vitifoliae. The sequence continues at coordinate 21,609,061 of NW_026099576.1, forward strand.
TTTTCGACCGTATCTGTATGGTACAGAACGCCTTTGGAAGGATCTAGTTGACCAGTTGTTACAAAGATCATTGATTATATTATTTCGTGGGACAGCTGATCACCAGCGAATTGCTTTACTCACCCCCTTGCACACCCATCACGGCAAATCAATGACCTCCGTGTACAGTTCATTGTCGTAAGTCAGTCAGTCAATTGTTTTTTGAGTCACTTTTGTTCTGTTACAAGCGCCTTCGCTTGAATAGTAAATTGTTCGGCCATTGTACGCCGTTATTCTTTTATTTGTTTATTGCACACTTGTGCTCGAATCTTACGTGCCCTTGCACGCCACTACTACTGACCATCACTAAACATTATCATTGCCGTAGTCTGTTCTCATCTGCCATTACGTACTTGGATCTACACTCTGACTCGTCATACTCAGATGTTCGACACCATTACCACAAGATCTCATACAGTCCATTCATCACCTTCAATAACGTCATCTATACACCTGAGTTTTATAATATTTTTAATGTTATTTATTGTTTGTTTTAATTGAGATTAACTATTTTGTTAAATGCCGCTTCGCCGGTTATTAGTATTTAAGGGCCCTCCCGTTACCCCTTAAATTTAAGATACTCTCTGAGGAATTCCTAATATATACGTTCATTTGTGATTTAAATATTGTTATTTTCGTTACTTATTGGATATACTGTTAGCCGTCATGCCCTAGGTGACTCACTCTCGTATCAATAATAACGTTTTTTAAATAGGCTTAAGGTAAAACGGCATTCTAGTGCGGTGCACAACTAGCCGTCTAACGGTCTAGCTGCCTCGTACAGTATCATTACAGGTATTCATATGGGACCAAAAACACTATAAAAGCCTAGAAACTATAGAAATCGTCAAAAAAATATTTTGCTGTCTTGCAAACGGATTTTTAAGGAAAAATCATGTTTTTCGCATATTTTTTATAATTTGTGTCAAAATTAGAAACAATGATACCAAATTATTCTATACGAAAAAACAAACATTATAAACACCATTTGATTATAAATCAATTAATATTTAAATATTTTAAAATAAAAACTTTTTAATAATAAAATCATAAGAAAACAAAATATATATATTTTCAACAATTTTTTGTGTAAAATTTTAATGAAAATTGTAAAAGTTTATTTTTTAATCATTCTAGAAATACTTTTAAAACTATGCATTACGTGTGAGCAAGTCAAAACAAACAAATTTAACGCATATTTTTTAACTTAACCATTTTATTTTCTTACATATACTTTTTCATAATCTAACTATGATTATCATTTAGCTTATGTAAGTTATAAATAGTTAATTTTTTTGGTCAGTATATAAATTATACTACTACTAAGATTTATTCAATAACAGTCTTGAAACCATATTTAGCCAAAACATTTTGGTTTTTATTTTCAATTGTTGTACTTTTTAAACGCATTACAATGATATGATAAAATATTTTTACCTATTATAAATTATGTAATCCTTTGATCTTTTAATGAACAACTATGCAATAATAGATCACTTTAATTTTAAATTTTATTATAATTAATGAAAAAAAAAAAAGTTAAATAATAAAAATGGCTTAAAATTTTTTGTTTTAATTTGCTCACACATAATGCTTATCTTTAAATGTTCTAGTAAAATAATTGAAAATAATTTAAAAATATAGATTTATATATATATATACAGGGTGATTTTTTTTATCATAACCCACTCAATTACTTGCAGAATAATAATAATTTAAACATTTTTTTTTTTCATTATTTTAGTTACACATTATTCTTGAATTTTTAACTATGTAATACTTTTTAAGTTCATCCCTTATGCCTTGGAGGGGGTCACTTTGTTTTTTTAAATGGTAACACATATTTTTAATTTAATAAAATGTTTGAGTTTTTAATTTAATAGTAAATGGCATTTGAATTTTTAATATAACTTTATTAGCTTATTAGATATAAACATTTAAAGTTTCAAAATTTTGAGTTAATATACATGTATAATACACA
>NW_026099576.1:21611296-21619968 GCF_025091365.1 Daktulosphaira vitifoliae
TTTATAGATTAATAATAAATTTTTGAGATTTTATTGTCAAATATTATTTATATTTTTATTTAATATTATTAAAGGTATTTTTTAATTTTACATGTTGTACATTACTCTTAAGCAGACATTTACTATTAGCTCGTCGTTAATTTGATACTAGTTTTTAACGTTCTTTAGTATTGACTCAGTATTTAACATATATTAATATATTTTACATCAACGTGTGTTTGCCAGTTATAAAATTTCAGTATTGTAATCTTAGTAAATACTTGCTTATCATAAAAATGTTTATTTGAAAAATATTTATTAACTGAATTTTTTTTTCAAACTTCAAGACCTATGAAATACCTGAAAAAATGAAGGCAATAGTTGAGAAAATATTCCCAAAGTCAACATATATTTATACCATTAGAAATGTATTGAATAATTTGTATGAAATTAAAGACGAGCAAGCAAAAGAAATAGAAAAAAAATTGAATAAATTCAATAGTAATTAACATAATTTAAATTAATTTATATATTATCAGGGATTGAAAATAGTTTCTTTTATAATTCACTTTATAATTAGTTTTGAAACAAAAATATATAATAGAATAAATCAATAAAAGGTTATATAAGAGTAGAAATGAAATTACTTTTTTCATTATCTTTCGTTTCTTAATTTGCTCCACAAAACGCTTTGAGCTATTTACAATAAAATAAATTAATATTGATTTAAGTTCGAAATACTTACTAAAACAGACATAGAGTCTTAACTTAAAGTAATAAAAGTTCAATAATAACGCAAATGTAACTACTAAAGATATAATTAAACAATGTAAAACATACAAAATAAAGAAACTTAATAAAACAATACACAAAATGAGAACTTAATGTCACTAACGCGAACCACGCAAAAAAAGATTACCTTTGGCATTCCCGAGGTCCTCTCTCTTCTCCTTTACAATTCATTACATTTTGTCTTATATGCTAAAATATTTTGTTTTTCTTCTTTTTACGATTACAACATTAACAATACAATCAAAAATTTTTAATAAATATTTACTTCCTGGTCTAGTAACAATAATTCAATATATTACAATTAAACCAAAAATTACAAAAATATTTTACTTGCAGTATTACAAATAATAAACTATATTACATAATAGTACGTAATTTCTTACTTTTAACTTGGCTAACCATGGAACACTTGTAGTCGATATACGATAATGTTTCTAACTTCTGTAATTAACATTAGAGAAAATTATTTAGGTAAAAAGCGAGCCAAACGTTATTATTATCCATGGAAAAGAAATCGCGTACTAACACCAGTAAATCACTTATTAAGACAGTGTTTACTTCCATCCTTTACCTAATATGGACTAACATTTGGTACCAAGGAAAATTATAAAAAAATTTCAAAATGCTTCATAAACGTAACTACTGAATTAAAATAAAAATTTTTTATATCAAAACTTATCTATAAAATAGTTATCTTCAAATCTTAAAAAAAATGTTATTAAAAAAAATAATTTTTAAAAATTTTTTTTTTAATTGTGAAAAACAACATAAAACATTTAAATATAGTTCTATATTGTAAAAATTGATTAAAAAAAAAAGTATAAAATGTTATATGGTTCATAAGTTATATGAGTTGTCAGTTAGATCTGTTCCAGATTATACAGGTATAATAGAATGTTTGGGTGTGTAAGGAGAACATTATATCATTTATAAATATATTAAATTGGAGAGGGGTGAGATTATCGTCTTGAGGAATTGCAGAAATTCCGTTAATAGAAATTGACATATAATTTTTATACTTAACAAGTTGGTTCCGATGACATAAAGATTGTGGTGAAGCACAGCGAAGTTGAATCTACTAGTAAGAATAGCTGATAGATTAATTTATGTTAAAAGCAAAAAAATGACTATGCTGAAGTAATAAATTTATACATTAAATATTTATTACATTTTGTGAATGCAAGGCCTATGTTCCTTAATACATTTATATGAGAATCAAGTGAAAGGATTAAATTAGTAGCTAAAATCGATAAATAAATACTAACAAAATTATTTACATTAGTACAAAAATATACATAAAATAATAAAGTAATTAACAATGTAATTTACTAAGGATACTTTCCCCATGTGCTCCTTTTTTTTCACAAAATCGAACAAATAATATTTTATGTTTTTATCAATATAAATTTATAGTTAAATAATATAATTCATTAGGATTTATTTCCTAAGTTATAATCTATAATTATTTTTATTCAATAATAATTGTATTAAAAAAATATATTTTTAAATATAATGTAAATTACTGTATGAAAGAATTCTTTAATACAAATATTAATAATTAATTTTTGTTGTTCTATTTTTATATGCTTAAATTGAATTTTTTTTTAGAAAATGAATATATTAGCCTTAGTATTTTGACACAAATTTTGACCGATACATATGTCAATATTCCAATCAAAATGGTTGGCTTATTCGCAAAATTGTCTAAAGAATTTTACATAATAGATTTGAGTAGAACTGGAAAAGTGTCTATACAAGATTTTAAAAAAGTCTTAAATAAAATTATCATGAACAATGATGTCATAAAAGATATATTAAAATCGTTTGAAAATATAAATGAAGTATTTTATGAAGGTGTATATCAAAAATTAATTTAATATTATGACTAAAATTAACAGTACTTCATTTTATTTCAGCATGGTTATTGAAAAAAAGAACAGATGTAAATGCTATAACATTATCACGGGCCATAATGCATTTAATCTACAATGTAGATAGCAGTGAGACATGTTGTGACACAGATAATGAATAATACTAAAAATATATGATCTTTACATTTGGTTTTTATAATTACCAAATTTTTTTAAGCTTATAAACTAAAATAATAATAAATTAATATTAATAAGAATTTGATTTTATATTGTCGTAATACACTCGTCACTATCACAGTATTAAATAACAGTGGGCTACTTTGTGTCCACAATAATGGTTTTACATTTAACCTTTTCATTTAAGATTATTAACACTTTTATTTATAAATTATATTCAGAAGCTTAGAATAACATGGTTGTTTTTCTTTATGAAATTTATAAACTATACTTGTCAGTTCTTTTTACTCTTATCTAATTAATAAAACACAATGTGTAAAACCCTAAACTTATATATATATAAACAAACTATATTAACGTCATATAAAACATCAAAGTGATCCTAATGTATTAATTTATATATTTGATGCTATTTATATATTAATTTCTATATTTTATGATTACTTGTCAATAAAATAATAATATTGCAAAATGAGACAATGGTGATTATTCGGGCATACAAAATACTATATAAGGCAGTCAGTGCTGAGGGCTCATGGGAATCTGTCTCCAGATATTCGAGGTCTGTTCTAATCGCACTCTCAACATCAGTACGCATAATTTATAATCATCATTGTCGAATTTCTCAAGTGTTAAAGTTGCAAACTGAATTGATTTGTTTTTAATTATTCATTAATATTATAAATAAAAATATTGTAAGAAACAGGAAAATTATCAGGTAAAATTTTTAAAAGTCAATAAGAGTCTAAATATATGTCATTTTATAACCCTCAAACAACACCCCGAAATAAAGTAACTCTTCGTTTTTACTCAACACTCACCACAACTACCATTTTCCCCGTTATTTTGAGTTACTATAATATTTATTGTCATAACTTTGCTGATTTAAATAGTTAGTAAAAAAAAATTATTTTGTGTTTGAACATGTATTTACCAGGCTAATAGGAGAACGCGCTAGAATGATAAAAATAGTACAATCTGCATATTGCCACAATTATATATTGAAAAATGTTAATGACTTCAGAAATTATTGTTCAAAATATGCCACAGACTGTAATAAACTAAAAATAAAATAAAAAAAAGAGTAAGAGCAGATAAACGATTAATATATATGATAATAATAAGAAAATTTAATTAGAAATTGTTGGAGGTTCGAAAGCATAGGTAAAATTCTACTTAGCTTACGTCCTATGTAATGCAATGTTAGTGGGTAGTTGCTGAATGAGTAGACGACACAAGATTAAGTTTTCTGCGGTGGCGTCGAGCCGATTTATTTAAAAACAAGAATAGAGAAAGAAAGGTAATAACATTGAAATAGTACTGATTGTTGAATGATAGCGTAGAAAATGTTTCTCGTCGGCGAATGTCAAAACTGCTCGAAAAGAACTGCGGTGGTGATCCGATGGTATTGACGGACGGTAAAAAGAACAAAGGACTGTAACGGTGTCACGAAGATGACTGACTCGACGTATTATTGCGGCGGGTATTCGACGTTAGGCATTTGTTGGACTTTACACCACGGCGATAACGCGTGTGTGTAACGGTCCGGTTTACAGTGGTGCGGTGGCTGAGAAGGAGCTGATACGACCGCGGGGTGTCAAACGTATGACAACGCCGTGGCCTTGTCAGCAATAATATTTCAAGTAATTTAATGTTGATTTTGGTATTAATGCACTGCGTATACGATCTACACTATACGTCATATAGTCAATACAATTACTTACAAAAACGGTTCAAAATTTTAAATAATATGATTTAATTACACAAATTCTATGACTGATATTACTTTTAAAAGATTCTAAACACTCTATATTTTATTAGAAATATAATTTATAATCTATATTTATTGATTGTTTTACGTTTGTTGAATAAGTATTTTTTTTAAAAGAGTACATTTTATTGAGAGATCGACACCAATATTTCTTAAATTTTCCTCTGGCCTTGGCAAAAAAAGATTCAGAAATATTTATATCTATGTAAAAAAATTATCAAGGCAGAATTGTGGTGGCCCAATTTGCCCGGCGCTAACGTCTTAAAAGGATGCGGCACAATAATCACCAAGACAAAAATTATACACTAAAAATATATTCGTAAGTTTCTTTGTCCTGTCCGCCGGTACAATGCTCGTTAGAACAAAGACATTAAGCTAAGAGACTAGCTACCCAATAAGAAAAACTCACAATATTTTATTATTTATATTATTTTTACTATTAAATAAAAATTTAAAGTTGGGTTGGATTAATTATTAAAATAAAATAATTAAAAAAAGATTTAATGTTTAAAATATTTATTTATTTATATTCACAAAACGGGACATGACCAATTTCAGCATAGTGAACTTAAATTATATGTACAAGAATAATATAAAATACAACAATTAATAATATAATAAAGCTGATGGGTCTTTATTAGCAATACTCATCATTCTTTAAAATGGCTGGTTTTTTAGGTAGTTGGTTTTACATTTAGTACAGAAAAAAGAATTAAATAACGTGCGTGAAATGATGGAACTTTTAATTTGATTAGCTCTAATTGTTCAGGAGAGTCTATATGACCATCAATAAGACGCCTGAGGAAAGTTAGATTAGCTTCAAGTCTCCTGTCAACTAACGTAAGCAAACCGAGTTGATGCATTACTGGTGTATAGTCATGTGGCGCGTGATTAATTTTTAATTAATATGCCGCAAAGTTTAAAAATTTACGTTGCACTCGTTCAACTTGCATCATATCACATGCAGTAACTGGATACCAAACAATCAAATCATATTCTAAAATTGACCTCACAAAAGAACAATACAAAGTCTTTAAAGAAGATACTAATTTAAAATCATTACAAATTTGCCTTATAAAACCTAACGTCTTAAAAGCTTTGAAACACATTTTGTCTAGGTGAGCATGAAAATTTAATTCACGATCGAAAACAATACCCAAATCAGCAATCACATTGTACGAAGATAACAATATATTATCATTAACCCTATACAAGTAATTAATATGATCACGAGTTCTATAACTCTAGTACCTCAGTGTATTAATACAGTGTCATAACTCAAAAAAGATATACGATTATGAAAAGGATGTTATAGGAGTATAGCAAAATAAGAACTATCCCTTTTCTCGGAGTGTGTTGTTCAAGGGTCACTTACTACATTAAGTGCGTGCACATTAAATTAGAATATTCTTACCATGATCATATAATCCTCATTGATACAATAATTTACTTGTGGAACAATAAAGAATACATGAATTAGAATAACTAATTTATATATAATATCTTTGACTATTTTATAGTTATAAACACATGAAACAGTAATAGTAAAAGAAAAGAAACAAAACCAAAAATACAAAACTGGTTTAAAAGGTATTTTTTTACAAATTTTTAGAATAGGCGAAAGAGAGCCGGACGATAATCGCGACGTGTTCGTATGTCGGTTGGATCGAAACAGGACTAGAACTATGTGCCCAGGGATATTCTTAATGCATTCCCCGGATCCCCTTCCACAGATGTGTATAATTATCGTCCAGCTCTTATTGGGTTTTACATTTTTATGTTTTTAATGATATGTTATTGATCAGGGTTTTTGTAAGTGTTATGAAGGAGTGGATGTGTGTGGCGTGATCATGAGAGTTGTGTGTTTGGATGTTTTAGAGGGTAGACAGTGTTTATTGTGTTTTATATTTTATGTGAAAAAAACATTGTTTTGTAAAAGAATTTCTGTATGTGTTGAGAAATGAATAAGAAGAAAACAGAAGACTAAATTGTTTATGTGTGGATACATACATACCAGGATAACAGGTACATACCAGTTGGGTGATTAATAATATCTTTATAAGAGGAACCTTAATTATTTCATTTTATATCTACTTATCTTTGTTGTTATAAATCTTCGGACTCTACAACTCAACAATAGACCAAATACCAGAACTTGATCAAAATACACACCATACCCAAATATGCCGACTGGTCTATCTTTATTTTTGTATTATTAAATGATCTTATTAAGAATTTAACTGGATGATAACAACTTATTAAATGCTTTTCGTTTTAAATATATTTATTTAGACAAATTAAAATTATTAGTTAATACATAAAATTGTTGTAAGATTAATTTATATTCCTATTATTGTTATTTTTTTTTTAAGAACATTTTATAAGTTAACTTAAAATGTTAATCTTGATTTTTATAAGTTACATTGAAATCATAAGCATTGTAAACAATTGTTTAATATTTCATATTCTTCGGGAAGGTTTCTTTCCTTTCCTTTTCTTTTTCTTTTTATTACTTTTGGACGAGTTATTGGCTTGAAAAATAGGTGATACACCTTCATCTACATAGATTGAAATGTCATCCTTAGTTTTATTCTCTTCTTTTGAAATGTATTGAACTTTTTTGTCTTCACTTACACCTAGTACGTATTGTTCACACTTACCTTCTACTTGTAGTGATTGGTTCCTTAATTCTGTGCTATCTGTTATCCTAATATTATTATCAGTTTTGTTCCTCTCTGTCAATTCTCGGTCATGTATAAAATCTATTTCCTCCTCTTTATGGCCTTCAGCCTCAACTTCAACTCGAAAATGTTCGTTTCTTTTTATTACGTTATTAGTTATATTGCCATCTATATCATATTTGTTTTGTTCTTCTGTAATATCCTGATCTAGTTTATAATCTCTTTCTCCTAGTACGTATTGTTCACACTTACCTTCTACTTGTAGTGATTGGTTCCTTAATTCTGTGCTATCTGTTATCCTAATATTATTATCTGATTTGCTCCTCTCTGTTACTTCTTGCTCATGTATAAAATCTATTTTTTCCTCAATGTGGCCTTCAGTCTTACTTTCAATTCGACAATTTTCGCTTCGTTCTGTTATGTTATTAGTTATATTACTATCAATATCTTTTTTGTCTTGTTCTTCTGTATAGTCCTGGTTAAGTTTGTATTCTCTTTCCTCTAGTACGTATTTTTCACCATTACCTCCTACTTGAAGTGTTTCTTTAATTTGGTTTACTTTATTAACTCTACTCCATAGATTTTCCCTTTTATTATTGATCACTGTATTGTTAAAATTCTTAAATGCTGTTGCTTTCTTTTCAAAAAAAGCAATTTTGTTCGAAATTCCTTAAAACAAATTACAATTTATAATTTTTAAATGAAATGCATAACTGCTTATTTATTATTTATACTTAAATATAATTATATACTTGACAATTGCAATTGCCTTATCTGAAGTAATAAATACTATATATTTTAAAAAGAAGAATAAGATTAATATAACCCTATTCATTTACATTTAAAATCAATTTTAAATATTATAATTGCCTATATTACATTATTTATCAGCTACTAATTACTTTTAGAATCATTTATTACTTATGCATGTAACTTAATATTTTCTATTAGGTACATATATAATTAACTACTTTATTTATTTATTAACAATCTAATTAATAAAATGGCTGGTGAATTACAAATTTTGGATCAATATTTCTGAAATTATTAACAGTACTATTTTTTAACTGGCGTTCAGAAATGGGGCTGCTGCTGTTTTTATCACTAGTCAATTAAAATGAATGTGCCNGTTTTTATCACTAGTCAATTAAAATGAATGTGCCCTTGACTCACCTTTAAACTTCTTCTTTTTGAGCTCCCCGTTTTTATTTATTACTGGAGTTGTAAAATTGGGAACTTTGGCGTCACTAGATATAATTGCTTGATCATCTTTTTGATTTGGCCTATTTAAATCAAAATTATGTTCACTTTTTTTTGTTCTTGTGATAATCACTTTTGTTACATTGCTCTTTTCAGAGCTTTTTATTAATTTTTCAAATAATAAAATTGTATTTGTCACGT
>NW_026099576.1:21620068-21620557 GCF_025091365.1 Daktulosphaira vitifoliae
CTTTACTCACTCATCCTATGCACATGTGTATATTATTATAAAAAAAATGACACTTACTCATATGATTGACTTTGTCGGATTGTATTTCCACATTAATTGGATTTGATTTGTTTTCAGTAGATATCTCGACGTTTGAAACGTCAGGAGTTTTATTCTTACGATTTGAATTAAGAGTATAATAATTATTTACTTTGTCTTCATATTGATTTGTTAGTCTAAGTTTTTTATGCGAATCGTTAACGTCGTCGAGATGAGGTCTCTTCTTTGATTGAAACGTTTTGGAAGTTTCAGACTTTTGAATCTTTGAATCCTCGTCTTCATCAAATGTTAAAAGATCTTTATAAAATTTTATAATTTTACGTTTACTTGGACGTTTGCCAACATAATGAGGATTTAAACGTATGTTGATGTCGATGACAGGAGTTCTATTCTTTTTTCGATACATCTTGTGGGTTTCAGAATTGTTAATTCTTACATTTTCTTGTTCAC
>NW_026099576.1:21621830-21635277 GCF_025091365.1 Daktulosphaira vitifoliae
TATGTGTTATTCAAGAAATAATACAATTTGTCTGAGTTACATAAAGAAATTATTTTATAAATTTAATTTACATTTATACAAATTAGTAAAATTGATTTCAATTGCTACACTTTTAATAGTGTAAACATTATGATACGCTCACTGATGATTAAGTTTGAACGAATGTTTCGATTACTTATGAGTTCAGGCGTTCCGTATAGGCAAGCTAACTTTCAAGTCCTCGGCAAGTGACGTAGACACGCACTGTATTTACCAATCAAGAAAAATTGTGAAACGATACTAGGGACTCATCAGGAAAGCAATGATGGTGGGCAATTTATTATACGAAACGCAAGGTACGTTCTACAATCGCCAGACTTTTCGATTCTATAGGTACGCTCGGGCCTACACTCTTATGGATCAAAACATTTATGCAAAGGTTATCGCAATCGGGTCTTGAATGGCACAGTCATCTACCAGAGGAGTTTACGTGGTTACGCGGCCGTTGTTTATTTGCGGGTAGTAGACCTTTTCGGTCACACTATGATAAATTTCGTCACTTATAAGACCAAAGTAGAGCCAATCATAACTCATAAATATCAAATTACAGTGTCGCGCCTTGAACTATATACTGCTTTATTACTCGCGACAACGTTAAAACTCGTAAAAAAATGTTTAAACATTGATTTTCCAAAGATCAATGCGTAGATCGACTCACCGTCATATTATCGTGGTTAATCGTTAGCCAAAGTTTTTAAAGTATTTGTAACAAACAGAATCGCTAAAATACAGCAATTAATACTGGGGTGTAAATGGTTTTATATCAATACGGTTGATAATCCCGCGGACCTGGAATCGCGCGATTTATTATCACATGATACAATATTATGTCACATTCATGAAGAAAAACCGGCGTTTTTACGATTACCTGCCAAACAATAGCCGTGGCATAATTATGGCTTATTAAAGTCGGAACAACTACCGAATTATCAACAAAAGACAGTAATTCTCACTATCATTAACAAAAAAACCGTCGCCGATCAAATGTTACACCACTTTTCCACATTACAAAGAATGCAACGATCGTTCGCTAATATTTACCGCTGGGCCGCCATCAATCCATGCTCACAGGGACTCTAGCTTAAATTGAATTAACTGTCATTTTACATCAAGTTACTTTAAAAACATAGAAAGAATATTTAAAAAATTTAAAGAAACAAGTATTTTAACATAATTATGTCACACCAGGTTCACTCGCTCAGCTAGCGACGTTTATTAACACGGCTGAACTAATTCGTATCGATGACCACCTCCGCTGTGTTATTAGTCCAGATTACAATACATCTGATACTGTTACCTAAAATTTCGCATCATACGCGTTTAATAATTCAACATTAACACAGCGGATATTTATATGCTAGACCAAAGTTGATTTAATCAATGATACAAAGAAAGTTTTTGATAATTTCTGGTCGCGACGCTGTTTGGCAGTTTATTTTTACTTGTGTAATTTGATTAAGAATAATGCCGTTCGTCCATACCCAATAATGGGAGATTTGCCAATTTCTCATGTTCTTTCACAACTTGCTTTTCAAGACGTCGGTATGTATTATGGAGGTCTCCATTTTGGTAAATAAACGATGCCATCACAGCAGTAAAACTACCAAGGTATACATCGCGTTATTTGTTTGCAATCGTTCCACATTTAATTTCGGGTGATTTTCTTGCCGCTCTTGATTGGTTTGTAGCACGTCGAGATATTCCGATAAATTTACATGACGATTGGTAGTAAAATTAGTCAAACTACCCTTGAGTGATTTATTTATCTTGCATGTTTTATATTTTATCTTGTTCCTTCATGTTTTCCATGTGGTACGTTAAATTAACTGTGTACATATTTTTCATTTTAGTGTTAAGATAGATTTAAGTTAAAGGTCAATCGAGGATATGAAGCAGTTTGTCTTGAAAGCCTTTAGCTTTAAACGTCGGGAGTAAGTTGGAACATATTGGTTGAATACACTGTTATTTATGTAATTTGGTAACACCACTGTCGACGTTATTGCCTCCAACGGATGATAGAAAATGGTAGACGAGCTTCTTTAGCATCATTCAGCACTATATCTAGCCATTATGTTGTATGATTACGTATGCTATCGTTGTACGACGAGTTACTGTGATTCCTTTTTTGTGTGTCTGCGTTGTCGCTGATGTCTTAGCTTATTTAGCTACATGACTCTATGGTGCTTGCGAGCACGTAGTTGTTAAAAAAAAACGCTGATATATAGCCCTTGCAATCGTCGCACCTTTGTACATTATTGTTTATCACCCTTGCAATACACTCATGGTGAATTATTAGTTATTTGTACATTTTAAAGTACTTTTCGCAACAGTAATTTATGCCTGGTTTAATTGTCATACCAACGACTTCATTTACCTTCCACTTACATCAACCAACCATCATCGTCATTAGAGATAAATACTAACCATAATGTTTTGTTTTATTCTTTATATTATTCTTTATTTTATTTTAACCCCATTTTTACATTATTATTAAGTGTTCCCCTATCCACATTGATATATATATATATATTTGGTTTACGTTTTTAATACAGTTAATTGTTTATATGCTCTAAATTCATTTTATTCATTCATACACAGTACTCACCTACTTCTTTCTTTTGCATGATTAGAGACAAAATAACGGGCGTTAACTTATCCGCATGAATATCACCGGGTGTAGCGTTCAAACAAATGCTTGTATGAATGTAGTGTCCGGTGTTGCTATCGAAGTTGGTTAATGTACGTTTTTTTTTTGTTTTAAGTCATGCTAGGTCAAGGAAAACAAATAAGGGGAGAGAAATGTATGAAAAATAGTAGAATTAATCTAAAACATATAAATAGTTAAATGTATTAAATGTAAATCATAAAATATTAAATATATATCATAGTGGGTAGGGGGAGCAATTAGTACTAATACTACAATGGCGCCAATATAAACAAAATAATAAATAACAAATGTAAATAAATCTTAAATTAAAAATAAACAAGTATTATACTTATCAGCTAAGTTGCAACAACTTATGACAATTTTGAATGTTTAATGGATTAATGTGAACTCAAATTCGATTTGCTGACCAAAGTGCATTACATATCGTAAACGGTATTGTGATGTATATCAGAAAACAAAAATAATCCCAAGGACAATACACTAACAATGCACAAGGTTGCGACGAACGCAAGGGTGACATGTTACTTATTAAATAACTACTATGTGCTCGAAAGCACCATAGATCCATATAGCAAAAAACAATAAGATGGCAATGACAACGCAGGTTCCAAAAAAAAAAAAACCGATAGTGCAGAGTCACACAACGATCGCATACGTAATCAAAAACCATAATATCAGGAAGTAAGCTGAAAGATGGTCAAGACGCTCGTTACCCATCTTCTAGCATCCGATGGAGGCAATAACACTAATCGTGGTGTTACCAAATTAATATATAATTCCTTAACCGATGTTTATCCAACAATGCTTTTAATTTTTCATCAATCATTTTACAAGTAAAAAATAACAGTACTTGAGCTTAAAATCATATTTATGAATGACTAAACATATTTATAATTAATATCAAATCTTATAAATGTGATATTTTAACATTGATTTTTATACTTCTGAACAGTTTTTTTTGAATCTACAGGACATTCTATTGTAGAAAGTTTAACAACATCCTAGTGGATATTATACGTTGATGTTCTCTCAAAAGATATTTACCTATGTAAAATTTTTCCTCAATGTTACTCCAAGCGTCATAATTGACACTTGATTGACCAATCATAACGTTTATATCATAAAAAAGTATGATCAGTGGTATCCAGTGAGTATAAGTACAATAATTATTTTAAATTATCCCCTGTTTTGAATCTATGAAGCTACGTTCAAAACCAACAAATCCCTACAAGGATTTGTATTAAATTAAAATTAAATTTTTTATTACATTGTTGCAATATCATTTGAATTCATTGTCATAGTGTTTTGTTACTACCATGTGATACTTATAACTCAATTCATTTATTAGGCTTGGAACATATACTTCAATCACTGAATACCAATGGTATTTCTATGATAACAATGTTTACTATTGACCGCACTTAACATATATTTTAGTATGGAATATGCAGGGTGATTGATTTATCGTTGATTGGTGAATTTCTACTAAAACAATAATACTATTGAGAATTTTATTTTTTCCTTAAGTTAGCACAATTATTTTACTTTTTAAATATTTTTTAAATTTGCGGAAAATATATTAATTAATATAAAAATGAATTCTTGTTAATAATTATTTATTATTCTTTTTGTTTAGTTAATAAGCTTTAAACAATTTAATATTTATAAAAACCAACTGTTGTACTGATGATTTATTTTAATAATAATCATCTTCTTTATGATTATCTCAAGTGAATAACATCATTAACTTCGAAGATAATTTATTTACATCATTTCTTTTTTTCATTAACCAAGCTAAAATAAAATAGTGTTAATTTTAGTGAAGATATTAAATTGAAAATTGATATGCACCTTCATAATATACGTAATTCATATTTTCAAAAGATTTTTTTATTTTTTTTTTTGTAACATCGTCATTAAAAGCTGTATCTATGACGTTATTAAAATCATCTATAGAGATTTTTCCAGTTTTTTCCATATCTTTTTCATGAAATCCTTTAAGCAATTTGTTGAATAAACGCACCATTATTTTTGGAGGTTGGACATAAGTATTATTTAAAATTTGTATAAGATTTCTATAAGTAATAAATACATCCACTAAAAAAAAAATAATTTAAAAAATATTAAAATAGAAAAAAAATAATTTATTTATGCTCGTATTAAAGAATTATTTAAATCTGTAAAACAAAGCATAACTTCATTCCCTAGAATTTTTTTTTAAATAATATTTAAAATAAATAGATTTTTTTAATACAAATATAGTTGAATAAAAATAATTATGGTATGGACATTTAACTTGAAAATTAACACCTAATATTTATTTCAAAAAATAACTTTATTAAACTGAAAATATATATTGATCAAAATCGTAAGTGAAATTAATTACATGTTATGTGATATTTATTAAAATCAAGAAAGATACAACTTGTTTTATAAATTATAAATATTTATCATTTATACATATTAATTTTTTTTTTTTTTGTGTTTATTTATCATATTAATTTCTTCTAATATAATAATAACTTTGTTCTTTTAGTTTATTTAATTATTTATTACCGATTAATAATTTTTTGGTCTATCATCATTAGCGTACCCAAGGAACTTACATGAACCCCTAAATCACTTAATTATTTTATGTATATTTTTGTAGTTGTATTAATAACTTTGTTATTATTTATTTATTGATTTTATTATAAATAAACATTTTTATCCTTGAGGGATAAAAAAAAATTTATTTAACTTCATATTATTGTAGAGTTTTATAAACTTAATAATTTTTCTTATTACAAAAATTTTAAATTCTCAATAGTTTCTGAGAAAATTAGTGTCATACCAGATTTTGATCACCATGTATAACATTTTACTAACTATTTAATGATGTTATTCTAATAAATCTTTTTGTTTCGAACTAAGTATAAAAGAAATTATATTCAATCCCTTATTATATGTAATAATTTATGTTCATTACTATTTAATGGATCCAATTTTAATTTTAATTCTTCTGCTTCCTTGTTATTAATTTCTATCAATTTGCTCCTGACATCCAATATAGAATAAATCATTGTTGACTCTGGGAATATTTTCTTAACTATTGCCTTCATTTTTTCAGGTATTTCATAGGTCTTGAAGTTTGAAAAAAAAATTCAGTAAATAACTATTTTTCAAATAGACATTTTTATAATATGCAAGTATTTATTAAGGGTTCAATACTGAAATTTGATAGCTGGCAAAGTATGTTATATGAAAGAAATACAGAGTGATTTTTTTATCATAACCCACTCAATTACTTGCAGAATAATAATAATTTAAACATTTTTTTTTTTTATTATCTTTAGTTACACATTATTCTTGAATTTTTAACTATGTAATACTCTTTAAGTTCATCCCTTATGCCTTGGAGGGGGTCACTTTGTTTTTTTAAATGGTAACACATATTTTTAATTTAATAAAATGTTTGAGTTTTTAATTTAATAGTAAATGGCATTTGAATTTTTAATATAACTTTATTAGCTTATTAGATATAAACATTTAAAGTTTCAAAATTTTGAGTTAATATACACGTATAATACACAAGGGATTACAAATACAGGTGGCTAATTGGTTTTTTATGACATTGCTGTCTCAGTCACGGATTGTTTATTATCAATTATGATTATCAATAGATATACTTTCTGTATTGTCAGTTAGTGTATTTATAAACTCATAACAATGTGCCTTACTACAATTGATAATAACAATGCTGTGTACCTGCTAATATCGATGTTATAAAAAACCAATTAGCTACCTGTATTTGTAATCCCTTGTGTATTATACCTGTATATTAATTCAAAAATTTGAAACTTTAAATGATTATATCTAATAAACGAATTAAGTTATATTAAAAATTCAAATGCCATTTACTATTAAATTAAAAACTCAAACATTTTATTAAATTAAAAATATGTGTTACCATTTAAAAAAACAAAGTTGCCTCCTCCAAGGCATAAGGATGAACTTAAAAAGTATTACATAGTTAAAAATTCAAGAATAATGTGTAACTAAAATAATGAAAAAAAAAAATGTTTAAATTATTATTATTCTGCAAGTAATTGAGTGGGTTATGATAAAAAAATCACCCTGTATATATATATATAAATCTATATTTTTAAATTATTTTCAATTATTTTACTAGAACATTTAAAGATAAGCATTATGTGTGAGCAAATTAAAACAAAAAATTTTAAGCCATTTTTATTATTTAACGTTTTTTTTTTCATTAATTATAATAAAATTTAAAATTAAAGTGATCTATTATTGCATAGTTGTTCATTAAAAGATCAAAGGATTACATAATTTATAAAAACAACGTTTTTAGTAATCATCAATGGTGTTTTAGGGGATATACAGCATAACACACCAACAAAATTTTAAAATTACATAGAACCTTGAAAATTATTTTTGTACTATTTATATTGAAGAGTATAGGCTCACAAATCAGCGTATAACGTGTAATAAAAATAGAGTATTTTGCAAAAAAACAACTAGTAGTCATTTTTTAATTTAATACATATACGTTTAAATTAAGATAAAAACTGTTTGCATACTGTGACGCAGAAATATGTTTTAGTTGCTATATTAAATTGAAATTATATTTAAAAAATTATTTTTCAGTATTTGAACAAATTTGAAATTTGAAATCATCCTAAATCTACATTTTACTTGTTTTTTTAATAATATTTATAATTTATTTTAAATTGTATTCTAAGACAATGACATTAAATTCTTAAAATTTTATTTCAGTTAAAGAGCTGATATACGGAAAATTGGTTAACTTTTTAAATAAAATATATCAGATTCAGAGGCTTTTTATGAAATTAGCAACAGCTACTTTGTTCTTATTAATTAACTAACTTTTTCAACTTAGTTTTTGAAAATGTTCCGGAAATACTGCGTCCTTTAAACATATATCAAATTAAAGCTTATTTTATGTACTATAAAATGAAAAAAAAAAAATTTGTCCCGACGACCTATCTGCTATGCGAAAATGGCAACCGTATTCAAAAATATGCCATTTTAATATTATGGATAATGTTGCTTTTGTAGTTATCAATCAATTTCTTAGAATTAAACACTATCTACAGATTTGCATCGAAGCGTTTCTTATGATAGTTATTTTAATCACTGTCAGATTAAATCTATACTGGACCCAACTATGCAACGTCTCCACTATGCCGCGACCCCACTGTGCTGTTTTTCAATTAATTTTGACTTAGAATATTTTTTTTTTTAACTAAATGACACATAGAAATTTTAAAGTGAATTTTGTTTTGGTGAATCTTTTAATTTAGTTAAATTTGTTCATTAAATAATAATGTTTTATTTTTCTTATTGTGGAAATAAATATCAAATAATATTTTATAGCTGAATATTTCAAAATGTCATTAAGTGGCTTGCCGATTGCTGACCTTAGTGCTATTTAGCACAGCTGATAATTCTCATGTGATCAAAAGTTTCAATTTCTTTTTACTTTTTGCTTTTTTTGATTTTTTTTCATTGATAAAATCATCGTCGGAATTAGTATTATCACTAGAATGGTTTTCTTCTGTACTTAATGATGTAAAATCATAAAAATTACTCAAATTTTGATTAGTAACTTTTTCTTTATAGAATTTTTGTTATTCTTTTCGTTTATCTTTACGATTCTCTTTTTGCGTGGTAAAAACGTCCACTGTAGACATAAAACCTCTTCTCCCTGCCATCCGTTGTGCCAGTACAAACTGTCTATCTTCATCAATTTAAATTTTTTTTAAAGCATCAGCATCATCGATATCGAAGAGATTGGCCATTTTTATATGAAACCCACATTCGTGTTGTCGGTGAAGCTCTGTTTTTCTATTTTTATGTTTGAAAAGATTTAGCCATTGATTATAAAGTTTTTAAACTGATTTATAGCATTATCTTTTCAAGTTGTAACTTCTTCGATCAATAAATGCATATTTGAACAAATTTTTTTCAATACGATAAATATGAAAGAAAAACCCTAATACTTCACCATTAGACGGCAAACGATTACCTGGTACAGTTGAAATAGGCTGACCAATTAAATAAATATAACTATTACGTCGCATTGTCATTTTTATTTTTACTGAATAAATATATATATAATTAAATTAGCACTGATTCACATTTAAAGCACACTGACATATAATAATTAGAGTGACATGAACATCAAAACAGCGCACTGTCAACTAAAATATAATTTTACAATGATAATAGACGTACGTCAACCATTATTCACATTGTCATAGTATAATAAGTTATACACTGTACAATACATAGGAATAACCCTGTCAAAGGTGTAGATAAAATGTTTTATTTATTGATATAGTAATAATACAATCGTATAAGAAAATATTACAATTGCGATAATACTAATACTTATAAGTATAGCATAGGAAACATACCGTAAGTTATTCTGTACAATAGAATATTTAAATTGCTTGGAATGGCTCAAAAATAATTTTTTTTATAAGTATAAATGAAGAAACTATGTTTAGAGTCTACAGAAAAATTTAGGTGGTGGGAGGACAACATTTTTTTAAGTAATTTTTTTAGACCACCCTAATAAATATATAAAAAACGCATAATTTCATTACTGAATTTAAGAGATACTGCATTATTAAAAGAGTTACTTTACAAGGCATGATTAATTGAAGACTTTTGAATGGATAATTATTTAACTTTATTAATACCTTTTGTACAAGATTTTTGTATTTATTTACTAACACGTTGAATACTTATATTCCTCACTATATAGTTTAATATACTAATATATTTTTGATATTTATATTAACCCGTAAGTGGTATGGTGCGGTCTAATAGACAGCTGCAATTTTTATTTTTATTTAGCTGATAAGATATTGATGTTATGTTCACGGATATAAGATTTACCTTTTTTGGAGGTAGTATTAAAATGATGAACCAAGTTTTTGAAGGTAAACTTGTATTGCTCTAGTCGTCAAAGCTGTTTAAAAATGATAAGCGGTCTGGTAGACCGCACCATACCATAAATGTAATTTTTTTTTTCTTTTCAAAAATCGACTAAGTCCATTGCTATTGATATCATCGATGCACAATCAAAAAGGTTATGACGATGATATCCAAAAACCTGAGATAATTTCTTCATACTATAATATTACGAAAGGTGGCGTAGATGCTCTGAACGAAAAATGTTCCATTTATTCTACAGGACTCCGTACACGTCGCTGGCCGTTGGCTATATTTTACCGACTTTTTGATATTACTGGAGTAAATTCGTATGTCTTGTATAATTCATTAAAAAAAAACAAATCAATTACGAGGGCCGATTTTTTAAAACTTTAGCGTTTGAACTTGTAACTCCTGAATTGGAGCGACGATTTGAAAATACATATATCCTTTGAGAAATAAGGAGTAATATTGAAAGAATTCTTGGAAAATCTAAAAACCTAAAGAATACAACATTGTATGAAGACAAACTGGAAATACGAAAAACTTGTCGCATAGTCCTCCAATAAAGAAAAGAAAAACCATGTATCAATGTAAACTTTGTGGAGATGCAATATGTCTGCAGTGCAGCAGAAAAATATGTATAAATTGTATTGGAAATTACAATTGATAATGGTAACATTGTTTCCGAAATACGTATCCACGACTTTTCATTAATTTTTTGTGGCTTTGAGTTTAATATTTTTTAGTTTTTTTAAATTAATAATATTTTTAATATAGTTTTAATTTTACATTAAGTATAATATTTTTTTATTTAAAAGTCGAAAAGGATAATTTAAAAAAGAAAAAATGTTTTGTTTATATTTTGATGACAATTTATAAATCCTATAAGAGTTTTTTTGACTACTGTTATTTTTTAAAAAAAATTTTAATTATAATTTTTTTTTTTTTTTATTCTATTTTAATCTATGTCTAGTTTAATATTTTAATGGTTGTGAAGTAAAAATGTATTTTAAAATGCTTCAGGACATAACGAAGGTCAAGTACTTAATTGCATGGCAGATCATAAAACTTCCTGAAAAATGTAGTAGTTACTTTACATGATTTAAATTAAAGTCGAAAAAAAGTTTGTCATATCTCATTTAATACTACTAAGATATTTTTCTACCAAAAATGTGATGGAATAATAAAAAAATGTGGTCAATATAATACATAAAAAATTAAGAGGTCCAGGAGACCGCACCATACCATTAGTGTGATTTTTTTCACCGTACCACTTACGGGTTAAGTTTAGAGTAATTTCACTTAAATATCTAGATATCAATATAAAACTGAAAGAAGTTTTACTTAATTGGCATAATTTTATATTTATTAAATCTTTATCTCACTTTTATGAATTATTATTTACTGTAAAAAATAAAGCTTCTGATGATTTCATATCAAAATAATTACATACAATTAACGATTCCTTTGATGAAAATATAATAATATAAAATTATTATACAGGCTAAAAACATTTTCATGTTATATACAATATAAAAACAACTATTTTGTTTCTATAGACAAAAACAAATAATTATTTATTTATTTGATAAATTTACATGGAAATTACCTGAATTTACCTATGTATTTCTAGAATTTTCGACTAATGAAAGATCATATTGTATTATATTCATTTTTTCTAGTTAAATTGTAATTTATTTAAAGTTGGAAAAAATGCATTCGAACAACGTGACAAATACAATTTTATTATTTGAAAAATTAATAAAAAGCGCTGAAAAGAGCAATGTAACAAAAGTGATTATTACAAGAACAAAAGAAAGTGAACATAATTTTGATTTAAATAGGCCAAATCAAAAAGATGATCAAGCAATTATATCTAGTGACGCCAAAGTTTCCAATTTTACAACTACAGTAATCAATAAAAACGGAGAGCTCAAAAAGAAGAAGTTTAAAGGTGAGTCAAGAGTACAATCAGTTTAATTGAATAGTGATAAAGATAGCAGCAGCCCCATTTCTGAACGCCAGTTAAAAAATAGTACTGTTAATAATTTCAGAAATATTGATCCAAAATTTGTAATTCACCAGCCATTTTATTAATTAGATTGTTAATAAATAAATAAAGTAGTTAATTATATATGTACCTAATAGAAAATATTAAGTTATATGCATAAGTTGTAATAAATGATTCTAAAAGTAATTAGTAGCTGATAAATAATGTAGTATAGGCAATTATAATATTTAAAATTGATTTTAAATGTAAATGAATAGGGTTATATTAATCTTATTCTTCTTTTTAAAATATATAGTATTTATTACTTCAGATAAGGCAATTCCAATTGTCAAGTATATAGTCATATTTAAGTATAAATAATAAATAAGCAGTTATGCGTTTCATTTAAAAATTATAAAAAGTAATTTGTTTTAAGGAATTTCGAACAAAATTGCTTTTTTTGAAAAGAAAGCAACAGAAATTAAGAATTCTAGCAATACAGTGATCAAAAATCAAAGGGAAAATCTATGGAGTAGATTAAATAAACTAAACCAAATTAAAGAAAAACTTCATGTAGGAGGTAATGGTGGTCAATACGTACTAGGAGGNCAAATTAAAGAAAAACTTCATGTAGGAGGTAATGGTGGTCAATGCGTACTAGGAGGAAGACAATATAAACACGACCAAGACATTACAGAGGAAGAATACAAAAATGATATAGATGGTAATATAACTAATAACGTAATAAAAAGAAACGAACATTTTCGAATTGAAGGTGAGGCTGAAGGCCATGTAGAGGAGGAAATTGATTTTATACATGAACGAGAATTGTCAGAGAGGAACAAAACTGATAATAATATTAGGATAACAGATAGCACAGAATTAAGGAACCAATTACTAAAAGTAGAAGGTAAGTGTGAACAATACGTACTAGGTGTGGGTGAAGACAAACAAGATCAATACATTTTAAATGAAGAGAACAAAACTAAGGATGACATTTCAATCTATGTAGATGAAGGTGTATCGCCTATTTTTCAAGCCAATAACTCGTCCAAAAATAATAAAAAGAAAAAGAAAAGGAAAGGAAAGAAACCTTCCCGAAGAATATGAAATATTAAACAATTGTTTACAATGCTTATGATTTCAATGTAACTCATACAAATGAAGATTAACATTTTAAGTTAACTTATAAAATGTCCTTAAAAAAAAAATAACAATAATAGGAATATAAATTAATCTTACAACAATTTTATGTATTAACTAATAATTTTAATTTGTCTAAATAAATATATTTAAAACGAAAAGCATTTAATAAGTTGTTATCATCCAGTTAAATTCTTAATAAGATCATTAAATAATACAAAAATAAATATGGCNAGACCAGTCGGCATATTTGGGTATGGTGTGTATTTTGACCAAGTTTTGGTATTTGGTCTATTGTTGAGTTGTAGAGTCCGAAGATTTATAACAACAAAGATAAGTAGATATAAAATGAAATAATTAAGGTTCCTCTTATAAAGATATTATTAATCACCCAACTGGTATGTACCTGTTGTTGTAATAATTTGAAAAAAAAAATTTAATAATAATAATAATAAAAGATAGAGTTAAAAAAAAAATAAAGGATTGTAGTAACACATTTTAATACATGTAATAATTAATACTTATATTTAATAAAATATATCGCCAAATCAGTGTTTCCCCGTGGATAAGATGAATAATAAAATAATACCCTTACACAAGATTTAACTACATTTTACGCATTCCATAAAACGCTCACG
>NW_026099576.1:21635377-21645056 GCF_025091365.1 Daktulosphaira vitifoliae
AAACATAAATGAGGTAAGTGTTATTACATAATTTTTTATAAAATTAATATTAATAATTAAAAATTCACTTGGGAGACTAGGGGTCAATTCATATGAAATCATTCAGATTAACCTGCAAACATTTATTGGAAATATTACACCTAGTATACACACCTTATATATATACAAAGTGATTCTATAGACATAAGCCTGTCAATATTTCTGAAATGAATAAAAATTTTGAATTTTTTCAGTTACTTATTAAATTACACTTATTCATTTTTAGGTCCATTCTTTATGTTTTATAAAAGTATCAAATTTAGTTTTAGCTTCGATACGAAGCTGAGTGAATTAAGGTATTAATATGACTATGCTGATTTTTTTGTGTCTGTTATCGTTTTTTTCAGCTTTTATTGAACCGATTTCTTTCAACGATATGTCGAAAGATCACAAATTGTATCTAGTCAAAGACATTACCCTCGAAAATTGAAAAAATTTCCGTTGTTCCTCGTAAATAAGGAAAATCTAAAAAAAAATTACAAATTTAAAAATTTAAAAATTGCTAATTTTCTAAATTTTTTTTTTTTTAAAACTGTCAACTTTTTTAATAATGAATGTATCAATATAATTTTTTTATAGATGCATAATGTCTTTACCTTTCATTTTGTATTTTTTTTTTAATAAATTTGACCCTTTACCTGCCCCAGTAGGAGATTTAAAATGACAACTTTTTTACAAAAAAATAACTCTTTCAACTAAACTTCTTAAAGTGTTTCGGAAATACTGAAACTTTTATGTATATTTTAAATTAAAGCCTATGTAATGTTCTTTAATACGAAACAAAAAATTAGAACTTCATTTTGTTCTCATGGTGAAAATAGCTACCGTATTTAAAAATATGATATTTTTGTGTTAAAATACTCGATTTTATATTTTTTATTTATTTATTTATTTTCAAAATCAGTAAATTTCGAAATTATTAAAAAATTTTTTTTAAATTGCTATAACTTTTTCAAACATTTATGAATCTATATAATTTTTATAGATATATGAGGTATTTACCTATTATTTTGTATATTTTTTTTGTAAATCTGACCCTTTTCTTGTCCACGAAGGGGTTTTAAAATGGAAACTTTTCCACAAAAAATTAACTTTTGAATACTAACACTTTTATATATATCTTAAATTAAAACTTATGTAATTTACTTTAATATGGAAATAAAAATTTTATTTTGTCTTCATGGTAAAAATGGCTACCGTATGATTCTTTTATGTTAAAATTCTCGATTTTATATTTTTAACTTTATATTCAATAACTGTTTAAAAAATGTATGGACCAATAAAAACTTTTATGATGAATAGTATTTTATATTTCTTTCATACAACATACTTTTTTTTTAAATTGCACCATTTTCCTTTATACAGGGGGGAGGTTCAAAACTAAAAATGCATATAGAAAGTAGACATTTTTCAACTTAATTTTTGAAAATATTCCGGAATTACTGTACTTTCATATATAACTTAAATTATAGTTCTTGTAATATACTTTAATAAGAAAAAATAATGTCGAACTTAATTTTGCCTTCAAGGTGATTTTCAATTTTAAGTTAGAAAATTTTTTTTACTCATTTATCAAACATATTTAATCACATATTAAAATTATTTTAATATGTGATTTTTTTTGCTCTCTTTTATTTAGTCAGTTTTCACTTTTTTTAACGCTATATCAAATGATCACAACTATTATATAGTTAATGATATTACCTAAAAATTGAAGAAAAAAATCCTCTTTATCCAATAAAAAGCCAACCAGCTTTCTCCATACAGACAATTAATATCATTAATTTCTAATAATTTGAAAATATTTATTGTCAAATTAGGTTTGATATGATAATAGGTTTCAACTACAAATTTATATAGTTTTTCTTTGTAATCTAATAATTTTTTATCTCTATTTGTGTGTGTTACTACCAGTCTATAATATTCCAATTTTTTTTGTAACATGTTTCATTTCTGAAAAAAACGATTTATAGTTTCACCTGAATTAAACAATGAATTTTTACAATTATATAAAAATTGTATAATACGTTCAATTAAGTAGATCTTGTTAACAACATTTTGATTGTTTTTTTTAGTTTAAGTTAATCATTAAAATTAATCAAATGCTTAATATATATAAATGATATTTTGCACTAATTATTTTTAATATATTAAAAATCAAAATCAGTAATGATTTGAAAACAAGTATTTTTTTGTTTTATTGATTTCTTTATATGTAAATACTCATTTTTAATAATTAATAATAATATCAAACTTAGAAGTGATATAAAAAGTTTTATTTCATATTTGAAAACAACGCGAAAAGTTGATTTAGAAAAGTATATTTACGATTCCAATAAAAGTTCCATGTAGACCAATGTATTTATTCATAAGTTATAAATAAACTTTTTATCAAATATTGCACCAAGCCCTTGAATTTTTATACATGTTTGTCATAATAGTAACAAAATATACTACTTTATAATTTTTTATGACTTCTTCGTGAAAATTACAATATTAAATTATTAAACATTAATTTCATACTATATTTAATTGCTATAAAAATATTATTCATAAATTAAACATTACATCTAAGAACTACTGATCAAGATATAATTTAGAAAATAGGAGTTTATGTAGCTTTTGTAAACATCATCTATTGATTTGTCATAAGAAACGCTTTGATGGTTTCTTATGACAGTGAATATGCTATGTTGATACTTTGCCACAACCCCACAGTGCTACCGTTTTATCAATTGAAAATATTTATTTTTAGTTTGATGATTTAATGGTTTTTATTTTTAACTAAAAGCGTTTGGATTTTTATTTAAATTTATTCATTTGCTTGTTTTATCAATTTAAAAATTCAATTTTTTTTCATTTACTATTAAATTAAAAACTCAAATATTTTATTAAATATTATAATAATTTTTATTAATTATTAATATTATAATTAAAAATATGTGTCTCGACTTAAAAAATGTAATTGACACCCTTACAAGGCATAAGGGATAAACTTAAAAATTATTACATAGCTAATAATTCAAGAATACTATGTAACTAAATGTAAGCAAAAAAACACATTTATATTATTTTTGTTCTGTGAATAATTCAGTGGGTTGATTTTAAAATACTCCACTAAGTACATAAAATTATACACAATGTGCAGATTTTCATCAAAGCATATCTTATGATAGTGACTTTAATCACTTTCAAAATTCATCTATACTCGACCCAACTATGTCATGTCACCAATGTGCTACCATTTTATTTGATAATATTTAAAATAGGATCATCTATTTAATAAATAATTAAACAAATAATCAATTAACTCATATAAGCGAACAATATTCATAGTAAGGTTTTCATCAAATATTTTAGAAAATTATAAAAGAGTTAAATTAAAACAATAGGTTAATTTTTTTTTGTTTATATTCGTTCATCCATGATGATAATTTAAAAAAATCTATTATAAATAAATTAAAAAATATACATAAATCTTTTGTTATTTTATGATTAAATTAGTAAACAAAATAAAATAAAATTCTTTTTTAAACTTTTTTAAAATTAATTGATATTTTAAATGACGAAAAAAAGTATACCACTTTGAAGCTTTAAATAGTAGTAGGGTTATATACGATTGATTTTGAAAAGAATATCACTAATTATTAATTACTGTAATTAATATAAATTATTATTTTTATTTTTTATAGTCAAATATTATTTATATTTTTATTTAATATTATTTTAGATATTTTTTAATTTTACATGTTGTACATTACTCTTAAGCAGACATTTACTATTAGCTCGTCGTTAATTTAATACTAGTCAGTACTCGTATTGTTTCTATTTTAACCCACAAATGTTAACGTTCTTTCGTACTTAACATATATTAATATATTTTACATCAACGTGTGTTTGCCAGCTATCAAATTTCAGTATTGAACCCTTAATAAATACTTACATATCATAAAAATGTCTATTTGAAAAATAGTTATTAACTGAATTTTTTTTTCAAACTTCAAGACCTATGAAATACCTGAAAATATGGAGGCAATAGTTAAGGAAATATTCCCAGAGTCAACAATGATTTATTCTATTTTGGATGTCTGGAATAAATTGATAAAAATTAATAACAAGGAAGCAGAAATATTAAAAGTAAAATTGGATCGATTAAACAGTAATGAACATAAATTATTACATATAATAAGGGATTGAAAATAGTTTCTTTTATACTTAGTTCGAAACAAATAGATTTATTACAATAACATCATTAAATAGTTACTAAAATGTTATACAGGAGATCAAAATCTGGTAAGACACTTTTTTTTCTCAGAAACTATTGAAAATTAAAAATTTTTGTAATAAGAAAAATGATTAAGTTTATAAAACTCTACAATAATATGAAGTTAAATAAATTTTTTTTTTATCCCTTCAGGGATAAAAATGTTTATTTATAATTTTTTTAAATGGGAACCACTATTTTTGATTTGATATGATAGAAAAAAAATTACAAACAATTTTGTTCTTATAATTTTTTTCATCCGAACAACAGCCTACGTTTTATAATTGTTTAAAGATTTTGACTTCCAGAAAAAATATTGTCATTTATTACGTTTCATAATATCGGTGGCATTGAAACCGGTATTTTTGTTAGATCCTTTAGTCTTACAAAACCATAGACTTAGGTATTAGTAATACATCGAAAACCCGATTTGAATCTATTATTGTTATCACTCATTTAGTGCGTGGTACATTTTTATAGCTAATTTACTTGTCATAACTTAATCAATAAAATTTGGTTTATGCAACAGCAAATAAAAATAATGATTTCTGTATTTAATACAGTAAAATGACAATAGAAATTTGGTCTAAAATCACTTAACTTTTACAAGCTGTAATAGACGAACGGTTAATCGGATAAAAAAATTATAAGAACAAAATTGTTTGTAATTCTTTTTTCTATCATATTATAAAGTTAAAATTAAGGGTTCCCATTTAAGACAATTATAAATAAGGGATTTTGTCCTTGAAGGGACGAATAAAATAATGGTTTGACTACATATTATTGTAGAGTTTTTTGAACTTGATATTTTTTTATATAATAAAATTTAAAATTCTCAATATTTTCTGAGAAAATGAGTGTCTTACCAGATTTTGATCATTCTGTATATGAGTAAACATGAAATTAATATTTCGGATTCTATTTCGTTCCTTAATTTGTTCCATATAACCCTTTGAGATATTTACAATAAAATAAATAATTATATCCATTTAAGTCCGAAACACTTCATAAAATTGTAAAATATTGGTACTTTATAATTGTTTCAAGTTCCATTAATATAAATATTAAAGTTATTGTAGGATAAGGAAAAGAAAACCGAAAATTAAATTGATTTATTCAAAAAGTATTTACCATATAAACTTGAAACTGGGTAGAAAAATTACTTGATAAATGGAAATCAATTGTTAAAAACTGATTGTATAATATTATTATAATATAAAATTAATCAAAATGAAAGGACAATTTGTCAATTTTTATAATGCTGGTTCAAAAATTGTTATCAGCAAATCATTTTATTGGTTAGATCATTTTTATATATAAGCAAGTTAAACAATTGAAAAACTTGCTACTTCTTTTACAAAGAGTAAAATAGGATAGATTCAAATTTACATATATTTTTTTTTGAACATTTTAAAATTACAGTACTTTTTAATTGTTTTAATTTTTATTGTCAAGTAGAGTTCTAATAAACTTATATGATTCTTAAATTAACTATTTAGTAACTAAAATTTTGTTTAATTCTAAAAAAAATTATCTTTTATGAATAGGTCTAAACGTGATAAAAACCTTATTAGTACAACTAATTTATTCTGGAATTTGTAAACGATGGAAAAAATTAACTAATTAACTTAACTAATTGTTAACACTGTAATAACAATTCGAAGGGCATGTCAAATTTATTTTCTAATTTTTTTTGTTCTGTTTATTTAGTCAGATTATAATCTTTGGAATATAATTATAGTAATTTACAGCAAAAAAATTAACTTGATACATCAAACTTTGCTATATTTAAATCTGAATAATTCTTAAGAATCAAATAAAATATCTAAATATTTCATTAAAAGAGAATGATGAAAATTAATGTCAGATATATCATAATTAAAATGATAAGGATCGTGTTTTTAGAGTAGGTTATAGTATGGAATTTGTGGATATTCAACTAAAAATTTCAAATAATTAACATTGCAATATTTTTCCCAAGAGAAAATTAAATAATGAAAATAAGAACATTTTTCGTTAAAACTTATCATCAGTAATGGGTAAAATATTATCTTAACTTTTTCATTAAACGGACTTTGAAGCAGCTACTAATAAACAATATTTCATATAAAAAATACTATACTGTTATGCCACCGACACGAAAACACCTTTTGGTGGGGGCACTCAGTATTTCCGCCTGTTATGGACACGACTTGACTAACTAAAATTTAATGACAATACTCTTTGACAGAACAAATGTAAATTTTATTATTACTAAACACAATATTACATAAATTAATCTACCATTAGTACACAATTATATATTTAAATTCTTTATATGCAACCTGGTTACTTCGTTTAATCGTATACAAGGACCAGACACGTTCTTCACAACATGAACCCGTGGATGGGCATCCAAAATTTCTTTTTGCTATTGAACTGGCGATCACGGAACTTAGCTGTGGGCTCTCAAGTTGAGGCGCTCCATTGTCCGTCATAGGATCGTTCTTAATAGCATAAGCGCCAAAACCAGACTCGCCGTACACACCGAACGCGCAACAAAAACTCGATCGCGTGAACCGGCGGTACGCAAGTGGCGTTATTTTTTTGACTATTCATAAAATGAACATTTTTATATTAGAGTTTAAAGGAGTGCGACATAATAATGCGTAATGATAAAAAAACTATAACTCAACATTTTCCATCATTATAAATCAATTAAAAATTTAATAACTGCCAATATATTTTAACATTTTCAACGACTTTTAATTCTCTTAGTTGGGTTATTAACCCAACTAACATTCTCTAAAACTTAGACTATAATATTCAAATATTTAGTAACAGTGGCGTAGCCAGAAATTCATATTGAGGAGAGGGACAATGTAAAAAAAAATTACAAAATATCAATTATTATACCATTTTTATCCCTCATGACTTCATTTAAAGAGTATAAAGAATACATGGAAAAAATACAAAATTATCCACTTATTTAGGTTTAAACGATCAATTATTAAAATAGTAAATAGATTAAAAGATATATAAATAGCAGTGACTCTTAATAAACAAAACGAAAAATGACTATGCTGAAGTAATATATTTATACATTAAATATTACATTTTGTGAATGGCGAGACCTATTTCCCTAAATCCTTTTACATGAGAAGCCAGTCAAAGTATTAAATTAGTACCTAAAATCAATAAATAAATAATAACAAAGTTATTAACACAACTACAAAAATATACATGAAATAATTAAGTGATTTAGGGGTTCATGAAAGTCCCTTGGGTACGCTAATGATGATAGACCTAAAAATTATTAATCGGTTATAAAGAAATAAATAAACTAAAAGAGCAAAGTTATTATCATATTAGAAGAAATTAATATGATAAATTAACACATAAAAAAAAAAATTAATTTGTATAAATGATAAATATTTATAATTTATAAAATAAGTTGTATCTTTCTTGATTTTAATAAATATCACATAATATGTAATTAATTTCAATTACGATTTTGATTAATAAATATTTTCAGTTTAATAAAGTCATTTTTTGAAATAAATTTTAGGTGTTAATTTTCATGTTAAATGTCCATACCATAATTATTTTTATTCAACTATATTTGTATTAAAAAAATCTATTTATTTTAAATATTTAAAAAAAAAATTTTAGGGAATGAAGTTATTCTGTGTTTTATAGATTTAAATAATTCTTTAATACGAGCATAAATAAATTATTTTTGTTCTATTTTAATATTTTTTAAATTATTTTTTTTTTAGTGGATGTATTTATTACTTGTAGAAATCTTATACAAATTTTAAATAATACTTATGTCCAACCTCCAAAAATAATGGTGCGTTTATTCAACGAATTGCTTAAAGGATTTCATAAAAAAGATATGGAAAAAACTGGAAAAATCTCTATAGATGATTTTAATAACGTCATAGATACAGCTTTTAATAACGATGTTACAAAAAAAGAGATTAAAAAATCTTTTGAAAATATACATTACGTATATTATGAAGGTGCATATCAATTTTCAATTTAATATCTTTACTAAAATTAACATTTTTTTATTTTAGCTTGGTTAATGAAAAAAAGAAATGATGTTAATAAATTACCTTCGAAGTTAATGATGTTATTCACTTGAGATAATCATAAAGAAGATGATTATTATTAAAATAAATCATCAGTACAACAGTTGGTTTTTATAAATATTAAATTGTTTAAAGCTTATTAACTAAACAAAAAGAATAATAAATAATTATTAACAAGAATTCGTTTTTATATTAATTAATATATTAATAGCTGGCGGCCCAGCGGAAAATATTAGCGAACGATTGTTGCATTCTTTGTAATGTGGAAAAGTGGTGTAACATTTGATCAGCGACGGTTTTTTTGTTAATGATAGTGAGAATTACTGTCTTTTGTTGATAATTCGGTAGTTATTCCGACTTTAATAAGCCATAATTATGCCACGGCTATTGTTTGGCAGGCAATCGTAAAAACGCCGGTTTTTCTTCATGAATGTGACATAATATTGTATCATGTGATAATAAATCGCGCGATTCCAGGTCCGCGGGATTATCAACCGTATTGATATAAAACCATTTACACCCCAGTATTAATTGCTGTATTTTAGCGATTCTGTTTGTTACAAATACTTTAAAACCTTTGGCTAACGATTAACCACGATAATATGACGGTGAGTCGATCTACACATTGATCTTTGGAAAATCAATGTTTAAACATTTTTTTACGAGTTTTAACGTTGTCGCGAGTAATAAAGCAGTATATAGTTCAAGACACTGTAATTTGATATTTATGAGTTATGATTGGCTCTACTTTGGTCTTATAAGTGACAAAATTTATCATAGTGTGACCAAAAAGGTCTACTACCCGCAAATAAACAACGGCCGCGTAACCACGTAAACTCCTCTGGTAGATGACTGTGCCATTCAAGACCCGATTGCGATAACCTTTGCATAAATGTTTTGATCCATAAGAGTGTAGGCCCGAGCGTACCTATAGAATCGAAAAGTCTGGCGATGGTAGAACGTACCTTGCGTTTCGTGTAATAAATTGCCCACCATCATTGCTTTCCTCCTCAGTCCCTAGTATCGTTTCACAATTTTTCTTGATTGGTAAATACAGTGCGTGTCTACGTCACTTGCCGAGGACTTGAAAGTTAGCTTGCCTATACGGAACGCCTGAACTCATAAGTAATCGAAACATTCGTTCAAACTTAATCATCAGTGAGCGTATCATAATGTTTACACTATTAAAAGTGTAGCAATTGAAATCAATTTTACTAATTTGTATAAATGTAAATTAAATTTATAAAATAATTTCTTTATGTAACTCAGACAAATTGTATTATTTCTTGAATAACACATA
>NW_026099576.1:21646490-21648241 GCF_025091365.1 Daktulosphaira vitifoliae
AAGACGTATCGAAAAAAGAATAGAACTCCTGTCATCAACATCAACATACGTACAAATCCTCATTATGTTGGCAAACGTCCAAATAAACGTAAAATTATAAAATTTTATAAAGATCTTTTAACATTTGATGAAGACGAGGATTCAAAGATTCAAAAGCCTGAAACTTCCAAGACGTTTCAATCAAAGAAGAGACCTCATCTCGACGACGTTAACGATTCACGTAAAAAACTTAGACTAACAAATAAATATGAAGACAAAGTAAATAATGCTTATACTCTTAATTCAAATCGTAAGAATAAAACTCCTGACGTGTCAAACGTCGAGATATCTACTGAAAACAAATCAAATCCAATTAATGTGGAAATACCATCCGACAAAGTCAATCATATGAGTAAGTGTCATTTTTTTTATAATAATATACACATGTGCATAGGATGAGTGGGTAAAGTATGTCAGCTGTCCCCCACTCTTGATATTTTGTGTCTTGCTAATATTGCGATTTAAAACACTATACGGCCTCAATATGTATTGAAAATTTAGACTGGGTAAAAAGCCTAGTTGTCTCCACCTAAATAACGCCTTTGTTTTTCTTATAAAAAAAAAATCAAATTCCATTGTTAGAATATATATATAACAGTTTGATAGTATCAGCTAATATAAATAATATATTTTTAAATTTATTATTAGTGTATTTTAGAGTTATATTTTGTTTTAATGTTTCAAGTAATAAATTAATGAAGTATATTTCATAGAGCTTTAGTTTTTAATAATTAAATTTAGTCTAATTAAGTCACTTAATTATACATATAACACTTAAACCATAAAATAATCTAACATTTAACTAACGTTTTGGAGGGTGCTAATTGGATTTCTTTTTACCCCAAACAATTATACAGGATGTCCAACTAGGTTAGACATATTTTATTATTTTTGATCAAATAATAATTTCGTTGAAATAATAACTTAATATGTACTTGTCCTAATATTATCATCGACCCACAAAACTTTTTTGTAAGATAAGGCTGAATAATGGCTATTTTAAAATTTTGAAGAAAATAAAATTTCAACAAAATTATTGTTGTATTATAATTTATAAGTCANACTTTAAACACATTTTTCATTTTTGATTTGAAAATAACATACGAATTCTTATGAAATTATCATAGTAATATTTATTTTTATATATTCCTTTTTAAAGTTCCAATGGTGTTTATAAAAAAGATTTGGTCATTTTATAATAATATAATTACTTTTTAATATAAAAATGATTTAATTTGTATAAAATTGTTATCAAAACATTAATTTATAATTTTGACATTTATAGATCCTTTTGTGTTGCTCAAAAGAATTCCGCAAGAAATTATAGACTCCTATGTGTTTAATAAAACAATTAATACAATCGAACTAGAAAAATTAGTAAATAACATAGAACTATCTAACAATGTTGATGGCATAAATAATTTTGATACATCAACTGATAATCCTACAAAAAATAAAAATTTATCTACGAATAGCTCTACAAAGAAAGTTTCTAAGAAAAAACGATCAAAAAGATCTAGATTCAATTGATGAACTAATCTAAACATTTAATTTTGATAAATCATGACCAAGCAATTTACCTTATAACTCTTACATTTTTTGCCGCAGAGACTATAGATTTAATTTAAACAAATTTTTATTGAACTATACTCTGCGGATGACTTATAATTGTTGAAAAATCAACAGTGTTGTATTATAAACAACTTTCAAGT
>NW_026099576.1:21650556-21651683 GCF_025091365.1 Daktulosphaira vitifoliae
TTTTTTTTAGTCTTATTACTTTCTGGAAGTTTCTTCCAATAGGTTTTTATAGACTCAGAAGAGTATGATTAATTTTTCTTTCAGCAATTTTAATTGAACATTAATTACTAAAATTATTTTTAACTTATATTAAAAAAAATTAAAATAGTATGAAACTGTGTAAGTTTTGCTACAAGTCTAATATGAGTTATGCTAAGAATTAGTAAGTTTTGGTTATATATAAGTAGAATTAATTTTTTCTTATTTAAAAATTCTGTGTGTCATCTAAAATTAAAAATATATTAACTCATCGTTAAAAAAATTTAATTTTGTGACATGAGTTTTATAATCAATGTTAAATTATAAGTAAAACCATTATAATCTCCAGTGGTGCTCAAAAAAAAGTTAAAAATATTAAGGAGTAAAAAATTATTTATGTAAAGTTCTTTTTGTTTAAAATCTAATATACATTTATTGAAATCAGTTTAATATTTCCTTGAAAAAAATATCTGAATAGCCTTTCCTTTTTTTAATAATAATTAAATTTGTTGGACAATTTTCTCAGTGGTCCAGTGAGAAAAAAAATCTTAAATTTAATGAGGGCCTTCTGAGCCAGACCGACACTGCGAAAAGATGATTATTTTGCCAATGTTTTCATCTCGTTATCATAACGCGTATCCTGCAAATACAAATGTATTGTTTTATAAATACAAAATGAAGTTTTTTTAAAAATTTGAATTAATTTTATATGTACTTTTTAGAATATGAAAGCATATTCCAAATAAATTTAAAATTAATTTTCAAAATAAAATCACGTAATGTAATGTATTATGTTTTGTAAAAATGTAATTTTATATATATGTCTTATAAAAAAAGTTGTACAGTTTCAATATTACATTATTATATTTGATTTCCATTTAATGAGAAAAAATGAATAATTGTTTGATTATCAATCATGATTATAAATTAAAATATTTCACTCTATACGTATATTTGACAAAACTTCAAATAATCATAATGCAAATGAAAAAAAATTGAACTATTATTTAATGAATTGACTGCATATTTTTAATCGAGTTAGTTAAGTTTAAAACCAATTTACTTAGCAGAAGATTTTTGTAAGTTTATGATAAATCATAAACTATTGT
>NW_026099576.1:21652509-21656676 GCF_025091365.1 Daktulosphaira vitifoliae
CGTTTATATTGACAAACTAATAGATTATTTTTGTTTGTTGATTTCTACAAGGTATAAATATTATCGAAATAGTATGGTCAGATTGGGCATTACCTACTTAAAAATACCTATTATTATTAACTGTGTTGATTACATGCGATATCATAAACTACAGCATTTTAGTTTATATCTTTACATCAATAATAAACGTTAAGTTTAACATTGAGGGTTNGCGTTAACGTTTAACATTGAGGTTTCATCGAGATAATCTGTAGTCTGTTTATTTTATGAGTTTTTAAACTCAATTATTACTTTTTTATTTAATTGAGACTAAAAGAAATTTACGAATAAGTATTTATTTAATTGGTAATAGTTCACATCAACTCGTTGGATGTAAATTACCATCAAATAAACAAGATTTATCGGTATTATTTTTTAATATTCGAGATGTTAATTTGAGTGTTCATGATAGTGCGCGTTTAGTGATCGATGAAACATTGATATTCTGGCAAAAAGCTCGAATACCTACTAAAAAAGTTCGTAATTGTTTACCAAAATTAGAGGGATTGTACAATACATGGCGTAATTTGCTAAAAAATTCAAGTCGGCGTACAAATACTCAGATAGATAAAGAAAATAAATTTGTACAATGTTTTGATGAGCTATTTGATATTGCTCATGCAGATGCATTAGACATGATGACTATTGATATAGACAAGCAGTTTTTAATAAGTCAAAAACAAAAAGGTTGTCCAGGATCACTTATTGGCGTTGATGTAACTTACCAAAAAAAAAGAATTTAAGCAATTTAAAAAATTAAAAGAATTTGAGAAAAAAAGAAAACTTAATGAAGATGAATTCAAATTAACTAGTAAGTATTTTGAGTTATAAATAAACAATGAATAGTATAGTATTGTTCAGTCATATGCAATTTTTATTTANATATTGTTCAGTGATATGCAATTTTTATTTAAATTTTAGCTAAAACTGTGGAATTCTGTTCTACAAGCGACGACACAGAAGAAAGTTTGCCTGATGATTGCGAGTTAGATTAAAATATTACGATCTATAAATTATCTACAACGATTTATACATCATTATATTCATTAATTTATATTGTTTTATAGTTGTAAACAATGATGACTTCAGTAATTTGTTTGATGGAAATGTTAAAAAAACTAAAGATCAAATATTAAATTTAGAATATATGAATTTTTCACCGGGTCCGTCTAATAAAACTAATGTTTTGCCAATGTCAAGCTCCATAAAACAAAGAGGTACAATAGACATAATAACTGTAAAGTTATCTTCAGCATTAGATAGGTGCAAAATAAGCGACCGAGACGCAGTGCACATTATAATTGCAGTGGCTGAATCATTAGGGCATGATGTCAATGATATCATAGTTAATAGGTTATCAATTAAACGATATCGTTAAATAATACGTTGGAATTTAGCTACAGAAATTCGCGACAAATTTTCTGTGGCTAATCTCAATGCCTTAGTTTTACATTGGGACGGCAAATTATTACCTAATTTATGAAGTAAAAAAATAGTTGATTGACTACCTATAATTATTTCAAATAATGGAAATGACCAACTATTAGCAGTACCAAAGATGTTAAACGGAACTTCTAAATCACAGGCTGAGGCTATATATCAAACGTTGGTCGATTGGGGTTTAACAAACCACGTAAAAGCTATGTGTTTTAATACTACAGCCACTAACACAGGTAAATAAAACAATTGTTTATTATTATCTATTTTATTCAGTCGAAGTTAAACGAAAATTATTATTTTTGTGTAAAAAATCACCGTTTTTCGTGTTGTTACTTTTACTTAAAACTATATTAACTGTTATTTATAATTTTGTATCTTTCAAAATTTAATTGAAAATATAAATAGTAAAATTAATTATCGTTAATTTATAATTATTTAAAAGATTAATAAGATTCGTTGTCTTTTTACAATTATGTTAGAACGAAACTTATTATTTAAGTTTAAGTTTAACTTATACTTATAAATTAAAAAATTCATAACTGTTTTTTTTTTACGAAAAATATGAAATATTTAATTTAAAACAACTTTTACTCAAGCATTTTTTTATAACGCAAACGTTTCATCGTATATATTAAAATTGTGATAATTTCAGAATTTTACTCTTAAACATATATTTGGTTGAACTTTAAACTTTTGCGAGGTAAATATTTGACTTATGACTTTTTTAGTAAAAATTTTTAATGTAAAATATTCATATCTACAATTTTTTTCTTGTAAATTTTTATGCAAAAATCATAAATTTTGAGATAAACTACAATTATTGAAAAACTACCCTCATGATTAAATTTTCAACCCTCTTGAGGCACGGCTTAGGGTTGACAAAAATTAATGAAATTTGACACAAATTATTTATTTATAGTTTTGAACAAATTCCGGGGGTAGCCCGATAAAATTTTGAAAAAATAAAATTACGCATCTATACATTAAGGACCACCCTATTGTACTATATTGTACGTAGTATCAAAATCTATAAAGTATTTTATCAAAAAATTATACAAATTGTACAATGCATTGCCCAATTTATTTCGGATTGTTTTTTTGGGTTNATTTTACCAAAAAATTATACAAATTGTACAATGCATTGCCCAATTTATTTCGGATTGTTTTTTTGGGTTGTTTCTTTGTTGTACGGGTTATTCAACGATTGATTTACAGATTCACCTCTTGCTGCAGTAATACATTTTAGTTTCATAAGAAATTAAATAAACATTTTTTATATAATAGGCTAATAGTGTAGTAGTTACTGATGAAAGAATAGAACAATTGGGTACGTAAATGAAGCCCATCATTTCAAAATAAAAAAAATAGATCACATGAAAAGCTAACGTTTTAATATAGAAATAATTTTATTATAAATCCATAAATACACAAATTATTGTTTATTTATATTATTTATTTATTAAGTTATTGACTCTTGTTTTTTCGGTCGCGTGTTTAATTTTTTTTAAAGACTTTGAGGACCGCATTGTGACACTCATTGTAGGCGGGGGAACGGTGATTGTTTTTACAGCTTGTCCTGCGTGGTGTACGAGGAACTATGTTGTTGGTTCTGTGTGTAGACAAGGTGATGTGGAAGCACGTTGAAATTTCATTATTATGACCGAGAGGAACGGGCTGGATATCATTACCTGAGTCGAGTGAGCTGTTGGTTAGCACTGCGCGATGAGTTGTGTGTTGATGTGGTGGTAATTATTTTTGAGCCAGGAGAGAAGACTAATTTCTCTGCGGCTTTTGCTCGATATTCCCTAGACTGTCGGCCTAGTAGGGCAATTTTTGTGCTAGTGAACAGCTCTGTAATATCGGTAGGGTGAGGGAAGGGAGACGCGCCCACTGGCTGTCGGACGGCCTGAGATGTTTGGTGTGATGCAGGAAACAGCACGTACGGGTGTTGTTGACTTTCAGTCTACATGTGCCTGACGAGATCGTTCGCAATTACGCGTAGGTCTAATTTACGCGGCCATCACATTTTTACGTTGTCGTGCAAAATACTGTCATGTGTCATGATCATCAATATTATTAACAATTTAATACGCCTTTTNAATACTGTCATGTGTCATGATCATCAATATTATTAACAATTTAATACGCCTTTTTTCCACATAATTCTCATTTTCATAAAATGTATACACATTATGGACAAAACGCCAATAAGCCTTGGCCGTGGTATCTCTACTCTCGCGAGATCAAAATTTTCTATTATAATTTAAGTACAACTTTTGTATAACTACAGACCCTAGACGGGTAGAGTTTGTTTAGTTTAGAACTTTATAGATTTGGCACCAAGTGTTCCATAGATTATTTTTTATTATTACTATTTCATAATTAACAAAAAATTATTATCTAAAAAGTTTTGTGTCGTGCCCTTCAATTTTCATACACGTATGCTATATAGCAATGACTACTTTATAATTTTTTTATAAGTTTTCCAAAAAAATACAATAGTAAATAATTAAATATTAATCTCATACTAATTTATTTACTACAATAAATATTTATTCATAAATTATACTTCTTAATCAAAAAACTAGTAAACATGAATTATAAAGGAAATAGAGGAATTCATTAATTCCATTATGATTTTCTAACAATTTAAAATTAAATATGTAAATTATTTACAATATATCAAAA
>NW_026099576.1:21656776-21657927 GCF_025091365.1 Daktulosphaira vitifoliae
ATGTACTTGTCCTAAAATTATCATCGACCCACAAAATTTTTTTGTAAGATAAGGCTGAATAATGGCTATTTTAAAATTTTGGAGGAAATAAAATTTCAACAAAATTATTGTTGTATTATAAGTTATAAGTCATATCAAAACATACGTAAATTAAAAAATGTTGGGGGTAATTTTGTCAAATGAGGGGATTAGCACCTTCTTGTTTCCTAGTTGCGTTTATGACGAGAAACCCTAAAGGAGTTCCTCGGAAACCCTTCTACACTAAGTCTATTAAGCGAATAGCAAAACCACGTTACTTTAAACATATTTTTCATTTTTGTTTTGAAAATAACATACGAATTCTTATGAAATTATCATAGTAATATTTATTTTTATATATTCTTTTTTAAAGTTCCAATGGTGTTTATAAAAAAGATTTCGTCATTTTATAATAATATAATTACTTTTTAGTATAAAAATGATTTAATTTGTATAAAATTGTTATCAAAAAATTAATTTATAATTTTGGTATTTATAGATCCTTTTGTGTTGCTCAAAAGAATTCCGCAAGAAATTATAGACTCCTATGTGTTTAATAAAACAATTAATACAATCGAACTAGAAAAATTAGTAAATAACATAGAACTATCTAACAATGTTGATGGCATAAATAATTTTGAAACACCAACTGATAATCCTACAAAAAATAAAAATTTATCTACGAATAGCTCTACAAAGAAAGTTTCTAAGAAAAAACGATCAAAAAGATCTAGATTCAATTGATGAACTAATCTAAACATTTAATTTTGATAAATCATGACCAAGCAATTTATCTTATAACTCTTACATTTTTTGCCGCAGAGACTATAGATTTAATTTAAACAAATTTTTATTGAACTATACTCTGCGGAAGACTTATAATTGTTGAAAAATCAACAGTGTTGTATTATAAACAACTTTCAAGTTGGTAATAATTTTTGTTAACTTTCGTTCAAGAATTTTCAATTTAATGAATAGTTTCGTTTCTATCATTCATTTTGTACATTATATTTTTTATGTTGTTGTTCTAATCATAAAAATTGTTTTTTTGAATTTTTTTTTTATTTTAAGATCTTCTGAATATTTTTGTCATTAATTGCTTAATGATTACACGATGCATATATTTTTTTTTT
>NW_026099576.1:21658565-21670817 GCF_025091365.1 Daktulosphaira vitifoliae
GTTTAACATTGAGGTTTCATCGAGATAATCTGTAGTCTGTGTATTTTATGATTTTTTAAACTCAATTATTACTTTTTTATTTAATGGAGACTAAAAGAAATTTACGAATAAGTATTTATTTAATTGGTAATAGTTCACATCAACTCGTTGGATGTAAATTACCATCAAATAAACAAGTTTTATCAGTATTATTTTTTAATATTCGAGAAGTTAATTTGAGTGTTCGTGATAGTGCGCGTTTAGTGATCGATGAAACATTGATATTCTGGCAAAAAGCTCGAATACCT
Source organism: Daktulosphaira vitifoliae (assembly GCF_025091365.1). Lineage (NCBI taxonomy): Eukaryota > Metazoa > Arthropoda > Insecta > Hemiptera > Phylloxeridae > Daktulosphaira > Daktulosphaira vitifoliae. The sequence goes on from NW_026099576.1 coordinate 21,658,853, forward strand.
ACTAAAGAAGTTCGTAATTGTTTACCAAAATTAGAGGAATTGTACAATACATGGCGTAATTTGCAAAAAAATTCAAGTCGGCGTACAAATACTCAGATAGATAAAGAAAATAAATTTGTACAATGTTTTGATGAGCTATTTGATATTGCTCATGCAGATGCATTAGACATGATGACTATTGATATAGACAAGCAGTTTTTAATAAGTCAAAAACAAAAAGGTTGTCCAGGATCACTTATTGGCGTTGATGTAACTTACCAAAAAAAAGAATTTAAGCAATTTAAAAAATTAAAAGAATTTGAGAAAAAAAGAAAACTTAATGAAGATGAATTCAAATTAACTAGTAAGTATTTTGAGTTATAAATAAACAATGAATAGTATAGTATTGTTCAGTGATATGCAATTTTTATTTAAATTTTAGCTAAAACTGTGGAATTCTGTTCTACAAACGACGACACAGAAGAAAGTTTGCCTGATGATTGCGAGTTAGATATTACGATCTATAAATTATCTACAACGATGNAAATATTATCTATAAATTATCTACAACGATTTATACATCATTATATTCATTAATTTATATTGTTTTATAGTTGTAAACAATGATGACTTCAGTAATTTGTTTGATGGAAATGTTAAAAAAACTAAAGATCAAATATTAAATTTAGAAGATATTAATTTTTCACCGGGTCCGTCTAATAAAACTAATGTTTTTCCAATGTCAAGCTCCATAAAACAAAGAGGTACAATAGACATAATGACTGTAAAGTTATCTTCAGCATTAGATAGGTGCAAAATAAGCGACCGAGACGCAGTGCACATTATAATTGCAGTGGCTGAATCATTAGGGCATGATGTCAATGATTTCATAGTTAATAGGTTATCAATTAAACGATATCGTGAAAAAATACGTTGGAATTTAGCTACAGAAATTCGCGACAAATTTTCTGTGACTAATCTCAATGCCTTAGTTTTACATTGGGACGGCAAATTATTACCTAATTTATGAAGTAAAAAAATAGTTGATTGACTACTTATAATTATTTCAAATAATGGAAATGACCAACTATTAGCAGTACCAAAGATGTTAAACGGAACTTCTAAATCACAGGCTGAGGCTATATATCAAACGTTGGTCGATTGGGGTTTAACAAACCACGTAAAAGCTATGTGTTTTGATATTACAGCCACTAACACAGGTAAACAAAACAATTGTTTATTATTATCTATTTTATTCAGTCGAAGTTAAAAGAAAAAGTTATTATTTTTGTGTAAAAAATCACCGTTTTTCGTGTTGTTACTTTTACTTAAAACTCGTATATTAACTGTTATTTATAATTTTGTATCCTTCAAAATTTAATTGAAAATATAAATAGTAAAATTAATTATCGTTAATTTATAATTATTTAAAAGATTAAAAAGATTCGTTGTCTTTTTACAATTATTTTAGAATGAAACTTATTATTTAAGTTTAAGTTTAACTTATACTTATAAATTAAAAAATTCATAACTGTTTTTTTTTTTACAAAAAATATGAAATATTTTATTTAAAACAACTTTTACTCAAGCATTTTTTTATAGCGCAAACGCTTCATCGTATATATTAAAATTGTGAAAATTTCAGAATTTTACTCTTAAACATATATTAGGTTGAACTTTAAACTTTTGCGAGGTAAATATTTGACTTATGACTTTTTTAGTAATAACTTTTTTATGTAAAATATTCATATCTACAATTTTTTTCTTATAAACTTTTATGTAAAAGTCATAAATTTTGAGATAAACTACAATTATTGAAAAACTGCCCTCATGATTGAATTTTCAACCCTCTTGAGGCACGGCTTAGGGTTGACCAAAATTAATGAAATTTGACACGAATTATTTTTTTATAGTTTTGAACAAATTCCGGGGGTAGCCCGATCAAATTTTGAAAAAAAAAATTCCGCATCTATACATTAAGGACCACCCTATTGTACTATATTGTACGTAGTATCAAAATCTATAAAGTATTTTACCAAAAAATTATACAAATTGTACAATGCATTGCCCAATTTATTTCGGATTGTTTTTTTGGGTTGTTTCTTTGTTGTACGGGTTATTCAACGATTCATTTACAGATTCACCTCTTGCTGCAGTAATACATTTTAGTTTCATAAGAAATTAAATAAACATTTTTTATATAATAGGCTAATAGTGTAGTAGTTACTGATGAAAGAATAGAACAATTGGGTACGTAAATGAAGCCCATCATTTCAAAATAAAAAAAATAGATCACATGAAAAGGTAACGTTTTAATATAGAAATAATATTATTATAAATCCATAAATACACAAATTATTAAAATATTAATATTAACATATAATTATAGATAAGATAATACATAATTTATAAAAGTTGCATTTTTCACAGAACGATTTAATTTTAAAAATGATTTAAGAATAAAACTTTTGAATGTTTAGTAAAAGTTATATTTAATTCCATCGCTATAAATAAATTTTAGGCAATTTAATAATATTACATTTTTTTATCAGACTATAGAATCGCTTTTGAGGTCAAATAATAAAACTTATTTTTAAAATTTTAACATTAATGAGGTAAATATTATAATATATAATTTATGAACGAAATATAATTATTAATAATAATTTGCATTATCTTAGTAACTTATTGTTTTACATTTATTCATTATTAGGTAATTTTTAGGTGCATCCATTATATATTATAAAGATATTAAAATTGATTTTTTTCAAATGGAAACATATATATTATTAGTTTGATAAATTAATGGTTTTTATTTTTTAATTAATAGCGTTTGGATTATTTATTTAAATTCATTCATTTGCCTGTTATATCACTTTAAAATTTCGATTTTTCGAGATTTTATACATGTGTAAAAATGTCGAATTATAAATATTGGGAAATAATTATAGCGAGTATGTTGTGATACTAAAATATCGGATTTCTAGCACCAAAATTAGTGTGGACTTCATCATTGCGACGTCAGTCGTGTCACTTGATACAATACGATGACTTTTGTATTTTCGGTCGCGTGTTTAATTTTTTTAAAGACTTTGAGGACCGCATTGTGCCTCTCATTCTAGGCGGGGGCGCGGTAATTGTTTTTACAGCTTGTCCTGCGTTGTGTACTAGGAACTATAGCCGAGGTTGTTGGTTCTGTGTGTGGACAAGGTGATGTGGAAGCACGTTGAAATTTCATCATTATGACCGAGAGGAACGGGCTCGATATCATTACCAGGGCCGAATGAGCTGTTTGTTAGCACTGCGCGTTGAGTTGTGTATTGGTAGAAATTATCTTTGAGCCAGGAAAGAAGACTCTCTGCGGCTTTTGCTCGTTTTCCTAAACTGTCGGGGCCTAGTAGGGCAATTTGTGTGTTAGTGATCAGCTCTGTAATATCGGTAGGGTGAGGGAAAGTAGACGCGGCCACTAGCTGTCGGACGGCCTGAGATGTTTGGTGAGATGCAGGAAGCAGCACGTACGGGTGTTGACTTTCAGTCTACCTGTGCGAAAATGCCTGACGAGATCGTTCGCAATTACGCGTAGGTCTAATGTACGCGGCCATCACATTTTTACGTTGTCGTGCAAAAGACTGTCTACCCGATACGTGCTCCGTGTGTCGCGAAGCCACCCGGCACCGTGTCATGATCATCAATATTATTATCAATTTATATTACTATTATTGGCCGTGTTATCTCTACTCTCGTGAGATCAAAATTTTTTATTATAATTTAAGTACAACTTTTGTATAACTATAAACCCTAGACAGGTAGAGTTTGTTTAGTTTAGTACTTTATAGTTTTGGCACCAAGTGTTCCATAGATTATTTTTTATTATTACTTTGATAGTATTTCTATGTTATATTCTACTCATTGATATGTATAATTGTATACAATTGAAATATTCAAAACTATTATAGTTATATTCTATAGTTTTTCACTAATTAGTTATAATATTAAAAATTATTGGTGATAAGAAATTCATAATTAACAAAAAATTATTATCTAAAAAGTTTTGTGTCGTGCCCTTCAATTTTCATACACGTATGCTATATAGCAATAACTACTTTATAATTATTTATAAGTTTTCCAAAAAAATACAATACTAAATAATTAAATATTAATCTCATACTAATTTAATTACTACAATAAATATTTATTCATAAATTATACTTCTTAATCAAAAAACTACTAAACATGAATTATAAAGGAAATAAGAATTCATTAATTCAACTATGATTTTCTAACATTTTAAAATTGAATATGTATATTATTTAGAATATGATATCAAAAGTAACCTTTATACGAGATTTTTTTATTGTGAACTATTCATGGGAAAATTAAATTTTATTAAAATTAGATACAAAAAAATTACACGTGTATAACATTTATATATTTTTAAATAAATTATTTTTAACAGTAACTATTAGGTCTCATATTATTAAATAGTATAATATAGTATAAAATATTTTTGTAAGCAACTGATGTTATAAACATAGGAATTCAAAGAGAAAATCTATCGTTATAGGTGATAATAGATCCTATACATCCTATAAAAAATTATTTGAAAATATAATACAATAAAGCACTATATTTTATTTAAATATTTTTACTGACGTAGAAAAAAGATTTATATTCTTTACACATATTTCTTATTAACAAATAAGTGATATTAAATAATAATGAAGACATTTGAAAATGTTCATTATAAATCTACCTAGGTTTAACGANAATGTTCATTATTAATCTACCTAGGTTTCTAACAAGAAATTTTTCATATTAGAAATTTTGGCCATGAAATTTTATTTATTTATTATAATATTTATTTTCGTTTTTGTTTTACAATCAGACAAAGGAGTTCATTGTGAAAGTTATCATGATGTGTATGAAAATTATATCGAAAATGTGGTGAGTCATATTTATTCACAAATTATATTGTATCAAAAACAAGATTCACATAATATTATTGGTACAGAAGAAGCTTTTCAACCAAACATGTTAAATTTTAGACTAAAATATAATTATACAATAAGTATACTCAATTACAAGTACATTGAAATACTAATAAAATTCTTTCATTTAATACAATTTATCCTCAAGAAATGCCTGCAATTTTATCAAGAAAATGTATTGAATACTTTTATATCTTGTGTACAAATGCTTGAAATAGTAGTAAAAAGTTCCAAAACAATGTTTGAAAAACTACACAATGCTATGAAGTTTTTAAGCTACATAGATATAAGATTATTGTTTGTTGAAGGCTTCGTACCGCATCCTATATTTGATGTAATCGACTTTATATATCAGTATATCTTAGAAGAATGTTCGGAAACCAGCTCTTTTGATCTTAACAAATCACCTTATGAAATATCTGAAATGAAATTTAAGAATTTAATAAAATTCCAAATGGACGCATCAACAAGAGTAGACAATTTTTTTCAAAATAATAAGTTCATGTCAAATTGTCTAATAGATGATACGAAAAAAATTAAAATTGCGGAATTACCTAGTAATTTAGAGTCTGCAAGAAAAGAAATACTTAATAAGTTTTTCAACGAAATTATAGAAGTTTGGTACAAAAACTTAGGATTTGAAGAATTTATCAAACCTAAAAGAGCAGAGTAAGAATTCTATTATTTAATATTAATTTTTAAAACATACAGAGTGATTTTTTTATCATAACCCACTCAATTACTTACAGAATAATAATAATTTTTAACATTTTTTTTATTACTATCTTTAGTTACACATTATTCTTGAATTATTAACTATGTAATACTTTTTAAGTTCATCCCTTATGCCTGGTAAAGGTGTCAACTTTGTTTTTTTAAATGGTAACACATATTTTTAATTTAATAAAATGTTTGAGTTTTTAATTCAATAGTAAATGGCATTTGAATTTTTAATGAAACTTAATTTGTTTATTAGATATAAACATTTAAAGTTTCAAATTTTTGAGTTAATATATAGGTATAATACACAAGGGATTACAAATACAGGTAGCTAATTGATTTTTTATGATATCGATATTAGCAGGTACACTGCATTGTTATTATCAATGATAGTAAGGTACATTGTTGTGAGTTTATAAATACACTAACTGACAATACAAAAAGCATATCTATTGATAGTCATAATTGATAATAACAATCCGAGAATATGATAGCAATATCATAAAAAACCAATTAGCTACCTGTATTTGAATTTTTTTCTTAATTCTTTTTGAGTCAGAAACAAATTTTTAACTCATTTGATTTTTATCTCATTTAGATTTAACATCTTCAATGAATATCACGAAAATCATCACTATATTCTCCCATTGTAAAAATATATTTCTTATTTATATTAAAGTGATTGTACTTTTTTTGTAGCTATCATTTATTTTCTCAGCTCTCACTTCATCTACTTTTTTCAAAGATATATCAAATAGTCACAACTAGTGTCTAGTTAAAAATATCACCTTCCAAATTGAAAAATTTTCACTTTATCAATTAAAAAGTTATTTAACCAAGATTTTACATTTAAACAATTAAATCATTCAATAAATGATTTTTATTGTCGAATTAGGTGTGATATTATAATAGGTTTCAACTAGAAAATCAGATATAAGTACTGTGTAATTTATTAATTTTTTAACTTTATTCGTGTGTGTTACTTCCAGTCTATAATATTCCAAATTTTTTGGTTAACCGTTTTTATATAAATCTTTTCTAAAAAAAATTATTTTTAGTTTCACTTGAATTTAACAATGGATTTATACAATTATAATAAATTTAATAATGCGAATAATAGAGTAGATTTTTTTAACAATCATTGAAACTAATTAACTTAGGATTATGTCAATGTAATTTTTTTTTAACTCCAAAAGTTAATTAGAAATGATTACCGTGATTTCAATGTAGGTGATCTATTACAATAAAACTGCAAACTGAATTTTGAACTTTTCTGAAAAATTTTTTGTAATAGTAATTACAAAATTTACTGACTGCATATTCATCTTAAAAATAACATTTTTTTATTTGTGATAATAATTTTTTAATGTTATCATTATCAAACTTGAACTTTCATAAATATCAACTTTGAGGACCAAAGAAATAGCTTGATAAAATGATATTTACAATGATTATTTTTAACAAATTAAAAATTAAAATCAGTAATAATAAAAAAATTAATTTTTTTTGTCTTAAATAATTTTTTTTATAAATAAATGTTAATTTTTAACTAATAAGTAATAATATCAAAAGGTAGATGTGATAGAAAAAATCTAATTGTTGATTTAGAAAAATGCGTAAAATTAAAATCGAAAATAATATCCTTGATTTTGATAAAAGTGCTTTGTACTTCATTGAGTTTGTTCATAAGTTACAAAATTTTTTTTATAAAACCTTGCTTCAAACCTTTTTAATTTTTATACATATTAGCCATAGAAATAACGAAATATACTACTTTATTTTTAATATACTACTAATTTCTAGTTACTTCTCTGTAAAAGTTGTAGTATTAAATTATTGAACATAAATTTCATACTATATTTAATTACTATAATTGGCATTAATTTAAATAATATATTGCACTTTAACAATATCATAGAACTATTAACCAGGATATAAATAAAGAAATAGCAATGGATGTTGCTTTTTGAATAATCTACCAGTTTCTTAAAATTAAACACTATCAAAAAATTTGTATCGAAGCATTTCTTATGATTTTCATTACTGTCATATATAATCTGTATTTTTAGCAACTATATCACGTTCATAATTTGCCACGAATCAAATGTGCTACCATTTTTTAAAATTTTGGTTTCATATTTAGAAAAACTTCTTTTTTTTTTGTCAAATGTCAGATGTTAAATTATCTATATTATTTTACCAAAAGTATAAAAAAGCACATAAAAATTTATGAAAGAATTACTTTTAAAATATTTATATAGTTTGAATTGATATATTAGTATAATTTAAAAAATCTTTACTGAGTTTTAATTTTTTATTTATTTCTTAATAATTTAACAAATAAATTATAAGTTATAATACAAATTCTATATTTTAATGATGTTTGACTATTGAACTCGAATTAAAATAATGTTTCATTCATCAATATTTAAATATGTTTATTTTTATGTATTTATTAATAAACAAAATATATTTTTTTATTTAGATTCATACCTCCAATACCTCCAAATACAAATCAAAATGATGGAATTGAAGCTCTTAATATTATTCGTAAGGAATCTGGTTGGAAAAAAATGAACCACATTAGTATAGTTTATTTTGGTGAACATATCAGTGTAGATCGTATAATAAATGATGAAGTTAGTAACATAAATTTTCAAATAAAAAAGGATCACGTATCACAATTAATAAGATGTAGATTTACAGAAATAATGAAAAACTATCGTACATTATTATCTGCTATGTTATATATATGCGATAAAGATGCATATGACAACTACCATAAGTGTTTAATTGAATTATTTAGCTCATTCGTTAAATCAAAACAAATGCTTGAATATTTGTATGAAGCTTTAGTTACTTTAAATAGATCATCAATATGGAGTGTTAATTATTTCTCTAAATCAAATTTACAGAGAGTTTTTGATTGGGTTGCAGGATTTCTCAATTTGTTGGAGAATAATGATTTTTCTCTAAAAAATATTGATGATAATGAAATCAAAACGGTTGAACAACTTCTAGTCATTTTTAAAAACACTTTTCATTCCTTTAACACTCAGATATCGAGTGATATGAAAATATATGATACCCTGTGCTATAAAGATGACAAATTTAAAAATGTTCAATATTATGTAAACTATTTTAGGAATCCAGAAAATATATTAATTAATTCATATCCTGAGAATTCAATGCAAATTATGCTTTACGCATGTAATTTTTTTGACAGTTTTTGTGAAAATGTTAGCAAATCTTGTTATGAAGATCTGGGTTTTGAAAAACTTTCACACTGTAAAAACAAAGAATTAGACAGAAAACTTCTTTAGCTCATTTCTAATTCACTAGGATCACAACTTCATATTGATCGTTCACTTGATGATTGTTTTGCTTCCGGACATAAATATATTGTTTCCAGAATATTTTATTAAAGTACAATTAATACCGTAAAATTTTATTGAGCAATATTATCTTCAGTAATTATATTAATGTACTGTAATTATTTACTTAATTAAAATCTATCTAATACTACATCATATAATATAAGTGTTTGGTGTTTTGTATCTATTATCTTTTTTCTGTTTACTTCTCTAGTGGAACTAACTTTTTATTCATTTTACTATGCTTAGTATGATCAGCAACGTTATAAATTATGTTATTATTTTATACGACCTCAAAATAACTAAATAATGTTATTATGTAGTTTTAATATTACAGGTAATTTGTCTCTCCCAATCTATATATATATATACATACAAAATAAAAATCATATTGGATATTGGTTTCAGATGTTTAGTTTCAAATGTTTTTTGGTTTGCAGCGAGTTTTCCGTTAGGGTCCTTACAGTTGGCTGTATCGTACCTAAACGGGGAAATGTTGGCCCTGTATAATTTATATCCCACTAAAAGGGCAGTTAGCGGTTTCGTTACCAAATAAATGTAGACTATAAACTTACAAAGATAACAAGCATTTATTTCTATTTAATATTATTTAAATATAATCTGACTGGATATCTAGAGATGTTGGTGTTATCCAACTTAGGTGAGCGACAGCGTCGAGTGTACACGACCCTTAACTTCATAATAATAATAAGTAAACAATAATAGCGTTATGTTTTTAATTAATTTAAGAAAATTGTGCAATAGGTTTTTACATCAGTGCGACGCATACTTAGTTGAGCTGTAGAGTCGTTTGTGCTGATCAGGCACTAGTATAGTTATTAATTGTTAATGTTGATGAAAGACGAATAATCTGTACGTAATAGGTTCATCTTAAGATATCAAATTTTATTTTTTCAACTTTCAATTATTATAACTTTTATAAAAATGTATGGATCAATACAATAGTTTTTTTTTATAAATCATTTATGTTTTACACAAAAATATCATTTTTTTTAATTAAGGCAGCCGTTTGCAAATATTCGTAGAAGATAATTTGCGAGGACAACTTTTTTTTTAATTTATAGTATGTAACATAAGATTTTATTTGATATGTGTTTAAAAAACGCAGTATTTCCAGAACATTTTTAAAAAATTGCTATTTTGAATCCTATCAGAGGTCAGATCTAGAGTCAGATTTTCAAAAAATGTATATTAAATGAAATAAGTATAAATTATATAAATATAACAATTTTTATATTTTCACTAGTTTTATTCAAAAATAATAAATTTCATTATAATAGTGTGCATAATCTATATGAATTCTTTTCTCCTTCTTCAAAATAGCCGTACACTTGTGTGCCAAATCACGAGCACTTCTATTTTGGTATTTTTTATTTGACTAAAATTTATTTCTGTATAAAAGTGTGCAAACATTTATTATTCTAATTTAACCGTATATGTATTATATTGAATCATGACTACTAGTTGCGATTTTGTAAAGTTCTCTATTTTTATTTCAAGGTATACACTAATTTGTGAGCTTATACTCATTATTATAAATATTACAAAAGTAAAAATTTTCTAGGTTATAAAAAAAAATTGGTGTGTTATGCTGCATATTCCCTAAAATATCATTGATGACTACTTAACACGTTTTTAGTTATACTTCCATGCGAGAATATAAATAAGTCCCAAACCCATTTTCTTTAAAAGATATGATGTTCTTTAGTAAGAGTTATACGAAAAACCATTTTTTTTTACAGTTGTAGAATCATGTATCATGGAATGGATCTATAAATGTTTTAATCACAAAGTCATTAAAACTTGTTATTTATATCTATGAATAATAATATGATTTGTTCAAGATCAATCTTTATATAAAATATAAAAAAGTAAACAATATTTCTTCAATTTTCTAGCATAAATACCCATATTTTCCTGAATTCGTTTTCAAAATTAAGTAAATAAACTAAAAATTTAATATACAAAGAACTAAATTGTTCATAGTATCAAAATCAATTTAGTATCTTACCAAAAATTAAAAAAAAATTGTAGAATGCATTGTCAAATTTATATCGGATTGTTTTTTTGTGTTGTTTCTATTTTGTGCAAACCAACATTTATAAACTTAGCACTGTCTAAAGTAAAAAATTTTAATTTTATAATAAAAAATGTAATATAATAAATATATTTTTTTATGGTAGGTTAATAGTGCACAAGATAGTAATGAAAAATTAAATAACACACTTAAAGAACTTTTTATGAAATATGAAAAAAATTGTGCAAAAGAAAGGGTACGTTTTAATTTAAAATTAATTGTACTATAAATTCATAAATAAAATATTAGTTAGTCAGTAAAATAAAATTATCTATATTTTTATTATAATCTTATTATATAATAGAACAAGGAAAAAAACGCTTTTCTGGGAAAATTACTTAGCGTGCTCGGATTTTCAAAATTTTTTTTTTCAACGAAAGTACTCGGTCACCAGACTCCGGGAAAATTATTGGCGAAGGTCGGAAAATTTTAGCAGTTCGCCCGCGAGCGTTTTTAATTTCGACCGTTTTTGAGAAAAACGCTCGCTGACGCCAGTTTTTTGCTGATACGTTTATTATGAACCTTAATTATATGGTGTATTATGTATTATTACTAGGACACTATTTTGCATTTGCCCTATATTTATCAAGGAATGTTATATGTTATGTATAAATTTCATGATGTTATAATTATTTAAGTTTGTACTTTCATTATAAGAACAGTACTAAGTACAGAGTTAATAATTTTCTTTTTTCTCATATATGATGTATGAGACTATGAGTTTATCTTTTGAATTGGGATTCATCTATGATAACTATGATGTTCATCGTTAAATCGCAGTTACCAATATATTTATCAAAATTAAA
>NW_026099576.1:21670822-21689263 GCF_025091365.1 Daktulosphaira vitifoliae
TTTTAATATTAATTTTAATTTAAATTTACAGTGTGCCACTTATAATAACCTGCTAAATTTTTTTTTAATTTTTCTATAATATAAACACAATTATTATAATTAGATTATTAATAATTTTTGTGTATAACAGGGGTGTATTTAAGAGAGATTGGCTCCTCCTTGAACAAGCGCTATCAATATTTTTTTAGGCAACTTTTAATATATAAGTACCTAATGTCCTTTTTTTTCATCATTACTTTAATTTTAGCAAAAAAATTTTTATAACATGTTTAACAAAGTAAAAAATATTAAATTTCCTCCTAAAATAATTTTTGAATAGGCCTAAAGGGAATACCTCATTAAGAGGCCTTATACCCAATACATTTTACTATATTCTCTTTTTGAATTTTCCTGATTTTAATAATAACATTTTTAGATATAGTTTTCTATAGTTTTCACTGATTCTGAAGTAATATTTTTTCTGAAAAACACTTATCGTAGCCGGGTACTTCTACCGAAATCAGTGGCCTACTTATGATGTAGGCGACACAAGTTCGGGTTTAATTTGAAAAAGGCGTCGAGCCGTTTATTAGACTCAGATTATACAAGTAAACGTAACAGAAAATAACGTTGATACGAGATTTCACAATATGAAAATAAATGTTGATGGTTTTGACAAGTGTATATTATATGCGATTCGTGAATCGGACGACGGTACGTTTGGTGTCACGAAGATGACTCACTCACGTGTTATTGCGGCGGGTATTCGACGCTAGGCATTTGTTGGACTTTACACTACGACGATAACGCGTGTGTGTAACGGACCGGTTTACAGTGAATCGGTTGCTTTGATGGAGCTGATACGACCGCGGGGTGTCAACGTGTGACAACCCCGTGGCCGTGTCAATTATTATTTATAATATATATATATATATTTATTATTATTTATAAAATATATGTTTCAATAAAAAATTTACGGATAATTTTTAAAAGTACACTTTTTCAAAGAATGACTTAATTTTAATAATGATTTAAAAATAAAACTTTTAAGACATTTATTATAAGTTTTATTCAATTTTACCGCTATAAATAATCTTTTAATATTTTAATGATATTACACATTTTTATCAGCCTAGAGAAGTGTTATTCAAGACAAATAATAAAACTTCTTATCAAGAATTAATAACTAATAAGGTAACTTTTATAAAATTTAATTTTTCAACAAAACATAATTTAATAAAATATAACTATTTAATGAAATTATTTAAAATATTATTAAAAAAAAATATTAATTTTTAAATAATAATTCATTAAAGAGATTGGAGGTCAATCCATATCAAATCACAGTGTAAAAATAACACTGTATACTAGAGTGCATCAACATTTTTATTTTACTCTTTTTTTACAACAATATCTTTACAGTTGGTTTATATGCCACTAAAACATTTCATCACCTTGCAAACGAAAATTTAAGGTAGAAATCATGTTTATCGCATATTTTTATATATTGAATAAAAATAAAAATTAATGACATCTTATTAATCTACGTGTAAAAATCAACAAAATAAGTGCTGATTGATTAGAAATCAATTTAATTTTAAAGAGTTTAAAACAATTTTGTTTTTTAATAGCGGCATACATATTCAACGATATTATAAAATAGGAAATAATTTAATTAAGAAAATGACTTGTCGATATCAACTTTTGGACTAGTACTTTGGATGTCATTCTCATTTTTATATGTAACTTTACGAAGAGTACGGTCGAGAAATGACTGAGTATAAAAATAGCAGCACCTACTACACACCATTAGTACTTAATTTAATTTTTTTTCGCATACAATAATCATTATTGTATTTATTTTTTAAGTAATCAAATGGCTTATGACAAACCGATCATGCTGTATACTTCGTGGCTCTTTGTTCTATTTTATGAATAAAATGTTTTCCTAATAAGTTAATTAAATATATATGTTACCATTTTAAACAAACATCTTACACACCCCTATATGTTAAAGGGATAATCCTAAAAAGTAATTATAACTAATAAATCATTAAATATATAGCTAAAAAAAGCAACAATTTTTTTCAATATTATATTTATTTTGATAGTAATCGAAAAGTTTATGATCACTTTCAATTATTTTTAATCAAATTTTTTCAATTATTTTAAAAGGACGTATTAAAGAATAACAACACAATCAAATATTGATTTTTTTAATTTTTGTTTTATCAACTCATTAATATGATGTTATTAATAGTTCTACTTCCTAATTTTGTAAATAAAGTTATAGGTTACTGCATTGTTGTAAATTGTATGATCAAATGAGTTCTCGTGATTTGTCACACAAGGTAGTGGCTTTTTGATGAAGGAAAGATTATTATAGTTTTATTTTATATACTATGTATAGGTATAGGTTTTAGAAATATAACAATTTTTATATTTCCAGAAGTTTTATTCAAAAATAATAAATTTTATTATAATAGTGTGCATAATCTATATGAATGAATTTCTCCTTCTTCAAAATAGCAACTTGTGTGCCAAATCACGAGCACTCTTATGTTTGATTTTTTTAATCACAATGAAAATATTAAATGTCATAAGTTATTATTTAATGATAAATTATTAAATGATATATCAATATTATTGTCTACACTTCCAAGGAGTTTTATTGGTTCTATAAAAAATTTTAGAGGAATAATTGTATTGCGTTTGATATTTGATCATACAATAAACAACAATACTGCGTTTTTATTTACAAAATTTTCAGGAAAAAACTTTTATTACATCAAATTAATGGATTGAAATAAAATAAAAATTTTAAATAGTAATATTTATAAGCAAAGTATTATTTCAAGTCTTTTTTTCTGTATAAAATTCTTTAATAAAATTATCTTTAAACTAACCAATAAAACGATTATTAAATTCATATAATATGATATTATTAATTTTAAAATTGTCAATAAATACAAAAATACGCGAAAACCCTTTTTTTCCTTTTACATTTCCTCTCAGAAGGCTGGAAAATAAGTGTTTGTCGACTTTTATAGTTTCAAAGCTTTTATATTATTTTTGTCTCTATGAACCAATTGTAAAGATATGGTCGAAATAATTATCTGTTTAGATGATTATATTAAACTTTTTCAAAATGGATTGATTTCTAAATTGAGTAATAATGTGCACCACAATAATGTTTAGTAGGGTTAGCCATCTGTCAAATTTCTCTACTGATCTGTAGTAAATAATTACATATTATAGAAATGTATATTTGGAAAAGAATTTTTAGTTGTTTTTTTTTTTTAAATATCAAGCACAATGTAATACCTGAAGAAATAAACCAAATGATTGAAAAGATTTTTCCAGACTCAGAAAATATTTGTTCAATTAGAAATATCTTAAAAAACTTGAAAGCAATTAAAGACAATAACACAACAATAATAACAATAATAACAAAATTGGAACAATTCAATGGTAATGGAGAATTTAAATTTTATAACATCTAATCAGGAATTGACAATACTTACTTTTATATTTCGTTTTGAAATATAAATATTTAATAGGATAACGACGTAAAATAATTAATAATATGATTCATTAAAGAGATACGAAATTAATTATTTTATTCTGTTATATAATAGATATATATATATTAATATAACTAAAATGCATTAGTTAATTGCTAAATAGAAATAAAAATTTTGAATAAAAAAAGGGAATCTTTCAATCTATGACTAGTTTTTAGTGTTGTTAATTAACTGTAAAAATTCATAAAATGATTTTTGAATTATGCTGGTCACTGACTTGAAAAACACAGTTTCCAGAAAGCGCATTTTATATATTTCGATGTAGATACAGTATTTTGTTAAATTTTGAGTTCGATGGATGAAGTTAAACTTTTTTCATGTATTTTGTTCCACTAAATTCGAATAACACAATTTTTTTGTTGAAAACTAAAAAATAATCATCAAATCCTGGGCAATATAATAGGGCGTCTCCCGGTGTGAAGACTTCCAAAATTTAAATTTACTGTTGCCTTCCAAGTATTCTGCCTTTCCGGGTATTCTCGTTAAGGTTACAATAACACAATCATGTTATAACAAATATTTTTGATGTATACAATACTGAAACACATGATTGAAGAATACAAGGAGGTTAAAAATTAATTGATAACATTCATTAATGTTATCATCAAAAAATAATTTTATCGGGGTATTTTTGGACCCCATGATACCAGTTAAGGGATAATTTGATTTATAAATTTTTTATGATTTATTATAACATATTGTGGTGTCTTATGACATATTTTAGTATACATATCACTGATATACAAATGTCTAATCAAATATTTTAACTATTTTAAATATGTAACAAGACTATTTCTAGAATTAATAGGCTAATCGAAACAGGTTGCTTACAATTGCAACCTACTATCTGTTATACGGTTCCGATAACCCTTCAGTAATTGTAAAATATTTTGAAAAATTTTTATTGGATTGACTTGAAATACTTATAGAATATTTTTGAGACATAATAATTCAAAAAAGTCCAAAAAAATTGATATTTTAAAAATCTTAACTCTTAAAATACTGATTCAAAATTTATTATCGGTAAATCATTTTATTAGCTAGATACTGTTTTAATTTTTAACACAATTAAAATACTCAAGTTATACTACTTTAAAGGTTTTTAAATTTAATTATTTTAAATTTATTTAAATTAACTTTAATTAAAAAAAAATCATTGAGTATTGGCAACCCAATTCACTAATCATAATTAATTAGAGCCCTACTTGATCTTTAGTGAACTTTAAGTTGGTTTTTAAGAAAACCACATTAAAAATTCTTCAGTCCTACAAAACCTAAATTATTTTTTTACACCAGGTAATCTAATAATGCAATATATTTCTTATGATTTCTTAGAAAAAAATTAAATATAAACAATAAGAAACTTTTTTCTTAAAACTTAACTTATTTTCAGTAAAAGTTAAAATACTATTTTAGATTTAAGAGTATTTAACCGATTATAAATTAATAAATAATTAATACGATGAAAACAAAATAATCATTATTTGAAAGAAAATTTACGCCATAAATTAAAATCCCAAAAAAAAAAAGTAATTGTTTATTAATTGTATTCATATTATTTAATTGACAATGTAATTTACAAAGGATCTTTTCCCATTTGTTCCTTTTTTTCATAAAATTAAACAAATAATATTTTATTTTTTTATCAATATAAATTAATATATTTATAAAATAATTCTTTAAGATTTATTTTCAAAGTTAAATGTCAATCTATAATTATTTTAATTAAACTATAGTTGTTGCATTAAAAGAATATATTTTTAAATAAAAGAATAAATAAATAATATTTGTTGTTCTATTTTTGTGTTTAAAATTAAATTTTTATTTTAGAAAATGAATATATAAGCCTCAGAATTTTTGCACATATTTTAAATGATACATATGTCAAAATTCCAAACAAAATGGTGGGTCTTTTCAACAAATTTCTTATAGAGTTTCGTCGAAAAGATAAGTCAAAAACTGGGAAAATCCCTGTAAATGATTTTAGACGGACCGTAAGAAATGTTATCAAGAATGATGATGTCATAGAAGATATAGCTGAATCTTTTAAAAGAATAGAATATGTGTATTATGAAGGTACATATCAAATATTAATTTCATATTTTCGTTAAAATTAACACAATTTTATTTCAGCATGGTTATTGAAAAAAAGAAAAGATATAGATGCAATAAAATTTCCAAAGTATTACATGCAATTAATGTATAAGGTAGATAATGATGAGATAGATGACAATAAGTCAGATACGGATTAATTAGATGATTATTATTTAAAAAAAAACATTATTAGAACCACGATATATTTACAAATGTTAATAATTTCAAAATTTGCTACAAACTAAGCTTTGACATTTTTTTAGTTGGATCACTCTCTAACATTTAATATATTAAAGTATATGTTGTCATTAAAAAAAAGACGTTTTTACTTTTATAAGAATTAAGGGATTGACCTGAAAAACATTTCACCACCAAAATATTTAAAATTCAAGAAATAAATAATACTAACTAAAGTAAAACAATAATCCTCAACTTAATTATTGTTTTATTAGAAATCTAGTAGTCAACGATAAATTAATTACTCTACATATTCCATAATAAAATATAGGTTAAGCACGGTCAATGGTAAACATAGTTACCATGGAAATACCAGTGATAGTCAGTGTTTGAAGTATAAGTTCCAAGCCTAATAAATGAAATGAGTTATAAGTATCACATGGTAGTAACAAAACACTATGATAATGAATTCAAATGATATTGCAACAATATCCACCATAGGTCAAAAGGAAAAAAAAATTAACTTTTAACAAGGCAATACTACTTGTAGGAATTTGTTTTTTTCGAACTTATCTTAATAGTTTCAAAATAGTGAATAATTCAGAATTATTTACTGTTATTTATTCAGAATTCATTTTGTGTTCTCTATTATCATCTATTGTTGCATTGTTTATATACTAATAACACTAATATATATAACATTTATAAAGTGATTTAAAAAAGACATTTTAGAATATAGTTTTAATTAATCTTTAGAAATAATCAAGGCGTATATATATATTAGTTTAAAAATAACCAAAATGGTTAAAAAAATTTTACAAGTTCCAATATGTTATTAGTCAATATTATTTTAACTTGGCTCAAACTTAAAAATTAATATACTTTTAGGTTCAGTGGCTTTATAAACCGATAATTCGACTTTTTAAACATTAAATAACTTTTAAGTTATGGCAATATTAATTTTGATCCTTTTTTTTAAATTCTAGTCCACTGTGGTTTGATATGGTTCTGGTTATCTTTATTTTGTGCTACAGATTTATCATATTTAACAACCAGCTATTAGAAGGTTGCGGTGTTTTTCTTCTTCTTGATCTTGATCCGATACTCTCGGTTTACCGCTGCTCATACAACGGTATGGTTCTATGAGGTTCAGGATTAAGATTTCTAAGGCTGGCGAAGTTTACAGTTATAACCGATTTTTATAATCGTAGCCTGTTTCTTTCAATCCTGCGCTGCTTGTTAATACGTCATGATGAGTGGTGACACTTTTAGAATATAACTGCTAATTATATGGCCATATTACATGTTGTGATAAACGCGGTATTATTACAGCGGTAATGTTCGGGTCACTATGCATACTCTATAACTATGTTAGTCGTGTAGCTTCAAATGCGATATGGAGTGACGCATGAGTACGTCGCATTATCAATATTATACCATGGACTTAGTGACACCTTGATGAATATTTCTGAAAGAACAACTATTTTTTAAGATTATAAATATGAACAATTTTTTAGCTAAAAATAATTGAATAGCGGGAATTTTAAAGTTTCTTTATCATATGTTTGTATAACCATCTCTAGTTTATTAATCAATCCTATTCCTACATGAAATACAATAACATTAATATCAATTAGTTGCGTTTAATTGGTTATTTTTGTAATATTTAAAAATTAATAATAAATAATTTTAATTTTAATTTAATATTATTGGAAATATTAGACGTATGAAACAAAAAAATGAAATCGCAAAGAGGTCTCTTCTCATTGAATGATTTCACAAATGTGTTAGTTAAGGATCGTTAGTAAGTTCCAGTAGTTATTTTTGACATTAAAATATAACATTAAATTTCGCGAGGTTTATCTCCTCGACATTTTAATAATAATTCAAGAAATAATAGAGAATATTTAGATCATTCTGTAATTATTTATTAATTTGAAATTAGTCTTCTGTTGCATTACGACAGAAAACCCTAATTAATCCGATTAAGATTAAAAAACTTATACGTTATAGTTATGCATATAACTTATTTTATTATAAATAATTTTTATTAGAATAAATAATTGAACTATTTTATTATTTTCATTTTTTTTTCTGTAATCTCTGAAGAAAATTATGATAATTTTTATAATTATTGTTTAATGTTCTGATGAATTTGAAAGCTGTTGTTCATGTCAGAGAGAACCGTTGAGTTGAATCAGACAACTGTAATTACAGGACGTAACGTGACCTGTAATTATATTACAAGTAAATTTAATAAGCAAAATATTTTTTTTAGAAAATAATTTTTTGCTGTTTATGATTATTGTTTTCATTATTTCATCAATAAACAGAGACTCATACATTTTAATAATTTATTTTTAACTCATATATTTATAAAATTTTAATAATATATTAAAATACGAATCGATCAATAAATATTCCGGTTCAAATAATTATTACTTTTAATTTTCCAATTTTCTCTTCTGATTAACTAAAAAAATATATAATCTTAGAATTCCATATTGTTAAAATTAAAAATAAAATTGTAATACTTAAAATTTCCTTGGGTGTGTTATTACATGGTATAGAATGTGTAGTTGTGGTCATCGAAGGTTTGAGTTTTTTTATGTACATACTAATATGCCAAAACGAAATTATCCAAAATATTGTAGATATAAATCCGAAATATACTTCAACTTGTAAAATATTCCAACCTTTTAAACACATATTACGCATTGATACTGTGGACATGGTTAATGGTAGTAAATAACTGACGTTCTGCAACATTTCTGGCATACTTTCAATAGGCCATAAGATACCTGTCAAGAAATTTCAAAAAAATTCAAGCATAAAAATATTAATTTCTTTTTATTTGAGAATTAACAAAACTTTAATTGTCAAGGTTCAGTACAATTACTTAATGCATAGTCACTTTAAAATGCACGAAAAGCTCATCCAATTAAGCTCATTAATTTTTTGTTTATAAAATAAAAACGAATACGAATTGGTAAATTAAATTACCACGTGTTTTCAAAGAACCGGTTGATTTTATTATTACACACGCTAAATTACAATACTTCATACAGTAAAATCTTGTTAATACGCTCTCAAAGAGGAAATAGTAAAACAACCAATTAATTCGTCGTTGATTATTGATCAATATTAGATAATAACAACACCGTATGGGTTTCTATGTCCAATATAAGGTATTAAAGATTTAATGGATGTTTGTGTGAAATTGGGATAAGAAAATGGCTTCTTTGATTTTTATCAACGTATTTGTTGGGAATATTTTACAGTGAAAAACTTCAGGGGGCAAAAAAAGTTAATGTGTTAAGCGGGGTTTATTAAGCGTGATAGTTTTAAAAGATTAAAGACATATATGTACTTTTTTTTTTCCACACACTTAATTGTTCAGCATTACTTTTATAAAGTAGTTTTAATTTTTCTATATATAAAAAGTGTGGTATGACTTTCAAAGGTGCCGTCAAATGAAAGTGAGTGTATTTAGTGGGCACGTCTCACAGGTGTTGTGGTAACCCAAATCGTCCGGGAGCTTACTGTATGCCCTACTACTACGTGTCCTATGAAACGGCATATCGGGAAATTCACATTTATCGTAAACAGGCTAAGGGGGTCCCCGCCGGCAGTGTGACTTAGTATGGGAAGCACACGCAGCTGTATAACACTCGGTAGGACTCGTAGTAGTAGTAGAACTTGATCGTACACACTATTATCGGATAGGGTTGGGAAGTACATATTCGTGTATGTGACGTCAACGTTTAAACACTTACAAGGACTTCACAACGGCAAGACACTCGTCGCACGGAGTTGACCCCTGTAAGTATCGTTTTTATGACGTCGACACTAAAGTCTCTCTCACGCACAGTTTAGTTGCACCGCCGTAAGCGACATCATTTTGAAGTCATCACAGATTCGGCTGATTACCCGTAAGACTTCACCACTAAAACACTAAAACACTCAATATCTCTTTCATTTAACATCACTTTTGAATGAATGGAAATTAAAAAACCAACACTAATAGCTTTGTTTGAATATGACAATATATCAGAGTATTCTAAAATGAAATACTGCAGCGAAGCATCATTAACACTGGTTTAAGTATTCATAAACAATTAAGTTATAATATTTTTAGTTTAAACTACACCCGTGGTTCACTATAAAATATACCAAACTAATTTCATGCTAATAACACATAATTTAACAGCGTTAATTTTATGATAAAACATTTTAATTTGTTAAATTATTTACCACTGAGTAATAAAATAGGGTAGAAACATCCTATAGCAATATGGCTTGCGTCTTTTTTTATTTTACTGGCTTCTGAGATAATCAATCCTAAATAAAAATAAGTACTTATAATACTAATCATATTTTAATTAAAACAATTTTTTTTTCTTACTTACCAAAAAAAATCCCACTTATACCTTGTAAAAAAGCCAAAAGAAAGATAAAACTTAAATTTCCTTTGCATTCTATATGGAATACTATTAACATAAAGATTAATACTAATGCTGTTTGTATAAAAACAATTATTAAATGAATAATCGTCTGACACAAAAATATTTCAAATGGTCCGACACCTATAAACCGTTAATAAATATTATATATTTGATACAAAATATGGTTAAAGATACTATATAAAATATTTTATATGATGAAACAAGTTAAATATCATTATTTAACATTTACTGAAAGAAAATGTTTGACTTTAATATTGAGAAAATCTTTGGAGTTCGAACGATGCACATCCTCTTTTTAGTTAAAAACTCCAAAAAATATCGTTGGTATAATTATTATTTGATAAATATGTTTATATAATCACTTAAATATGTTAAATATATTAATTCAATATAAATGTTATATTGAATAAAGGTATATTTATATATAAAAAAATAATCACACATATATCAGGCAAAATTTTATAATTATAATAATAGATATGTATATAGCACTTAAAAAGTAGATATATTTAACCTTCAACAAACCAGTTACCGGCATAAAAATCTGTGCATATAGCATGTATACAAAAACTCTAATCCCTTAAATAGTTGAGTGAACTTTGGAAATATTTAAGACCTATTTAGTATAATATACCGAGTGATTTTTTTATCATAACCCACTCAATTACTTACATAATAAATATAATTTAACACTTTTTTTTTTTTTGATTATCATTAGTTACATATTATTCTTGAATTATCAACTATGTGATACTTTTTAAGTTAACCCTTTATACCTGGTAAGGGTGTCAACTTTGTTTTTTTTAATGGGAACACATTTTAAATTTAATAAAATATTAAAGAGTTAATTGGTTTTTTATGACATCGATATTAGCAGGTACACAGCATTATTATTATTAATTTAATAAAATGTTTGAGTTTTTAATTCAATAGTAAATGGCATTTGAATTTTTAATGAAATTTAATTTGTTTATTAGATATAAACATTTAAAGTTTCAAATTTTTGAGTTAATATATAGGTATAATACACAAGGAACTACAAATACAGGTAGCTAATTGATTTTTTATGATATCGATATTAGTAGGTACACAGCATTGTTATTATCAATGATAGTAAGGTACATTGTTGTGAGTTTATAAATACACTAACTAACAATACAAAAAGTATATCTAATGTTGGTTATAATTGATAATAAACATTTCGTGTCTGTGATAGCAATATCATGAAAAACCAATTAGCTACCTGTATTTGTAACATTTGTGTATTATACATGTATATTAACTCAAAAATTTTAAACTTTAAATGTTTATATCTAATAAACAAATAAAGTCATACTAAAAATTCAAATGACATTTACTATAAATTTAACACCCTTACATTATATTAAATTTAAAATATGTGTTCCCATTTAAAAAAACAAAGTTGACACCCTTACCAGGTATAAAGGGTGAACTTAAAAAGTATCACATAGTTGATAATTCAAGAATAATATGTAACTAATGATAATCAAAAAAAAAAAAAGTGTTAAATTATATTTATTATGTAAGTAATTGAGTGGGTTATGATAAAAAAATCACTCTGTATATTAATAAGAAAATTAATTTTGTCTAATATATTATTATGGATAAATAGGAAATACGAATAACCAAAAGAAGAAATATTAAAAATAATAAAATATTAGGAATATTTACCGGCCATATAAACACCATCAAGTAGTAATTCCGTTTTATCAGTCATCAATTCAGAGGAAGTAAGTGCGACGGCCAAAAAGAACACGATTCTGATATAAGATTAGTTAATATATAACATATAATTGTTTGTAATTACTATTTTGTTAAAATACATACGCTAAAATAACCCCGGGAGCGACATAATTCGAGAAATTGGCATCAGCTTTACCATATACTGGTTCATTGAACTTAGATAACAGTCAAAAATATTAATGTTTCAAATTTTTAATAAAAAATATGTTTAANCAAAAATATTAATGTTTCAAATTTTTAATAAAAAATATGTTATTGCATACTTGAATAGGAATATTAGCAAGTTTTGGATTTTCATCACAACTTTTTAGTATTTCTTGCCCAAAATCTTGGTACGCCAATAGTAAATTTCTATTTAACATCAAACCAATTTGCTTATCTATTAATAATTGTATTCATTAGTAACCATTAGAATACTTTATATACTTATTAAAATGTTATTGATCACTATAAATAATCTTGAGTTAATTAATTAATGTGAAATATTAAATTTTTATTTAAGATTAAAAGTACATTTAAAATATTAATTTAAAACTATAAAATATAAAAAATATTTAACTCAAAAATTTAAAAAGTTATTGATACGTATTTTGGGAAGTGTTNTTTTTAGTATTTCTTGCCCAAAATCTTGGTACGCCAATAGTAAATTTCTATTTAACATTAAACCAATTTGCTTATCTATTAATAATTGTTATCATTAGTAATCATTAGAATACTTTATATACTTATTAAAATTTCATTAATAATTATAAATAATCTTGAGTTTATTAATTTATGTGAAATATTAAATTTTTATTTAAGATTGAAACTATATTTAAACTATTAATTTAAAACGATAAAATATAAAAAATTACTAAAAAGTTATTTGTACGTATTTTGGGAAGTGTTACTATCATCAGTATTAAATATACAGAGTGATCAGTTTATCATAAATCACTCGATTACTTACAAAATAAATACAATATTGAAAAAAAAAATGTCTGAATTCTTTTAGTTTGCTTATATTTCTTTATTTATCAGCTAATAATTACTCTTTGGTATCATACCTTATAATTTATAGGGGTATCAACTTTATTTTTTTTTATTAGCATCATACATATTTATCTGATTTATAAAATAGAAAATAATCTAATTAAGAAAGTAATTGGTTGATAATAATGTTTGAACAATTACTTTGAAAGTTATTCTCATTTTTATACTTAGGCTGGACGATGAATACGACCGGGAAATGACTAACGATAAAAATAGCAGCACCCACTCCTCACCACCAGTCATTATATGAATTTGTTAATTATTTCTGATATAATGATCCAAAAGTTGTTATCGACCAGTCATTTGCATCATTGTATTTATTTTGTGAGTAATCAAGTAGCTTTTGATAATCTGATCATTCTATGTTTTTTGTGTGAAATATTTTTTAATTTTAAATAAACTTAGTCACAAGTGATCAATTCTAATTACATTAAATTGTTAATTTAATTAATGTGATAACATGAGGAGGCTAGTTGAGGGCGTTGTGATGACGTCAGTTCTTATGCTTAATGTCTCTGGATAGATTTTCATATTACATTAAAATTTGTTGCATGACTTTTACAAACTGCCTTGTTATAATAATAACAGCATTAAATAAATAATTGCCAAGTTATATATATATATATATAAAAGTAGTAATGATAGGAAAAATTGTCTACTTTAATACATTTGCAATTATATATAGATAACAATAAAAATCTGGTATTAACAATAAAATTGTAAGAATTAGTCTAAGGTACAATTATGAAAATAATACATATAAATGCTCAGGAAACCAAAATAAATAACCAGTTAGCAAAGTTAAACCAAAATAAATTATAATTATACTTCTATATTTTAAAATATACAATAATACCTTTTAATTTTTATAATTTAACAAAAAATATTATATTTTTATAAATTTCGAAAAAATAATTCCGTTGAGTGATAAAAGAATAAATCATTATTTTTATAATTAGATTTATGTTACAGACAAATTTTAATAATTTCCAGAAAATGCCAAGAGATATAATTTGAATACAAATTAAGTAATACTTCAAAATTAATAGACCCATCTAAAGACATTTTACTTCTAATTTTAGACAATAGCATTTTTTTGTGAAAAACATCAAATATAATCAATTATTTAATATGTAATATTTCTTACTTGACATATCACACCACGATTTAATTTCACTCTGTTCTAGAGTTTCATCATCTGTGATACGCCCTAATGCCATACGAGCAACTAAAGCTTCGGTAAAATTATCAGAAAAATAAAGTGCACTCCAGGCATTGCCATTTCGAACAGCATCTATAGCACTTCCAATGTCTTTGTAAAAATCCTTCAAGTAGACATTATTAAAAAAATAAAATAATAAAATATGTTTTATATTTTAGCATTAACTTACTATAATAATAGTGTCTTTCGGCAATTTATTTAGAAACCTACAAGAAAACTTCTTAAATGTACAATTACTGTAGACTGGACAATCTTTAGTTTCCCATTCCATCTCCTTGTTAACGACTGCTAAGTGCAAATTTTTCACTTCACTGCCGAATGTCAAAAAAAACAATACAACTTGCATAGATGGCAGAGCAAAAACAAATATCAGCCATCTATACATAAAACAATATCAGTATGATTTAAAATAATTAATAATTGTAAATAATTTTTTTCTCTTAGAATGCTTAGGAAATTTTGTTTTAGAATGAAAAATTCTCATCCTTATATAAATTGATATCATATAAAATGTAAGTTCAAAGTAAAAATTTGTGCATTTTCTTAGTTATACGCTTGTATTTACAATTATTTCACTTCACTCAATCATATTTACGTTAACAAAGAATAATCGATAAATAATATTTATAATACCAAGAAAAAAAATTCTTAATTATGATTTTTATCAATATAATATTTGTTCATTTATTTTACTTATGTGTCTTATAAAGGTCTAGTATAGCTGAATATTTTATATTTCAATACCTGATATTTTATGAATGTAGTTATTTCATCAATAATTTTATTAAAAGTCGTGAACTTACTTAAAAATGAGCCGGTATAACAGAAAATTATTATAGCTGATATTATATCAAATCGCACCATGCCCCATGTAAAGGGCTAGATTCAGGACTAGGCTAATTAGGCTATAGCCTAGGGGTGCCACAACTTGAAGGGGCGGTGCGGCCAGCAAAACTCTTGATTTTAGCTTTGATGCGAAGCTGAGAAGGTATTGGTTTTACTATGATGTGTTTTTTTTTATGTCTGTTACAAATTTTTCTCAGTTCTCACTGAACCGATTTCTTTCAACGATACGTCAAAAGATCACAAATCGTATCTAGTCGATAACATTACCCTCAACAATTTTTCTTCAATTTTTTTTACTAAAAACTGCCGTAACTTTTTCAAAAGTGAACATATGAATATAATTTATATTATAATAAATAGACATCAAAGTTAATAAAAAATTACGATTTTTAAAAAGGTCTACTTTAGAAAACGGCTACCGAATGCTATTTTTGTGTGAAAATTCTCGAGTTTATAAATTACATTTTGAACTTTATTATGTTATAACTTTTTGAAAAATATATGGATCAATACAATTTTTTATGAGGAATAATATTTTTTAACAATCTCTTTTTCATTTGACATACTATATCTTAATCAGGATATTAATAAGGAACTAGCAGATCGTGTAGCTTTTGGAATAATACACCAATTTTTTAAAATTAAACACTATCTAAAGATTTGCATCGAAGCGTTTTTTTTTATAGTGATTTTAATCACTATCAGATATCTCCACTGTGCCACGACCCACCTGTACTGGGTTTTTTTTTTTTAGAAATAATTCCTTTCTGCGAATTTAATTTTCCATCTACTAGAATTAATGTAGTGATTTTGGTAAATTAGTTGCTCACTGTTGTAAAATTATAAAAATAGCATGGAATATATTCTACAATATATATATATAATGTGATTGGGCAGGGTAGCTACGGCACGACGGTATACATTATCTAAAATAATAATCGGCGACAGCGGTCGCATAAATTGTATCGAGCAACCAAATTAAGGAAACGCCAAACGTATTATTAATAAATGTTTCTTATTTTTATAACGGTGCACATTTTTGTTGTTTACATTAGTAAGTTGACAATTGTATTTAATAAATTAACCGTTTATTAACAGAATACAAATATAATTATTATTTTTTATTATTATTCATTAATTATAATATATGCACGATTGATTTTTTTATCATCATAATATAAACTACAAAATTTCAATACATAATTTTTTCACGTTGACTTTTAAATACTTTTAAAGTAACTGTACATTATACATTAGAAAATACAAATTTTTAAGTAAATTGGAAACGGGTGATTAGCTCAGCTCTCATTCTATCTGTGCTCTAAGAAGTAGGCGTTTGTTCCTTATTAGCCTAGGGGCCCTTTTCGGGTAATTCCGGCTCTGCCCATATTAAATAATGTTATTATTTGCGGCAGCAAATGTACTGTTATTGTATTTTCAAATGCAATTTTATAATTAACTAAGACAAGTAACACCTTTATTGAAAAATACGGAGATGTTGGATGAGAATATTTTTTTAATGAAATATAAACTAAATAACGGGTTTTTCATAATTAAGCCCAATCAAATTTTAAAATCTATGAAATGAAATATAAAAACGTCAATAATTATAATAATAAAATGAATTTTAATTTATTATTATCAAAATTAGTTAATTTCTATTATTAAAAAATATTAATCTTAAAAAAACTAATACAACCAGTATTTCTCAGAATTGTTAATTAAATTTTAACATAAACAATTTTTTATTAAAAAATATTCTATCTATCAAATATAGATAAAATCTTTTTTTGTAAGAGATACTCTTACCAAAACTTAATTTCAATAATAATTTTTAATTAGTTTTCAACTATCATATACTAAATTAATTTTTAGTATATTTTTATTTTAATTAGATGAAAATGTTTGAACAATCCATCATTTCACAATGCCACTCACTTCACTTATAATTTATCCCCATAAAATAACAACAAAACTATTTAAAAAAAAAAAATTTTTAAAAAGTAGCTCTATGACTTTTCCTTTATATACAATTTTTACATAAATAAATATTTATATTAAATATTAAATAATGTTATTATTTACGGCAGCAAATGTACTGTTATTGTATTTTCAAATGCATTTTATAACTAATATATACTAAATTAATTGTTGTTATTCCTTTATTTTTAATTTGTAATATTATTAATACAACTTATTTTTTATTTTAATTAGATAAAAATGTTTGAACAATCCATCATATCACAAAGCCGTTCATTTCACTTACAATTTAACCCATAAAATAACAACAAAACTATTTAAAATAAAAATTTCTAAAAAAGTGGCTATATGATTTTTTTTTTTTATACAATTTTAACTTAAATAAATTATTATTTTTTGACTTTTATGCTAGTTTGGAAGATGGAGTTTTATAATGAAAAAATAATATTTTAATATATTACATCTATCTACAGCTATCTACACCATTCGTATTTCATACAACTGTCAATGTAGAGAGTAGTACCAATACCACTTAATTATAATCTTAATTCTAATATTAAAATTAACTTACCTATTATAAACCATTATATAAAATACAACCGAAATCACAATGGTATAATTTAATAAAAAATAACGAAACTCATCACATTACAGTTATTAATTCCTAATTCATACATCTCAAAATGATGAAATACCAAAGACAGTCTCGACTACCCCCAATATCAAAATAATGTTATTTAGAACAATTCAGTAGTAGAAAAAATTAACTCTCTTTTTGTTAAGGTTAACAGTAACAAATAATGTTTAAAATACATCAATATTACTATGCGTACAGTATAAATAACGATTTATCTCTCATCTCTCCGAAAATCTTGTTACTTGAATATTCTTTTTACATCTGCTTCAATTACATTAAATCTGTAGGTAAATATTATTAACTTAACTCCTTATAATGTTTAACAGAATTGTTGATTGTTTTATACGTGTACATTGTTCATAATATTTATATGTATACATATCATTTTCATAAAAATTAATAAATCTACTATNCATGTATAGTTTAACATTGTTCATAGTATTTATATGTATACATATCATTTTCATAAAAATTAATATATCTACTATTTTTTCCTTCTACAAATTGTGTTAATTTTATTATACTTAACAGAGACAAATAACATAAGCTTTAATTTTTCTCCTTATAAACTATTTGAAAATTGTCAATAACTATAATATTATCATTTTTAATATTTTTGCAGTCAAATTAATATAGAATGAGTTAGAATAATTATTTTCA
>NW_026099576.1:21689798-21693921 GCF_025091365.1 Daktulosphaira vitifoliae
TGAGAAAAGGACAGAAGAAAACGCTATCTTTTCATGATTACTGTGTATACATATGATGATAGTGTGTATACATTACAAACTTGGCATAAATACCATGATAAGAAATTAGATAAGGCAATTAATACTTATCACTCTCATTCAAAAGTATATTGAAAAGATAGCGTTATATAAAATAGTTAAAATAGTTGTTTTTAAAATGGCATATTTTTTTGTGTTCATAATAAAATGAAGTTATACAGTACAAACCCCAGAACTGAATACATGTAAAGCAATTTACGTTTTTTTTTTTTAGCACATTTTGTTTTTAACGCACAATAGTTGCCAATTAGTAATCAATTTTTTTTACTATTTTAAATTGTTCCATTACGTAGATTTTGTAATTAACTCTACTTATAAATTTTCTATATTGGAAAAACATATTTTTTTTGTATAATAAAGTTCTGTAGAATATTTATTAAATGATGTTTCCATTTATCCAGTTTTTATTTTTAGACCATCTTATACNTCCATTTATCCAGTTTTTATTTTTAGACCATCTTATACATATCTTTTTAATGTGTTGTCATAAAATAAAATTACATATACATGTAATTTTGATTGATAAAATTGAATCACACCAATTAAGGAGTATTAAGCTTCATATATATAAAAAAAAACCTGTATTTATAACAGAATGAATCATGTGAAATTACATCAATTCTCTCGTACATATATATGCATTTTCCTTCACAACATATAACATTCAATGAAAATCTACGAAACTACAGCATTTTTAGCACACAAAATTGAAGAAAAATTTTTTAATCGCGGTATTTAAAATGAAAATGCTAAACTATAAATTAGAATTCTTAAAAAGTACATCATATATTAATACATGTTATACACATCATCTAATTCGCACTCAGTAAACCCTATTTTTAAGAAAAGTTTTAATTCTTCTTCTTTTTCCTTGCCTTAAACCTAACTACTTGGAGTCAGCCAAAAGAAAAGTTTTAATTATTTTTTAAATTTATCATCTTATAAGCCTGGCTATGGGCTTAAAAATATATAATAACTGATAATTATAGAAACATAATATGTCACTAACAGATACAAAAAAAAGAAATTATTAGTTTAAGAGAAAATGAGTGGTTTGCATTAAAATAACCACTTAATATACACACTGACAATTAATTTAAGATTTTCGAAAACTAAACTTCATTTTATGTTTTAGTTTAAAATTAAGTAAAAATTACTTTTAATGATTTTTTGATTTCTAAGAGTTTAAAAATTATTAAAAAATTGTTTAATGTATATACCCGGATTTTATATTTAATCGTTGCCTATTTTTATATAATAAAAAAAATGATAAAATATATATCCATAATTCTCTAAAAATTTGAAACTTAATGGTCACAGTTATTTTGGGTTTGATTATTATTGAAATATAAACTACTTTCTTGTTTCTTCAGTTATAAAATAAAAAAGTAGTAAGTTTAATAAGATATATAAGAGAAAAAATAATAAATTATTGTATGTTTTTGATGATGTTACTTTTAATAATTAAAAATATTTTATGACATAAAGAAAAAAACTAACTACTAACACTAATTTTAAAAACTTTATAACTAGTAAAATAAATTTAAATCTAAAATGTCATTAATTTACTTACCCAATATTTTTCCATATTTTTAAAAAGTATTTTTTTAATAAGACTTTTATTTTATCTGAAGTTGAAAACTCACTACAACTAGAGTCAAATTGTAACTCTAATAACTGCATTTTAAAATTATAAACACCATTACATTGATCCGGTCATCAACATAAACTACTCAAGACTGGTCAATGCTTAAGCCTGCAATGTAGTTTTACCAATTATGATCATAGGGTTTGTCCTTGGTGGCGACTTCCATTCACAAAATGAAATTGAAGGCATAACAATAAAATTTTTAACAGGGATTATTCAATGCTTTTTAGCTGTGATTATCAGAAATTGATTTAATTGCTACAAAANGAAATGGATTTAATTGCTACAAAATATAACGGTATCCAGTAAATCTAAATATGTTTATATTTGAACAACGTAAAAACTAACAGTTTTTAAACATTTTTATGAAGCTACAAATTTTCAAGAAACGGTTTGAAATAAATAATGTAGCTATAAAAACATAATTCAGATGTTATTATTTTTTAGTTTATTTATTAGTAGTTAAAACATTCTTATAGAGAGTAATTGCTTAACTATGGCTCACACAATATCATTAAAACATAATTTAATAGTTTTTTATCAGAAGTTAATAGTACACTACCTTTTATAATTTTCAAAAATAACTAAATTCCTACCCCCTCCTTAAATTTTATTAACTTTGGTTCTTCTTAATAATAACATATAATATATGTTTCCATTTTGTTTAAATATATTATATTTTATTTACTTAAAAATCGTAAAATTATCTATCTAAAAAATAACCTAGCATAGAGGGGTCGNTATTTACTTAAAAATCGTAAAATTATCTATCTAAAAAATAACCTAGTATAGAGGGGTCGTGGCACAGTCGGAATGTCGTATATTTGAGTGCAGTATAGATGATATCTGATAGTGATCAATATCACTATCATAAAAAACGCTTCGATGCAAATCTGTAGCTAGCGTTTAATTTTCAGAAATCGGTTGATTATTCTAAAAGCAAAATTAACTACTATTTCTATTATTATTCCTAAATAGTTGCTTTATGAGTATAATATATGAATAAATATCTATTAAAGCAATTCATCGTAGTATGACATTGATATTTGGTAATTCAGTAATTAAATTTTTTCGTAGAATTTATAAAAAATATAAAGTAGATATAACTGTTATGATAAACGTGTATGAAAATTGAAGTGCTTGACACAGAACTATTTAGATAATAATTTGTTTTTAATTATAAATAAATGGTCAGCAAAAAATATGCATCAGAGTAAAAAAAAATACTTTTATTATTCAATTTTTCGTGCTAATTTCTTATCAGTAACTATATTTTTTTTTCACCAATAAATTTAATATTATAACTAATTAGTTAAAAACTATAGGATATAACTATAATAGTTTTGAATATTTCAATTGTTAGATCTATTTAAACAATAAAAATTACAAAGAAATTATTAATATTTCTCTTGAAATAATTAATTACAGTAAAAATATAATTAATAAAATAAAAAATTATTTTTAAATTATTACAGATAATGATTTTTATTATTTTAAAAATAATCAGTGCAAAATATCATTTTTAACCAATTTTTTTGATATTTTAAAGTTGATTTTTTGAAAGTTTATAATAAAAAAAAACCCCAGCACAGGAGGGTCGCGGCACAGTGGAGACGTGGCATAGTTGTATCAAGTATAATGATATCTGATAGTGATTAAAATCACTATAAAAAAAAAACGCTTCGATGCAAATCTTTAGATAGTGTTTAATTTTAAAAAATTGGTGTATTATTCCAAAAGCTACACGATCTGCTAGTTCCTTATTAATATCCTGATTAAGATAAAGTATGTCGAATGAAAAAGGGATTATTAAAAAATATTATTTCCCATAAAAAAATTATATTGATGAATACACTTTTCAATAAGTTATAGCATTATAAAGTTAAAAATGTAAAAAATAAAATTTTGAATCCCCCCTATGAGCTGGTAAAAGGTTAAATTTATAAATAAAATATACCAAATGATATGTAAAGACATCACGTATCTATAAAAAAAAATTATATTGACCCATACATCTTTCATAAAGTTAAAAATATAAAAAAGAATTTTTTTACAAAAATCGTATTTTTTTTATTAAGTTTAATGTCTATTTTCACCATGAAGATAAAATAAAGTCCGAAATTTTTTTTACCATTATAAATTATATTTTATTAGCTTTAATTTAATATATATATAAAAGTGTCAGACTTTCCGGAACACTTTCAAAAGTTAAGTTGAAAAAGTTCTACTTTCTATATGAATTTTTATGTTTTGAATCCCCCTTGTATTAAGGGAAATGGTCCGATTTAAAAAAAAATTACGTTGAATAAAAGATTTATATAAATACTACTTCTCATAAAAAAATTGTAATGATCCATACATTTTTCAAAAAGTTATAGCATAATAAAGTTAAAAATG
>NW_026099576.1:21694142-21708447 GCF_025091365.1 Daktulosphaira vitifoliae
TTTTTTTTTTTCAAATTAAAGTATATTACATTAGCATTAATTTAAGGTATATATAAAAGTGTCAGTCTTTCCGGAACATTTTCAAAAGTTAAGTTGAAAATGTTAATTTTTTGTAAAAAAGTTACCATTTTGAAACCCTTCCTGTGGGCTGTTAAAGGGTCAAATGTTCACAAAAATATAGAAAATGATAGGTAAATATATAAGGTATTTATAAAAAAAAAATTATATTGATTTGGTCATTTTTAAAAAAGTTATGGCAATTTTAAGTAAAAAAAATTGAAAAAATATCGAAAATTAGCGATTTTTAAATATGTAATTTTTTGGGGGATTTGATACGATTTGTGATCTTTTGACATATTATTCATTAAAATATCGCATCGAAGCTAAAAATTGGAAAATAAATTTTAGTACTCATATTAAATGTAATGTAACTCGAAAAATAATTTTTAAATGAAAAAATATAAGATACATTTTTTGTTTAAAATTGTCTTTTAAACAACTTTTGTAGGAAACTTTTTTTTGTAAATTAAATATTTTTTGAGAAAATTAAAAAAGATCATATTTTTTAATTTTTGCGAGGCTGTAAAAAAAAAAGTCCAATCATTGGGGATTTTTAGTATGTCATTATACATATTTTAATTCAACTTAAAAAAAAAAAAATTTGATTGGGAATTTTTTCCACCATTCGCCAAAATTACTCCTTCGTTGACTGGCCTAGAAAGATAATAACGAAGAAAACATTCTCAAATACACAAAAATAGCATACGGTAGAAATATTCACTGTAAGACAAAATTAATTCCGACATTTTTTTTTTTCATAATAAAGTACATTACATTAGCTTTAATTAATATATACAGAAAAGTGTCAGTATTTTCGGAACCAAAAATGGCAAAACATATGGAAAGAAAGATCACCCAACAACACACTTGGTGAAATAAAAAAAAACACAAAAAAATGGCATTCATACGTAACTCTGACTAGAACACAAGACGTAATCCTAACAGGAATTCAAATAGGGCATAGTAACCTCACCCATGCACACGTTCTGAACCACGAACCACAACTAATATGCCTAAACTGCAATAAACTTGTCTCCATAAAACACATATATACAGAATGAACCAAATACAACAACGTGCGATTCATATTCAAACTACCAAACAACGTCCAAAACATCCTGAAAGAAAAAACGAACGAAGAAGACATTCTCAAATACATAAAATTGCTAAATCTATACTCTTTAATTTAATATATAATATTGCATAGACTTTTATTATTATCATAAATTGATTGTAAAGTTGTATAAACTATATGTACACATAAATGTAATTCTGGATAATGACCACAGATGTCAAAGCCTTAATAATAATAAAAAAAATAAATAAAATTTTATAACATGCTCATTTGAGTAGATTTTTTAACAAAATTTTGATTATTTTTTTTAGATAAAGTAAATCCTATAAAATTAAAATTAATTATGTTTTGAATATTTCAAATGTAGAATCTTTTTAAATACCGAAAAATCCTTAGAAATTATTACTTTGATTTCTACTTAAACGATCTATTAAAATAAAAATATAAAAAAAANTTTCACCGTACCACTTACGGGTTAAATTTATCAGAAAAGCTTAATATTTTTTTTTATATTTTTATTTTAATAGATCGTTTAAGTAGAAATCAAAGTAATAATTTCTAAGGATTTTTCGGTATTTAAAAAGATTCTACATTTGAAATATTCAAAACATAATTAATTTTAATTCTATAAGATTTAGTAAAATTAAAACTATATTAAAAATATTATTAATTTAAAAAACTAAAAAATATTAAAAATATTAAACTCAAAGCCACAAAAAAATTAATGAAAAGTCGCGGATACGTCTTTCGGAAACAATGTTACCATTATCAACGCTAAACACGTACTGTCAGTATGTGTTTAGCGTTGAATCTTATAGAATTAAAATTAATTATGTTTTGAATATTTCAAATGTAGAATCTTTTTAAATACCGAAAAATCCTTAGAAATTATTACTTTGATTTCTACTTAAACGATCTATTAAAATAAAAATATAAAAAAAAATATTAAGCTTTTCTGATAAATTTAACCCGTA
The DNA here is from genome assembly GCF_025091365.1 of Daktulosphaira vitifoliae. Lineage (NCBI taxonomy): Eukaryota > Metazoa > Arthropoda > Insecta > Hemiptera > Phylloxeridae > Daktulosphaira > Daktulosphaira vitifoliae. The sequence continues at coordinate 21,696,252 of NW_026099576.1, forward strand.
AGTGGTACGGTGAAAAAAATCAAACAAATAATATGGTTGGGTTAAGAGGTCCAGGAGACCGCACCTCTTAATTTTTTATGTAATATTTAGACTACATTTTTTTTATTCCATCACATTTTTGGTAGAACAATATCTTAGTAGTATTAAAAGAGATATGACAAACTTTTTTTCGACTTTAATTTAAATCATGTAAAGTAACTACTAAATTTTTCAGGAAGTTTTATGATCTGCCATGCAATAATGTACTTGATTTTCGTTATGTCCTGAATAGTGATGGGCATTTTCGAATATTTTAAACTATCGAATACTATTCGAATTCTTTTTATACAACCGAATAGTGTGTTTTTAGCATAAACTATCGAATAGTTTTTAAACAAAAGAATAGTTTTCAAAACTATTCGAATAAACTATCGAATAGTTTTTAAAAATATTTGAATAGACTATCGAATAGTTTTTAAAAATATTGGAATGGACTAGCAAATGGTTTCAAAAAGTATTCGATTAGTTCTAACTAAAATTTTTATTAAGTACACTTAATTATAATAAGAAGATAATTAACGAATACTTAAAATAAATTATTATACAATTAATAACAGTAAAAAGTATCATTTTATTTATTTTTAGTTTGTGAGACGTTGGTGAAAACTGATAAATATGGGTTGAAAATAAAAAGTTTTGTGTTAAACGCTTCAATTTTTATACATGTATGCCACAAAGTAATAACTACTTCATAATTTTTTATACATTTTCCAAATAAATTACAATACTAAATTATGTAACATCAATATCATACTAATTTAATTACTACAATAAATACTTATTCATATATTATACTTCTAAAATAAAAAACTACAAATCAGGAATAATAAAGGAAAATATAATTTCATATTGCTTTTGGTATAATCCACCAATTTCTTAAATTTAAACACTATCTATATATTTACATTGAAGCGTTTCTTATGGCAGTGATTTTAATTTCTGATAGTATATTTTATTGAGAGATTGACAGCAATATTTTTAAAATATCTTCTAGACTGGTGTATTGACAATATTTTTATGTCTACGTAAGAATTTTATCAATGTGTTTTTTTTTTTTATTAACACCACTATTTTTTCTAAGAATTTGATATTGAATATGTAAGTATATTTAGAATATGATTTCAAAAAAAATTTTTGTACGAGATTTTTTTATTGAACACTATTTATGGGATAATTGAATTGTATTGAAATTACATAAAAAAAAGTACACGTATATTTTAAAATAAATTATTTTTAACAGTATATATTAGGTCTCATCAAATTAAATAGTACAGTATAGTAAATAACTATAAAAAATTATTTAAAAATATAATACAATAAAGCTCTATATTTTATTTAAACATATTTTTACTGACGTACAAAAAAGATTTATATTCTTTATACATAGTTTTTATTAAATAAGTGATATTAAATAATAAAGAAGACATTCACTTATGTTCATTATAAATCTACCTAACATTTTAATAAGAAATTTTTCATATAAGATTTTATTACAATGAAAGTTTTTTCGTTTATTTTAATATTTATTGTCATTTTCCTCTTGCAACCAGAAAAAGGAGTTCATTGTGAAAATTATCATGCTATGTATGAAAATTATATCGAAAGGGTGGTGGGTCACATTTATTTAAAAATTATATCGTATCGAAAACAAGATTCAAATAATACTATGGATATAGACGAAGCTGTTCAACCAAATTCTAACATGTTAAATTTAAGACAAAAATATTGTTATACAATAAGTATACTCAATTTCAAGTACATTGAAATACTCACAAAATACCTTGATATAATAAAACTTATGCTTAATATGTGCCAGATATATCATAAAGAAAATGAATTGAATTATTTCAGTCCCTGTGTAGAAACGATTGAAAAAGTTCTAAAAATTTCCAAAACTATGTTTAAAAAANATGCTTGAAAAAGTTCTACAAAATTCCAAAACTATGATTGCAAATCTACACAATGCTATGAAGTTTTTAAGCTATATAGATATAAGATTTTTGTTTTCTGAAGGCATTATACCGCATCCTATAATTGAAGTAATTGACTTTATATATCAGTACATCTTAGGAAAAAATCAGGATACCAGCTCTTTAGATCTCAACAAATCACCTTATGAAATATCTGAAATGAAACTTGAGAATTTGACAAAATTTCTAAGAGATTTATCAAAAAGACTAGGCAAATTTTTTGACAATAACAAATTTATGTTACTTTATATATTAGATGATATGTTAAAAATTAAAATTGCGGAATTACCTAATAATTTAGAGCCTGCAAGAAAAGAAATACTTAATAAGTTTTTCAACGAAATTATAGAAGTTTGGTACAAAAACCTAGAATTTGAAGAATTTATCAATCCTAAAACAGCAGAGTAAGAATTCTATTATTTAATATTATTTTTTAAAACATATTATAGGTAGTATTTCAAAAGGTTTTTTAATAAATAAATATTTGAAAAAATAAAATTATTTCCTTATTAAGAATATATATTAATTGTTATCTAAATATACCACACTAATAATGTATGATGGCTTATAGTATAGTTGGTTTATCGAAAATAAATAAGTACATTTAAACTAGACTGTGCAACATCCTTGTATAGATGTTTTGATTTTTAATCAATATTAGAGGTATTGTATTTAATGAATTGTTTTCTTTGTTTTTCTAAGCTTAATTGTTTTGCTTCTTTTAATTTTAGAAAAATAACTGTGAAATTTTAAGTAGTATAAGTTCTCATTTTTATTTAGATATAATGCGCTTTAAGTTTCCGTATCAGTAACATTTATATCTTTTACACATGAGGTACGAAGTTCAAACCCGCCTGCGACAATGAATTTTTTTGCATTTTTTTCTTAATTCTTTTTGAGTCAGAAACAAATTTTTAATTCATTTGATTTTTATCTCATTTAGATTTAACATCTTCAATGAATATCACGAAAATCATCACTATATTCTCCCATCGTAAAAATATATTTCTTATTTATATTAAAATGATTGTACTTTTTTTGTAGATATCATTTATTTTCTCAGCTCTCAATTCATGTAGTTTTTTCAAAGATACATTAAATAGTCATAACTAGTGCCTAGTTAAAGATATCACCTTCCAAATTAAAAAATTTTCAATTAAAAAGTTATTTAACCAAGATTTTTCATTTAAACAATTAAATCATTCAATAAATGTTTTTTTATTGTCGAATTAGGTGTGATATTATAATAGGTTTCAACTAGAAAATCATATATAAGTACTTTGTAATTTATTAATCTTTTAACTTTATTCGCGTGTATTACAACCAGTCTATAATATTCCAATATATTATAGTAATATTTAATTACTATAATTGGCATTTATTTAAATAATATATTGCACTTTAACAATATCATAGAACTAAAGACCAGGATATAAATAAAGAAATAGCAATTTATTATGCATTTAGAATAATCTACTAGTTTTTTAAAATTAAACACTATCAAAATATTTGTATCGAAGCATTTCTTATGATTTTCATTACTTTCATATATATTATAAATTATCTATGTTATTTATCCAAAAGTATAAAAAAGCACATAGAAATTTATGAAAGAAGTACTTTTAAAATATTAATATAGTTTGAATTGATATATTTGTATAATTAAAAAAACCCAGCACAGGGGGTTTGTGGCACAGTGGTGATGTGGCATAGTTGGATCAAGTATAATGATATCTGACAGTTATTAAAATCACTATAAAAAAAAAACGCTTCGATGCAAATCTTTAGATAGTGTTTAATTTTTAAAAAATTGGTGTATTATTCCAAAAGCTACACGATCTGCTAGTTCCTTTTTTCAATTCTTGAGGGTAATGTCTTCGACTAGATACGATTTGTGATCTTTTGACGTATCGTTGAAAGAAATCCGTTCTGTGAGATCTGAGAAAGGTGGTAACAGACACAAAAAATAAAAAATAATAAACACATCTTAGTGAAACCAAAACCTTCTCAGCTTCGCATCGAAGCTAAAATCATTGCTGAATTTTAATTTTTTATATATTTCTTAATAATTTAACAAATAAATTATAAGTTATAATGCAAATTCTATAATATATAGATTAATCAAATATCATTAATATAATGATATTTGATATTTAACTCAAAATAAAATAATGTTTCAATCATCAATATTTAAATATGTTTATTGTTTATATATTTATTAATCATCAATATATATTTTTTAAATTAGATTCATACCTCCAATAGACCCAGATATAAATCAAAATGATGGAATTGAAGCTCTTAATATTATTCGTAAAGAATCTGGTTGGGAAAAAATGAACCACATAAGTATAGTTTATTTTGGTAAACAATTCAGTGTAGATCGTATAATAAATGATGAAGTTAGTAACATAAATTTTCAAATAAAAAAGGAACACGTATCACAACTATTAAGATGTAGATTTACAGAAATAATGAAAAACTATCGTTCATTATTTTCTGCAATGTTATATATATGCGATAAAGATGCCCTTAACTATTACAATAATTGTGTAATTAAATTATTTGGCTCATTCGTTAAATCAAAAACAATGCTTGAAGATTTATATGAAGCTTTAGTTACTTTAAAGAAATCATCAATATGGAGTGTTAATTATACCTCTGAATCAAATTTACAGATTGTTTTTGAATGGGTTGCAGGATTTCTCAGTTTGTTGGAGAATAATGATTTTTCTTTAAAAAATATTAATGATAATAAAAAGATTAAACAACTTCTCTACATTTTTAAAAAAAAAATTAATATTTTTAGTACTCATTTATTTAGTGAAATGAAGATATTTAATACCCTGTGCCATAAAGATGACAAATTTAAAAATGTTCAGTATTATGTAAACTATTTTAGGAATCCAGAAAATGAATCAATTAATTTAAATCCTGAGAATTCAATGCAAATTATGCTTAACGCATGTAATTTTTTTGACAATTTTTGTGAAAATGTTAGCAAATCTTGTTATAAAGATCTGGGCTTTGAAAAACTTCCACACTATAAAATAAAGAATTAGAAGCAAACTTTTTTAGCTTATATTTAATTCACTATAATCACAACTTGCACAATGATTTTTGACTTAGCGATTGTTTTACTTCCGTACATAAATAATATATATTGTTTCCGGAATATTTTATTAATATACAATTAACACTGTATAATTTTATTGAGCAATATAATCTTCAGTAATTGTATTAATGTACTATAATTATTTACTTAATTAACAAACTATCTAATATTACATCATATAATATAAGAGTTTGGTGTTTTGTATCCATTATCATTTTTCTGTTTACTTCTCTCATGAATCATACTTTTTATTGATTTAACTATGCTTAGTATGATCAGCAATGTTATAAATCATGATAATATTTTATACAGTCTTAATATAATTAAATTATGTTTTTTGTAGTTCTTATTGGTGAACTAATTACTATGGAAGCCCTTAAAAAATATTTTAAAATAAACACAAAAAAAAACCCCAGCACAGTGAGGTTACGGCACACTTGGGTCATGTCATATTTGGGTCTAGTATAATGATATCTGACAATGATTAAAAACACTAACATAAAAATCTCTTTTATTTTGTATATAATGCTCCTATTTCTTTATTTATATCTTGAATACAAGTTTTATGATTTGTAAGTGTAATATTTGAATAAATGTATAAAGGGAAATGTTGTTATTTATAAAAAGTATGCCGAATGAGAGAGGTATATAATAGTATATAATAGAATAATAGTAGTATTGAGATTCTTGATAACACTTGTTTACAACAAAATTGACCTATGACTTATGATAGTAATTTTTTATGCAAAATCGTCCACTGAGTCTGAAAATGAAGTTCAAAATACAAAAAGTAGAACAGTTTTTGAGTTATTGCGAAATTAGCGTTTTTCGTGTACTGCGAAAAAACATTTTCATTATATTCTAAATATCTTTAATTTCATTCAAACGATTTTCACTTTTTTTACATAAAATTAAATAATATTAAATTACCTATAATTTTTATCTTAAACAATTTTTTTTATTGACTTTTTGTCGTTTGCTATCTACGAATTTACCACTGAATTTTTATAATTTTTTTCAAATTGTCAGAAAAAATTCAGAGTTTTACGTAAAATACACCAATAAAAAATAATTTAATAAAAAACTTAATTTTTTTTTAATGGTCAAAAAAAGAGCTGTGCAAAATTTGGGACCGATCCGTTAAGGTTAACCCGTGCCCCCGGACCTATTAAGTTGAGTCGAAGAGTTACATTTAATAGAAATAACTGATCTATGTCTCATAACTTCTTTTTCTCTTTACTTAGAATAATAAAAGTAAAACTCAAGTTAAAGAAATTTTACAAGAAATACAAAAATAATAACTTTAATGTTGTTTTCTCAATAAATAGCGCACAAAAACACTACATACAGTAAAAAACATGTATAAGTCTTAAAATACGTTATAACTAATTTTGTTGATTTTAATTATTTATTTTCATTTTATTTTTTGGAAATCGCATTTTCGTTTAAAAAATATTCTAGAAGTTAAATTTTTTATGCCAAGTACAATAATTATATTAGATTCATTATTTTATGTGTCCACATTGCGGACGGGATGTATTTATTACATGTTTTGTTCGTATTTGTTCCGTATCATCAAGTAGTGGAAATTCTCATTAGATTATTTATTTTTAAAACTTGATTGCACAGTCGGTGGCAGATCCACATAATCACAATTCCACAATATTATATCGATTATAACATTGCAATTACGATAAAACGATATTTTGGAAAAAATACAAGTCCAAAAAAAAATTATAACGTTACAAGTCGTGTGGGAGTCAATATGACCCATTTCAACTTTGATGGATATTTTGTCATGCATTTCAGCTTCGATCCGAAGCTTAGAAGGTATTGGTTTTACTATAATGAGTTTTTTTTTTATTTTTTTATTTTTATATTTTTTTTTTGTGTCTGTTAAAACTTTTTCACAGCTCTCACCGAACGGATTTCTTTCAACGATACGTCAAAAGATCACAAATCGTATCTAGTCGAAGATATTACACTCAAGAATTGAAAAAAAATTCCCTCGTTCCCCGTAAATGAGGGAAACCTCCAAAAAAATTACAAATTTAAAAATCGCTAATTTTTTCAATTTTTTTTTACTAAAAACTGATGTAACTTTTTCAAAAATGAACATATTGACACGGCCCGTAATAGCGCACTATTAAGTTACCGTGAATTAGCACGTTATCTGGTCGTGATTATCAGCTGCCCACCGTCGCACTCATTAGTGTTGACGATAACACAAGTTTGTCTTATCCGGCGGTCGGTATATAGGACAGGTCAGGGGGTGCAGCACCGCGAGACACGTCGGCGACTATGTAATTCAATTCACCTGTGACTTACATCCGCCGCACGTGTCGTTGAAAGATAGTAATATTGATTTTCATATTGGGCTTTAATATTGTCTTTATTTACTTAATATACTTTTAATTATCTTACTTTTATTGTTATAGTTAAGAGTCTAATAAATTGAATCCACAATTACTTTAATCATAACGTCGTTACAATTTATTTTATAAAAACACCTTTATAGCGTGTCAATATCAATATAATATATTTTTTTTATAGATGCTTGATGTCTTTACCTATCATTTGGCATATAATTTTTGTAAATTTAACATATAACCAGCCCACAGTGGGGGATTTAAAATGAAACTTTTTCACAAAAAATTAACTTTTTCAACTTAACTTTTGAAAATGTTCCGGAAGGTCTGACACTTTTATAAACATCTTAAATTATTGCTAACGTAATATACTTTTATTTAAAAAAAAAAAATTTTACCTCTAGACTTATCTTTACGTCGAAAATGGCTACCAAATACTATTTTCGTGTGAAAATTCTCGATTTTATTTTTTGTATTATATTTAACTTTATAATGCTATAACTTATTGAAAAGTGTATGGATCCACACAATTTTTTTATGAGTAATAATATTTAATAAATATGTGACCATTTACTTTCCCACAGAAGGGGATTTAAAATGACAACTTTTTCACAAAAAATTAACTTTTTCAACTTAATTTTTGAAAATGTTCCGGAAGGTGTGACACTTTTATATATATCTTAAATTAAAGCTAATGTAATGAACTTTAATTTGAAAAAAAAAATTGACCTCTGGACTTGTCTTCATGGTGAAAACAGCTACCTAATGCTATTTTTGTGTGAAAATTCCCGAGTTTATAATTTACATTTTTAACTTTATTATGTTATAACTTTTTGAAAAATATATGAATCAATACAATTTTTTATGAGAAATAATATTTTTTAATAATCTCTTTTTCATTTGACATACTATATCTTAATCAGGATATTAATAAGGAACTAGCAGACCATGTAGCTTTTGGAATAATACACCAATTTTTTAAAATTAAACACTATCTAAAGATTTGCATTGAAGCGTTTTTTTTTTATAGTGATTTTAATCACTATCAGATATCATTATACTTGATACAACTATGCCACATCTCCATTGTGCCGCGACCCCTCTGTGCTGGGTTTTTTTTTTGAGGGTATTTATTTATGAAAATCTATTCAATATTACTATAAAAGCTATCTTCTAAATTTATATCTATGTACACCTTTTATGCAATATAATACATCCGTTTTTATTTATGGGGGGGTATGCTAGACCCCCACACGACTGTTTAAAGGTTAATTATGATTTTCATCAATACATAATTTGTTCATTTATTTTGCTTATGTGTCTTATAAAGGTCTAGTATAGCTGAATATTCTATATTTCTATTACCTGATATTTTATGAATGTAGTTATTTCATCAATAATTTTATTAAAAGTCGTGAACTTACTTATAAATGAGCCGGTATAACAGAAAATTATTATAGCTGATATACAGGGTGGCCCACCACTCACTGACAACTGTTGTAATAGGCCCTTCACACAACCGAACAAAATGTTTATCTGTTATTCTTTCATCTTCTACCCACACACCAATAAATTACAAAACACAATCAACACTTTCTATCACTGACTGCAGATACACACACAACTCACACAATCACGCCATGCACACACATCCGTTCCTTCCCAACATGTACAACCCCGTAGTTTTACAAAATCCTTCTACAATGTCAGCAAAATAGCAACAAAAGAATCTAAATAAATGTAAGGCCGATGGTCATGTACGTGTCTGGAAGGGGACTTTGGAAGGACACCAAAGGACTCCATGGGCTCGACTGACACTGCCTGTGTTTCGATCCAACCGACATACGAACACGTCGTGATCATCGTCCGGCTCTCTTTCGCCTTTTAAACCAATTTTGTATTTTTTTTTAGTTTTGTTTGTTTTTCTTTTACTATTATTGTATTATGTGTTTTTGATAATAAAATAATCGAAGATATTTTTTTATACAAATTGGTTATTATAATTCATACTTTCTTCATTACTCCACGAGTAAATTATTGCATCAGTGAGGATTATATAATTAAGGTAAGAACATTCCAATTTATTGTGCACGTATTTAAGATAGCAAGTGACCCTCGAACAACACACCCCGAGAAAAAGGATAATTCTTATTTTGCGATACTCCTATAAAATTTCCTTCCATCTTACTTTATCCTTTTCTTGTATACTATTTTTTTTTTGTTTTACAACACAACTTAAATAACTTTTGATCCAGTTAATATTTTTAGTTGATTTTTTTTTTAAATAATAGTTAGACGTTAGGTCTATAGCTATATCTCAATAATTAATTTTTTTACATTTTATTAAAAATATTAATTATTTTTAAATTTTAAATAAAATGTAAAAAAAAAATCTAAGATAGCTATTTTGTAGAGTAGAATTTAAGAAAAATTTTAGTAAAAAAATATCTTATTAATATTCAGTAGTAAATATTCTGTAGCGTTTTGAAGTTTGTGAAAATTTGAATTTTCATGTACTATTTTACGGTATTAAACATTGAAATACGTATTGAGAAAAGGACAGAAGAAAACGCTATCTTTTCATGATTACTGTGTATACATATGATGATAGTGTGTATACATTACAAACTTGGCATAAATACCATGATAAGAAATTAGATAAGGCAATTAATACTTATCACTCTCATTCAAAAGTATATTGAAAAGATAGCGTTATATAAAATAGTTAAAATAGTTGTTTTTAAAATGGCATATTTTTTTGTGTTCATAATAAAATGAAGTTATACAGTACAAACCCCAGAACTGAATACATGTAAAGCAATTTACGTTTTTTTTTTTTAGCACATTTTGTTTTTAACGCACAATAGTTGCCAATTAGTAATCAATTTTTTTTACTATTTTAAATTGTTCCATTACGTAGATTTTGTAATTAACTCTACTTATAAATTTTCTATATTGGAAAAACATATTTTTTTTGTATAATAAAGTTCTGTAGAATATTTATTAAATGATGTTTCCATTTATCCAGTTTTTATTTTTAGACCATCTTATACNTCCATTTATCCAGTTTTTATTTTTAGACCATCTTATACATATCTTTTTAATGTGTTGTCATAAAATAAAATTACATATACATGTAATTTTGATTGATAAAATTGAATCACACCAATTAAGGAGTATTAAGCTTCATATATATAAAAAAAAACCTGTATTTATAACAGAATGAATCATGTGAAATTACATCAATTCTCTCGTACATATATATGCATTTTCCTTCACAACATATAACATTCAATGAAAATCTACGAAACTACAGCATTTTTAGCACACAAAATTGAAGAAAAATTTTTTAATCGCGGTATTTAAAATGAAAATGCTAAACTATAAATTAGAATTCTTAAAAAGTACATCATATATTAATACATGTTATACACATCATCTAATTCGCACTCAGTAAACCCTATTTTTAAGAAAAGTTTTAATTCTTCTTCTTTTTCCTTGCCTTAAACCTAACTACTTGGAGTCAGCCAAAAGAAAAGTTTTAATTATTTTTTAAATTTATCATCTTATAAGCCTGGCTATGGGCTTAAAAATATATAATAACTGATAATTATAGAAACATAATATGTCACTAACAGATACAAAAAAAAGAAATTATTAGTTTAAGAGAAAATGAGTGGTTTGCATTAAAATAACCACTTAATATACACACTGACAATTAATTTAAGATTTTCGAAAACTAAACTTCATTTTATGTTTTAGTTTAAAATTAAGTAAAAATTACTTTTAATGATTTTTTGATTTCTAAGAGTTTAAAAATTATTAAAAAATTGTTTAATGTATATACCCGGATTTTATATTTAATCGTTGCCTATTTTTATATAATAAAAAAAATGATAAAATATATATCCATAATTCTCTAAAAATTTGAAACTTAATGGTCACAGTTATTTTGGGTTTGATTATTTTTGAAATATAAACTACTTTCTTGTTTCTTCAGTTATAAAATAAAAAAGTAGTAAGTTTAATAAGATATATAAAAGAAAAAATAATAAATTATTGTATGTTTTTGATGATGTTGCTTTTAATAATTAAAAATATTTTATGACATAAAGAAAAAAACTAACTACTAACATTAATTTTAAAAACTTTATAACTAGTAAAATAAATTTAAATCTAAAATGTCATTAATTTACTTACCCAATATTTTTCCATATTTTTAAAAAGTATCTTTTTAATAAGACTTTTATTTTATCTGAAGTTGAAAACTCACTACAACTAGAGTCAAATTGTAACTCTAATAACTGCATTTTAAAATTATAAACACCATTACATTGATCCGGTCATCAACATAAACTACTCAAGACTGGTCAATGCTTAAGCCTGCAATGTAGTTTTACCAATTATGATCATAGGGTTTGTCCTTGGTGGCGACTTCCATTCACAAAATGAAATTGAAGGCATAACAATAAAATTTTTAACAGGGATTATTCAATGCTTTTTAGCTGTGATTATCAGAAATTGATTTAATTGCTACAAAATATAACGGTATCCAGTCAATCTAAATATGTTTATATCTGAACAACGTAAAAACTAGCAGTTTTTAAACATTTTTATGAAGTTACAAATTTTCAAGAAACGGTTTGAAATAAATAATGTAGCTATAAAAACATAATTCAGATGTTATTATTTTTTAGTTTATT
>NW_026099576.1:21708547-21708884 GCF_025091365.1 Daktulosphaira vitifoliae
GCGTTATCGAAGTTTCTCGAAGGTTTTTGATAACGAGAACATTCGAGAATATTCGTTGCGTATGTTTTGGTCGCTACAACAATAATAACAAAATTGGAACAATTCAATGGTAATGGAGAATTTAAATTTTATAACATATAATCAGGAATTGAAAATACTTACTTTTATATTTCATTTTGAAATATAAATATTTAATAGGATAACGATGTAAAATAATTAATAATATGATTCATTAGACTCTAATGATTAGAGAGATATGAAATGAATTATTAGCTTCGATGCGAAGCTGAGAAGGTATTGGTTTTACTATGATGTGTTTTTTTTTTTTTTTTTTTTT
>NW_026099576.1:21708938-21717180 GCF_025091365.1 Daktulosphaira vitifoliae
CCACTTTTTCTCAGCTCTCACCGAACGGATTTCTTTCAACGATACGTCAAAAGATCACAAATCGTATCTAGTCGAAGACATTACCCTTAAAAATTGAAAAAAATTCCCCCGTTCTCCGTAAATGGGGGAAACCTCCAAAAAAATTACAAATTTAAAAATCGCTAATTTTCGAAATTTTTTCAATTTTTTTTTACTAAAAACTGGCGTAACTTTTTCAAAAATGAACATATGAATAAAATTTTTTTTTTACAGATGCTTGATGTCCCCGCGAGACGTCTCGCGGTGGGCGAGTGAGCTGGCGGGTCGGACCAGCCACGGACGTCGACGCATTCGAGACGGGCTTATTGCTCTCTCAATGGTCGGCGCTTGCGGTACCGGACCGACATGTCTATGCGAATGAAGCGGCGGAAGAGTTGGACCAGAGGGTGGCCGCAGCCTGCGACTTCGCCCTTCCGGCCAAACGACCACCGTCGACTCGTGGACCGCCAGTACACTGGTGGAATGCCGAGGTGGCGGCTAGGCGTAAGGAGTGCGTCAGGGTCAGGAGGGCCATGACGCGCTCCAACCGTTGGCCGCGGGACCCGAGGGAGGCGCTGAGGTCGGCCCGCAAAGAGCTGAAGCTCGCCATCAGGCGGGCCAAAGCGAAGTGCTGGGACGAACTCATGAAGTCGGTGGACCACGACCCGTGGGGGAAACCCTACCGGATCGTTATACGGAAGCTCCGCGGTTCACCGGCTTCCGGTCAACTGGAGGCGGAAGTGTTGGAAAGGGCGGTAGACACGCTCTTTCCGACACACCCACCTCTGCCTCCCCCTGCGTTCGGGGACGACGTGTCGGTGGAGAAATTCACCACCCAGGAGGTGGCCGACGCGGTGGCGCGCTTGCGGGGCCGGATTCCAAACGCGATTCCAAACCGGGTGTGGGGGTTGGTAAACGACCTCGCCCCGGACTGGATACGCGCCGTCGCGAACCGCTGCCTCTCGGAGGGTGAATTCCCCACGAAGTGGAAGAAGGCCAGGCTGGTGCTTCATTTAGGATATTTATAAGAAAATAACAGATCATGTAGCTTTTGGAATAATCCATCAATTTTTTAAAAATTAAACACTATCTAAAGATTTGCATCGAAGCGTTTTTTATGATAGTGATTTTAATCACTGTCAAATATCATTATACTTGATCCAACTATGTCACGTCACCACTGTGCCGCGACCCCATTGTGCTGGGTTTTTTATTTTTAGACTTCATTTGTTCTTCAACCATTCAATGAACATTTTTATATTACAATTATAAATTAAATAATGCGTTATGATAAAAAAACTTTAATCCACACTTTATCACCATTACACATTTAAAAATTATAGTAAATGCTAAAATATTTGATTAAAATTTGTAACTATTAGTCATTTTTTTTGTTAGATTATTTTATAACATTTCCTAAAACTTAGAATATGTTATTCAAATGGTTAGTGTCAGTAGCGTAGACAGAAGTGCATATTGAGAAGAAAGATATACTAAAATTTTTTACAAAATTTCATATATTAAACCATTTTATTTCCTGATTACTTCAGTTTAGAGGTATACAGAATAATTTTTTTACAATGGAAAGGCTCATGCTCCTTAACCCTGTAAATGTGATGTCAGTGAAAAAATGAATTCGGTAAGTCGATAAATGAATGAATCAAATGACTATATTGATATTTTGACAAAATTTTTGTATAATGTATTTCTGTCGGATCATACTGGCTGTCCAGGGGTGGTAGTGCATGATTCGGGCTGGCTTAAACTAAAAGGGATAGTCAGCGGATTCTATTGTACTCGGCCGACACCCAACACTGATAAACCAATGCTCTTAAATACAAACAAAATTATTAACACAAGTAAAAAAATAAAATTTAATATAATACAGTAATTTAGGCGATCGTAACAGCTCCCTATATTTGACGCTGAAGGTAGATTTAAGAATATTTAACCGATTATAAATTAATAAATAATTAGTACAATGAAAACAAAATAATCATTATTTGAAAGAAAATTTACGCCATAAATTAAAATCTCAAAAACAAAAAGTAATTGTTTATTAATTGTATTCATAATATTTAATTAACAATGTAATTTATATAGGATCCTTTTCCCATTTGTTCCTATTTTTCATAAAATTGAACAAATAATATTTTATTTTTTTATCAGTATAAATTAATATATTTATAAAATAATTCTTTAGGATTTATTTTCAAAGTTAAATGTCAATCTATAATTATTTTTATTAAACTATAGTTGTTGCATTAAAAGAATATATTTTTAAATAAAAGTATAAATAAATAATATTTGTTGTTCTATTTTTATGTGTTTAAAATTAAATTTTTCTTTTAGAAAATGAATATATAAGCCTCAGAATTTTTGCACATATTTTAAATGATACATATGTCAAAATTCCAAACAAAATGGTGGGTCTTTTCAACAAATTTCTTATGGAGTTTCGTCGAAAAGATAAGTCAAAAACTGGGAAAATCCCTGTAAATGATTTTAGACGGACCATAAGAAATGTTATCAAGAATGATGATGTCATAGAAGATATAGCAGAATCTTTTAAAAGAGTAGAATATGTGTATTATGAAGGTACATATCAAATTTTAATTTAATATTTTCGTTAAAATTAACACAATTTTATTTCAGCATGGTTATTGAAAAAAAGAAAAGATATAGATGCAATAAAATTTCCAAAGTATTACATGCAATTAATGTATAAGGTAGATAATGATGAGATAGATGACAATAAGTCAGATACGGATTAATTAGATGATTATTATTTTTAAAAAAAACATTATTAGAACCACGATATATTTAAAAATGTTAATAACTTCAAAATTTGCTACAAACCAAGCTTTGACTTTTTTTTAGATGGATCACTCTCTAACATTTAATATATTAAAATATATGTTATCATTAAAAAAAAGACGTTTTTACTTTTATAAGAATTAAGGGATTGACCTGCAAAACATTTCACTACCAAAATATTTAAAATTCAAGAAATAAATAGTACTAACTAAAGCAAAACAATAATCCTCAACTTAATTATTGTTTTATTAGAAATCTAGCTATCAACGATAAATTAATTACTCTACATATTCCATACTAAAATATATGTTAAGCACGGTCAATGGTAAACATAGTTACCATGGAAATACCAGTGATAGTCAGTGTTTGAAATATAAGTTCCAAGCCTAATAAATGAATTGAGTTATAAGTATCACATGGTAGTAACAAAACACTATGATAATGAATTCAAATGATATTGCAACAATATCCACCATAGGTCAAAAGGAAAAATAAAATTAACTTTTAACAAGGCAATACTCCTTGTAGGAATTTGTTTTTTTCGAATGTATCTTAATAGTTTCAAAACAGTGAATAATTCAGAATTATTCACTGTTATTTATTCAGAATTCATTTTGTGCTCTCTACTATCATCTATTGTTACATTGTTTATCTAGCAATAACACTAATATATATATATATATATATATATAAAATTTATAAAGTGATTTAAAAAGGAAATTTTAGAATATAGTTTTAATTAATCTTTAGAAGTAATCAAGGCGTATATATATATATATATATTAGTTTAAAAATAACCAAAATGGTTAAAAAAATTTTAAAAGTTCTAATATGTTATTAGTCAATATTATTTGAACTTGGCTCAAACTTAAAAATTAATATACTTTTGGATTCAGTGGCTTTATAAACCGATAATTCGACTTTTTAAACATTAAATAACTATTAAGTTATGGCAATATTAATTTTGATCATTTTTTTTAATTCTAGTCCACTGTGGTTTGATATGGTTCTGGTTATCTTTATTTTGTGCTTCCGATTTATCATATTTAACAACCAGCTATTAGAAGGTTGCGATGTTTTTCTTCTTCTTGATCTTGATCCAATACTCTCGGTTTACCGCTGCTCATCCAACGGTTCCATGAGGATCAGGATTAATATTTCTAAGGCTGGCGCAGTTTATAGTTATAACCGATTTTTATAATCATAGCCTGTTTCTTTCAATTCTGCGCGGCTTGTTAATACGTAATGATGAGTGGTGACATTTTTATCAATATTATATCATGGACTTAATGGCACCTTGATGAATATTTCTGAAAGAACAACTGATTTTTAAGACTTATATACATGAACAATTTTTAGCTAAAAACAATTGAATAGTGAGAATTTTAAAGTTTCTTTATCATATGTTTGTATAACCATCTCTAGTTTATTAATCAATCCTATTCCTACATGAAGTACGATAACATTAATATCAAATGGATGCGTTTAATTGGTTAATTTTGGAATATTTAAAAATTAATAATAAATAATTTAAATTTAATATTATTGGAAATATTAGACGTATGAAACAACAAAATGAAATCGCAAAGAAGTCTCTTCTCATTGAATGATTTCACAAATGTGTTAGTTAAGGATCGTTAGTAAGTTCCAGTAGTTATTTTTGACATTAAAATATAACATTAAATTTCGCGAAATTTATCTCCTCGAAATTTTAACAATAATTCAAGAATAATAATAGAGAATATTTAGATCATTCTGTAATCATTTATTAATATGAAATTAATCTTTTGTTGCATTACGACAGAAAAACCTAATTAATCTGATTAAGATTAAAAAACTTATACGTTATAGTTATGCATATGACTTATTTTATTATAAATAATTATTATTAGAATAAATAATTGAACTATTTTATTATTTTCATTTTTTTTCTGTATTCTCTGAAGAAAATTAAGATCATTTTTATAATTATTGTTTAATGTTCTGATGAATTTGAAAGCTGTTGTTCATGTCAGAGAGAACGGTTGAGTTGAATCAGACACCTACGCAACGTGACCTGTAATTATATTACAATTAAAGTTAATAAACAAAATATTTTTTTTAGAAAATAATTTTTTGATGTTTATGATTATTGTTCTCGATGGAATAAACAGAGACTCATACATTTTAATAATTTATTTTTAACACACATATTTATAAAATTTTAATAATATATTAAAATACGAATCGATCAATAAATATTTCGGTTCAATCTTACTAAAGAATCCTCGAATTCCTAAAGTATGTATATTTAAAAATTTTGACCAATCTGAGTAGACAAATTCATATATATTAAATATTTAATTTATTATTTTTCACTCTGCTTAATAAGAATATAATGTTTCTCAGTATAAAGATAGAAGGAACAATATTTAGTTAAATTGCATATATTGAATATTTGTATTACTTCATTATTAGTATTTAAAGTATTATTACTTTTAATTTTCCAATTTTTTCTTCTGATTAACTAAAAAAAAATATAATCTTAGAATTCCATATAGTTAAAATTAAAAATAAAATTGTAATACTTAAAATTTCCTTGGGTATGTTATTACATGGTATAGAATGTGTAGTTGTGGTCATCGATGGTTTGAGTTTTTTTATGTACATACTAATATGCCAAAACAAAATTATCCAAAATATTGTAGATATAAATCCAAAATATACTTCAACTTGTAAAATATTCCAACCTTTTAAACACATATTACGCATTGATACTGTGGACATGGTTAATGGTAGTAAATAACTGACGTTCTGCAACATTTCTGGCATACTTTCAATAGGCCATAAGATACCTGTCAAGAAATTTCAAAAAAATTCAAGTATAAAAATATTAATTTCTTTTTTTTTGACAATTAACAAAACTTTAATCGTCAAGGCTCTGTACAATTACTTAATTCATAGTCACTTTAAAATGTACGAAAAGCTCATTAATTTTTTGCTTATAAAATAAAAACGGATACGAATTTGTAAAATAAATTACGACGTGTTTTAAAGGACCGGTTGATTTTATTATTACACACGCTAAATTACAATACTTCATACAGTAAAATCTTGTTAATAAGCTCTCAAAGAGGAAATAGTAAAACAACGAATTAATTCGTCTTTGATTATTGATCAATATTAGATAATAACAACACCGTATGGGTTTCTATGTCCAATATAAGGTATTAAAGATTTAATGGATGTTCGTGTGAAATTGAGATAAGAAAAACGCTTCTTTGATTTTTTATTTGTTAGGAATATTTTACAGTAAAAACTTCAGGGAGCAAAAAAAAATAGTGTGTTAAGCGGGGTTTATTATGCTTGATAGGTTTAAACGATAAAATATATATGGGTACTTTTTTTTTCAACACACTTAATTGTTCAGTATTACTTCTATAATGTAGTTTTAATTTTTATATATTTAAAAAGTATGGTATGGCTTTCAAAGGTGCCGTCAAATGAAAGTGAGTATATTTAGTGGATAGGTCTCACGGGTGGTGTGGTAACCCAAATCGTCCGGGAGCTTACTGTATGCCCTGTAACGTACACATTATTCGTCCTTCACCAACATTAGCATTTCAATACCAAACTAGTGCCTGATCAGCACAAACGTCCCTACGGCCTACTACAGATATGCGACACGCGCGGGTGTAAACAAAACCGATGATATTCTTCTTCATTAAATAGATATATAATAACAGTCAGTCGACATTTTAACACGCTCGCGGCTACTCATTTTTTATTACAGATTATACTTTATTTGCTACAACCTAATTCCGACAATATTATCTTTTACTATTAATTTAATTATTAGGATTATTTTATTACAATCGGATTGTGTACACAACATCACTAGAGATCCAGTCAGGTTATATTTAAATATACTATTAAATAGAAATAAATGCTTGTTATCGTTGTTAGTTGAGAGTCTATCTTTATTGGTCACGAAACCGCTAATTGCCCTTCTAGTGGGATATAAATTACATAGGGCCAGCGTTGCCCCGTTAAGGTACAGCTTAGCCAACTGTTAGGATCCTACCGGGAAAGCACTGTATAACACTCGGTAAGACTCGTAGTAGTAGAACTTGATCGTACACACTATTACCGGATAGGGTTGGGAAATATATATTAGTGTATGTGACGTCAACGTTTAAACACTTACAAGGACTTCACAACGACACGACCCTCGTCACACGGAGTTGACCCCTGTAAGTATCGTTTTTATGGCGTCGGCACTGAAGTCTCTTTCACGCACAGTTTAATTGCACCGCCGTAAGCGACATCATTTTGACGTCATCACAGATTCGGCTGATTACCCGTGAGACGTCATCACTAAAACACTCGATATCTCTTTCATTTAACATCACTTTTGAATGAATGGAAATTAATAAACCCAACACTAATAGCTTTGTTTGAATATGACAATATATCAGTGTATTCTAAAATGAAATACTGCAGCAAGAAACATCATTAACACTGTTTTTAGTATTCATAATCAAATAAGTTATAATATTTTTAGTTTAAATTACACCCGTGATTCACTATAAAATATACCAAACTAATTTCATGCTAATAACACTTAATTTAATAGCGTTAATTTTATGATAAACCATTTTAATTTGTTAGATTACTTACCACTGAGTAATAAAATAGGGTAGAAACATCCTATAGCAATATGGCTTGCGTTTTTTTTTATTTTACTGGCTTTTGAGATAATCAATCCTAAATAAAAATAAATACTTATAATACTAATCATATTTTAATTAAAAAAAAAAATTTTTTTCTTACTTACCAAAAAAAATCCCACTTATACCTTGTAAAAAAGCCAAAAGAAAGATAAAACTTAAATTTCCTTTGCATTCTATATGGAATACTACTAACATAAAGATTAATACCAATGCTGTTTGTATGAAAACAATTATTAAATGAATAATCGTCTGACACAAAAATATTTCAAATGGTCCGACACCTATAAATCATTGATATGATAAATAAATATTATATATTTGATACAAAATATGGTTAAAGATACTATATAAAATATTTTATATGATGAAACATGTTAAATATTATTATNATACAAAATATGGTTAAAGATACTATATAAAATATTTTATATGATGAAACATGTTAAATATTATTATTTAACATATTTAACATTTACTAAAAGAAAATTTTTGACTTTAATATTGAGAAAATCTTTGGAGTTCGAACGATGCACATCCTATTTAGTTAAAAACTCCAAAAAAGTTCGTTGGTATAATTATTATTTGATAAATATGTTTATATAATTACTTAAATATATTAATTCAATATAAATTTTATATTGAATAAAGGTATATTCATATATAAAAAAATAATCACACATATATCAGACAAAATT
>NW_026099576.1:21717317-21726304 GCF_025091365.1 Daktulosphaira vitifoliae
ACATTATTCTTGAATTATTAACTATGTAATACTTTTTAAGTTCATCCCTTATGCCTGGTAAGGGTGTCAACTTTGTTTTTTTAAATGGTAACACATATTTTTAATTTAATAAAATGTTTGAGTTTTTAATTCAATAGTAAATGGCATTTGAATTTTTAATGAAATTTAATTTGTTTATTAGATATAAACATTTAAAGTTTCAAATTTTTGAGTTAATATATAGGTATAATACACAAGGAACTACAAATACAGGTAGCTAATTGATTTTTTATGATATCGATATTAGTAGGTACACAGCATTGTTATTATCAATGATAGTAAGGTACATTGTTGTGAGTTTATAAATACACTAACTAACAATACAAAAAGTATATCTAATGTTGGTTATAATTGATAATAAACATTTCGTGTCTGTGATAGCAATATCATGAAAAACCAATTAGCTACCTGTATTTGTAACATTTGTGTATTATACATGTATATTAACTCAAAAATTTTAAACTTTAAATGTTTATATCTAATAAACAAATAAAGTCATACTAAAAATTCAAATGACATTTACTATAAATTTAACACCCTTACATTATATTAAATTTAAAATATGTGTTCCCATTTAAAAAAACAAAGTTGACACCCTTACCAGGTATAAAGGGTGAACTTAAAAAGTATCACATAGTTGATAATTCAAGAATAATATGTAACTAATGATAATCAAAAAAAAAAAAAGTGTTAAATTATATTTATTATGTAAGTAATTGAGTGGGTTATGATAAAAAAATCACTCTGTATATTAATAAGAAAATTAATTTTGTCTAATATATTATTATGGATAAATAGGAAATACGAATAACCAAAAGAAGAAATATTAAAAATAATAAAATATTAGGAATATTTACCGGCCATATAAACACCATCAAGTAGTAATTCCGTTTTATCAGTCATCAATTCAGAGGAAGTAAGTGCGACGGCCAAAAAGAACACGATTCTGATATAAGATTAGTTAATATATAACATATAATTGTTTGTAATTACTATTTTGTTAAAATACATACGCTAAAATAACCCCGGGAGCGACATAATTCGAGAAATTGGCATCAGCTTTACCATATACTGGTTCATTGAACTTAGATAACAGTCAAAAATATTAATGTTTCAAATTTTTAATAAAAAATATGTTTAATGCATACTTGAATAGGAATATTAGCAAGTTTTGGATTTTCATCACAACTTTTTAGTATTTCTTGCCCAAAATCTTGGTACGCCAATAGTAAATTTCTATTTAACATCAAACCAATTTGCTTATCTATTAATAATTGTATTCATTAGTAACCATTAGAATACTTTATATACTTATTAAAATGTTATTGATCACTATAAATAATCTTGAGTTAATTAATTAATGTGAAATATTAAATTTTTATTTAAGATTAAAAGTACATTTAAAATATTAATTTAAAACTATAAAATATAAAAAATATTTAACTCAAAAATTTAAAAAGTTATTGATACGTATTTTGGGAAGTGTTACTATTATCAGTGCTAAATTACATAGTGATCGATTTATCATAAATCACTCGAGTACTTACAAAATAAATACAATATTGAAAAAAAAAATGTCTGAATTCTTTTAGTTTGCTTATATTTCTTTATTTATCAGGTAATAATTACTCTTTGGTATCATACCTTATAATTTATAGGGGTATCAACTTCATTTTTTTTTAATAGCATCATACATATTTATCTAATTTATAAAATAGAAAATAATCTAATTAAGAAAGTAATAGGTTGATAATAATGTTTGGACAAGTACTTTAAAAGTTATTCTCATTTTTATACTTAGGCTGGACTATGAAAACGACCGGGAAATGATTAACGATAAAAATAGCAGCACCCACTCCTCACCTCCAGTCATTTAATGAATTTGTTAATTACTTCTGATATAATAATCCAAAAGTTGTTATCGACCAATCATTTGCATCATTGTATTTATTTTGTGAGTAATCAAGTGGCTTTTGATAAACTGATCATTCTATATATTTTTTTCGAAATATTTTTTAATTTTAAATAAACTTAGCCACAAGTGATCAAATCTAATTACTTTAAATTGAAATTTAATTAAAGTAATAATATGTGGAGGATAGTTAAGGGCGTTGTGATGACGTCAGTTCTTATGCTTACTGTCTCTGGATAGATTCTCATATTACATTAAAATTTGTTGCATGACTTTTACAAACTGCTTTTTTATAATAATAACAGCATTAAAAAAATAATTGCCAAGTTATATATATACATAAAAAAAGTAATAATAATAAGAAAAATTGGCTACTTTAATACATTTGCAATTATATATAGATAACAATAAAAATCTGGTATTAACAATAAAATTGTAAGAATTAGTCTAAGGTACAATTATGAAAATAATGCATATAAATGTTCAGGAAACCAAAATAAATAACCAGTTAGCAAAGTTAAACCAAAAGAAATTATAATTATACTTCTAAATTTTAAAATATAGAAAAATACCTTTTAATTTTTATAATTTAAAAAAAGATATTATATTTTTATAAAATTCGAAAAAATAATTCCGTTGAGCGATAAAAGAATAAATCATTATTTTTATAATTAGATTTATGTTATAGACAAATTTTAATAATTTCCAGAAAATGCCAAGAGATATAATTTGATTACAAATTAAGTAATACTTCAAAATTAATAGACCCATCTAAAGACATTTTATTTCTAATTTTGCACAATTGCATTTTTTTGTGAAAAACATCAAATATAATCAATTATTTAATATGTAATATTTCTTACTTGACATATCACACCACGATTTAATTTCACTCTGTTCTAGAGTTTCATCATCTGTGATACGTCCTAATGCCATACGAGCAACTAAAGCTTCGGTAAAATTATCAGAAAAATAAAGTGCACTCCAGGCATTGCCATTTCGAACAGCATCTATAGCACTTCCAATGTCTTTGTAAAAATCCTTCAAGTAGACATTATTAAAAAAATAAAGTAATAAAATATGTTTTATATTTTAGCATTAACTTACTATAATAATAGTGTCTTTCGGCAATTTATTTAGAAACCTACATGAAAACTTCTTAAATGTACAATTACTGTAGACGGGACAATCTTTAGTTTCCCATTCCATCTCCTTGTTAACGACTGCTAAGTGCAAATTTTTCACTTCACTACCGAATGTCAAAAAAAACAATACAACTTGCATAGATGGCAGAGCAAAAACAAATATCAGCCATCTATATATAAAACAATATCAGTATGATTTAAATTAATTAAAAATTGTAAATAATTTTTTCCTCTTAGAATGCTTAGGAAATTTTATTTTAGAATGAAAAATTCTGATCCTTATATGAATTGATATCATATAAAATGTAAGTTCAAGGTAAAAATTTGTGCATTTTCTTAGTTATACGCTTGTATTTACAATTATGTNATGTAAGTTCAAGGTAAAAATTTGTGCATTTTCTTAGTTATACGCTTGTATTTACAATTATGTCACTTCACTCAATCATATTTACGTTAACAAAGAATAATCGATAAATAATATTTATAATACCAAGAAAAAAAATTCTTAATTATAATTTTTATCAATATAATATTTGTTCATTTATTTTACTTATGTGTCTTATAAAGGTCTAGTATAGCTGAATATTTTATATTTCTATTACCTGATATTTTATGAATATAGTTATTTCATCAATAATTTCATTAAAAGTCGTGAACTCACTTAAAAATAAGCCGATATATCAGAAATTTTTTATAGCTGATATTATATCAAATCGGACCATGCCCCATGTTCAGGGCTAGATTTAGGACTAGGCTAATTAGGCTATAGCCTAAGGATGCCACAACTTGAAGGGGCGGTGCGGCCAGCAAAACTCTTGATTTTAGCTTCGATGCGAAGCTGAGAAGGTATTGGTTTTACTATGATGCGTTTTTTTTTGTGTCTGTTACCACTTTTTCTCAGCTCTCACCGAACCGATTTCTTTCAACGATACGTCAAAAGATCACAAATCGTATCTATTCGAAGACATTACCCTCAAAAATTTTTCTTCAATTTTTTTTACTAAAAACTGCAGTAACTTTTTCAAAAGTGAACATATGAATATAATTTATATTATAATAAATAGACATCAAAGTTAATAAAAAATTACGATTTTTGCTATAACTTTTTGGAAAATGTATGGATAAGTAATTTTTTTTTTTTATAGATGATTGATGTCTTTACCTATCATTTGGTATATTTTTTTTGTAAATTTGACACTTAATCTGCCCACAGGGGGGGGATTTAAAATGACAACTTTTTCACAAAAAATTAACTTTTTCAACTTAACTTTTGAAAATGTTCCGGAAGGTCTGACACTTTTATATATATCTTAAATTAAAGTTAATGTAATGTACTTTAATTTGAAAAAAAAAAAATTTGACCTCTGGACTTGTCTTCATGGTGAAAACGGCTGCTGAATGCTATTTTTGTGTGAAAATTCTCGAGTTTATAATTTACATTTTTAACTTTATTATGTTATAACTTTTTGAAAAATATATGGATCAATACAATTTTTTATGAGAAATAATATTTTTTAATAATCTCTTTTTCATTTGACATACTATATCTTAATCAGGATATTAATAGGGAACTAGCAGATCGTGTAGCTTTTGGAATAATACACCAATTTTTTAAAATTAAACACTATCTAAAGATTTGCATCGAAGCGTTTTTTTTTTATAGTGATTTTAATCACTATCAGATATCATTATACTTGATCCAACTATGTCACGTTACCACTGTGCCGCGACCCACCTGTACTGGGTTTTTTTTTTTAGAAATAATTCCTTTCTGCGAATTTAATTTTCCATCTACTAGAATTAATGTAGTTATTTTGGTAAATTAGTTGCTCACTGTTGTAAAATTATAAAAATAGCATGGAATATATTCTATAATATATATATATAATATGATTGGGCAGGGTAGCTACGGCACGACGGTATACATTATCTAAAATAATAATCGGCGACGGCGGTCGCATAAATTGTATCGAGCAACCAAATCAAGGAAACGCCAAACGTATTATTAATTAATGTTTCTTATTTTTATAACGGTGCACATTTTTGTTGTTTACATTAGTAAGTTGACAATTGTATTTACTAAATTAACCGTTTATTAACAGAATACAAATATAATTATTATTTTTTATTATTATTCATTAATTATAATATATGCACGATTGATTTTTTTATCATCATAATTTAAACTACAAAATTTCAATACATAATTTTTTTACGTTGACTTTTAAATACTTTTAAAGTAACTGTACATTATACATTAGAAAATACAAATTTTTAAGTAAATTGGAAAGGGGTGATTAGCTCAGCTCTCATTCTATCTGTGTTCTAAGAAGTAGGCGTTTGTTCCTTATTAGCCTAGGGGCCCTTTTCGGGTAATTCCGGCTCTTCCCATTTTAAATAATGTTATTATTTGCGGCAGCAAATGTACTGTTATTGTATTTTCAAATGCATTTTTATAATTAACTAAGACAAGTAACACCTTTATTGAGAAATACGGATATGTTGGATGAGAATATTTTTTTAATGAAATATAAACTAAATAACGGGTTTTTCATAATTAAGCCCAATCAAATTTTAAAATCTATGAAATGAAATATAAAAACGTCAATAATTATAATAATAAAATGAATTTTAATTTATTATTATCAAAATTAGTTAATTTCTATCATTAAAAAATATTAATCTTAAAAAAACTAATACAACCAGTATTTCTCAGAATTGTTAATTAAATTTTAACATAACAAATTTTTTATTAAAAAATATTCTATCTATCAAATATAGATAAAAGCCGCTCATTTCACATACAATTTATCCCCATAAAATAACAACAAAACTATTTAAAAAAAAAATTTCTAAAAAAGTGGCCATATGATTTTTTTTTTTTTATACAATTTTTACATAAATAAATATTTATTTTTTAACTTTTATGCTAGTTTGGAAGATGGAGTTTTATAATGAAAAAATCATATTTTAATATATTACATCAAAAATTGACTAAAACTAATTACACGTCACTTATTAACTCCTTAAAAGGGGATATAATAAAACAAATAGAATTTAGAAACCTCAAGAACATATTATAAAAACACCTTTTTTTTAATTCAGGAGTAGAAATTTTTACTTTTTTTGACTACTTGTCTTGCTACAATTGCATATTAGAACACTGTGCGAACTAAATGTACTGATAATTTAGACTGGGGAAAATATTGCTATAGTCCTAAAGATGCTACGGTTATTTTATTTTATATTATCTACTTTCTTGAAACTTAAAACAATACTCTCGCAGTGTTTCTAATTATAGCATAGTCCACATACTCGTAGCTATCTACACCATCCGTATTTCATACATCTGTCAATGTAGAGAGTATTACCTATACCACTTAATTATAATCTTAATTATAATATTAAAATTAACTTACCTATTATTAACCATCATATAAAATACAACCGAAATCACAATGGTATAATTTAACAAAAAATAACGAAACTCATCACATTACAGTTATTAATTCCTAATTCATACATCTCAAAATGATGAAATACCAAAGACAGTCTCGACTACCCCCAATATCAAAATAATGTTATTTAAAACAATTCAGTAGTAGAAAAAATTAACTCTCTTTTTGTTAAGGTTAACAGTAACAAATAAAGTTTAAAATACATCAATATTACTATGCATACAGTATTAATAACGATTTATCTCTCATCTCTCCGAAAATCTGGTTACTTGAATATTCTTTTTACATCCGCTTCAATTACATTAAATCTGTAGGTAAATATTATTAACTTAACTCCTTATAATGTTTAACAGAATTGTTGATTGTTTTATACATGTATAGTTTAACATTGTTCATAGTATTTATATGTATACATATCATTTTCATAAAAATTAATATATCTACTATTTTTTCCTTCTACAAATTGTGTTAATTTTATTATACTTAACAGAGACAAATAACATAAGCTTTAATTTTTCTCCTTATAAACTATTTGAAAATTGTCAATAACTATAATATTATCATTTTTAATATTTTTGCAGTCAAATTAATATAGAATGAGTTAGAATAATTATTTTCAAGATTATATTTAAAAATTGTTAAAGCCAGAAAGTAACAAAATATGTATTATAGATCAAAATTATTCGATTTTTCATATCTCCCTGCTCACAAAATGTAAGTCATTCGAGTATACAAGAAATCTTTAGTGTAATAAGTGTGATTACCTAACTCTACATGTGTTATTTCTATTTTTAGATTTTTGGTTATTACAAATATTAGCTTAAATATAGGTTTATTTTTTTTACACAAGCCACACAATTTTTCAAACTTTATATTTTTATTGAAAACATTTATTTTTAACTAAATAAATGAATAAAGTTATTTATTAAAATGAATTAAGTATAATTATTGATTATTTACACTAATAATCAATAAAATAAAAAGAAACTGATATCCACGAATATAATTTTCTATGGTCATAGTTATTAACCAAAATATTTAGTTTTATTGATAAAGTGCTCATAAGTTTGATTGATTTGCACGTAAGCTAAAAGAAGATATGAAATAAGAAATTTTACTTTACAAAAATACTACATGACCTTGGCTAATACATTACAAATAATACTTATTAAAATTATTATATTGTTAATAACTATGTCTTATTAATAAACTTAAAGATTATTATTGTACTCTATTGAGAAATATTTTTTCTGTACTAATATAACATATTCTTATCTGTTGAAGTACATAGTTAAGTTCAATAAGCATAATTTTTTTTCAATACTATTTCTTATAAAATAGTTGTTTTTAAAATGGCACATTTTTTTGTGTTCATAATAAAATGGAGTTATACAATACAAACCCCAGAACTGAATACATGTAAAGCAATTTACGTTTTTTTTTTTTTAGCACATTTTGTTTTTAACACACAATAGTTGCCAATTAGTAATCAATTATTTATACTACTTTAAATTTTTCCATAACGTAGATTTTGTAATTAACTCTACTTATAAATTTGCTATATTGGAAAAACATATTTTTTTATGTATAATAAAGTTCTGTAGAATATTTATTAAATGATGTTTCCATTTATCCAGTTTTTATTTTTAGACCATCTTATACATATCTTTTTAATGTGTTGTCATAAAATAAAATTACATATACATGTAATTTTGATTGATAAAATTGAATCACACCAATTAAGGAGTATTAAGCTTCATATATGTAAAAAAAAACCTGTATTTATAATAGAATAAATCATGTGAAATTATATCTATTATCTTGTACATATATATGCATTTTCCTTCACAACATATAACATTCAATGAAAATCTACGAAACTACAGCATTTTTAGCACACAAAATTGAAGAAAAATTTTTTAATCTCGGTATTTAAAATGAAAATGCTAAACTATAAATTAGAATTCTTAAAAAGTACATCATATATTAATACATGTTATACACATCATCTAATTCGCACTCAGTAAACCCTATTTTTAAGAAAAGTTTTAATTCTTCTTCTTTTTCCTTGCCTTAGTCCCAACAACTTGGAGTCAGCCAAAAGAAAAGTTTTAATTATTTTTTAAATTTATCATCTTATAAGCCTGGCTATGGGCTTAAAAATATATAATAACTGATAATTATAGAAACTTAATATGTCACTAACAGAGACAAAAAAAAAATTATTAGTTTAAGAGAAAATGAGTGGTTTGCATTAAAATAACCACTTAATATACACACTGACAATTAATTTAAGATTTTCGAAAAATAAATTTCATTTTATGTTTTAGTTTAAAATTAAGTAAAAATTATTTTTAATGATTTTTTGATTTCTAAGAGTTTAAAAATTATTAAAAAATTGTTTAATGTATATACCCGGATTTTATATTTAAT
>NW_026099576.1:21726404-21735588 GCF_025091365.1 Daktulosphaira vitifoliae
TATATGTTTCCATTTTGTTTAAATATATTATATTTTATTTACTTAAAAATCGTAAAATTATCTATCTAAAAAATAACCTAGCATAGAGGGGTCGCGGCACAGTCGGAATGTGGTATATTTGAGTGCAGTATAGATGATATCTGATAGTGATCAATATCACTATCATAAAAAACACTTCGATGCAAATCTGTAGCTAGCGTTTAATTTTAAGAAATTGGTTGATTATTCTAAAAGCAAAATTAAATACTATTTCTATCATTATTCCTAATTAGTTGCTTTATGAGTATAATTTATGAATAAATATCTATTAAAGCAATTCATCGTAGTATGACATTGATATTTAGTATTTTAGTATTTAAATTTTTTCGTATAATTTATAAAAATTATAAAGTAGATATAACTGTTATGAGAAACGTGTATGAAAATTGAAGTGCTTGACACAGAACTTTTTAGATAATAATTTGTTGTTAATTATAAATAAATGGTCAGAAAAAATTCATTAGAGTAAAAAAAATATTTTTATTTTCGTGCAAATTTCTAGTCAGTAACTATATTTTTTTTATCACCAATAAATTTAATATTATAACTAATTAGTTAAAAACTATAGGATATAACTATTATAGTATTGAATATTTTAATTGTTAGATCTATTTAAACAATAAAAATTACATAGAAATTATTAATATTTCTTTTGAAATGATTTATTACAGTAAAAATATAATTAATAACATAAAAAATTGTTTTTAAATTATTACAGATAATGATTTTTATTAATTTAAAAACAATCAGTGCAAAATATCATTTTTAACCAATTTTTTTGATATTTTAAAGTTGATTTTTTGAAAGTTTATAATAAAAAAAAGTTCAATTTGTTAAACTTCAAGTTTGAAATTTACATTATAAAATAAAAAATTTTATGAGAATAAAAAATTAATAGTGTTAAGATATTAATAAAATGACTGGAAACTGTATAATTTACTATAAATTTGTCAGAAAAGCTCAATATTTTTTTTATTGTAATAGATCACTTAAATATAAAACAGAGTAATCATTTTTAAGTAATTTTTGGTGAAAAAAATATTCTACAATTCAAATATTCATAGTATAATTAATTTTAACCAAAAAAAAAACAATCAAAATGTTGTTAAAAGAATCTACTCAATTGAATGTATTAGTTGTGATCATTTAATGTATCGTTTAAAAAATTTGGTCAAGTACCAGATGAGAAAATAAATGAGAGCAATAAAAAAAAAAATACATATTAAAATGACTTTAATATGAATAAGAAATTTCTTCAAACAAGGGGGACTGCAGTGATGAGATTCTTGATAATTATTATTGTTATTGAATTTAAATGACATAAAAATCAAATTATTTAAAAATTGTTTTCTAACTCAATAACTTTTGTAAGGTATTATAAAATAAAATAAAATACAAAATCGAAAAAATTAACATAAAAATAGCATACGGTAGAAATTTTCACCATAAGACAAAATAAAGTCCGTCATTTTTTTTTCATAATAAAGTACATTACATTAGTTTTAATTAAGATATACAGAAAAGTGTCAGTATTTCCGGAACACTTTAAAAAGTTAATTTTTTATGAAAATAGGAAAAATTGTCATTTTGAATCTCCTCTTGTGGATAAGTAAAGGGTCAGATTTATAAAAATATATCACGTATCTATAAAAAAAATATATATTGTTTTTATCATTATAAAAAAATTATGGCAGTTTTAAGTAAAAATCATTGAAAAAATGTCAAAAATTACCGATTTTTAAATTTATAAATTTTTGTAAATTTCTGCATTTACAGGGAACAAGGAAAATTTTTTTCCATTTTTGATGGTAATATCTTCGACTAGATACGATTTTTGAATTTTTGAGGTATCGTTGAAAGAAATGGGTTTGGTGAGAGCTGAAAAAATGTGGTAAGAGACATACAAAAAAAATAAATAAAATATCTAAGTAATATTAATACCTTCTCAGCTTGACATCGAAGCTAAAATAGGATTGGTATTTTGAAAGTTATTAACTCTTAAATATAATGACTGGTGGTGAAGTGCGGATATGTTTATTTTTATCTCTAGCTATTTATTAACTATACTAACGCTCTCAGCATATTATAAAAATACTAATATCTTTTAAAATATTAGTATAAACTTTATTATTGACCAGCCATTAGAAAATTATCTATCTAAGAATAAAGATAATTTTCTAGTATGTAAGTTAGTTAAACATACAGAGTGAAGTAAATTTAACTTCAAACTCTCATAACTTTAGATTCTACAATAATTTCATTATAATTTATTTAAAATACTTTTTACATTCTTAGACTACTCTGAAAGTATAATAATAAATAAAATAAAAATTTTTTTTTTATTAAAAATAATTAACAGAAAATATGCTTTTTACATAATATAAAAATGCAAAAATTGTTTTAAAAACATACAATGAAATGATTTTAAATAAAAAACTATATGACTTGGTAATTTGACCTATTCCAATCTATGTATGTTATTATTAAAAAATTTAAATTAATAAAACGATAAGAGAAAAAAGGAGGGATAGGCACAAAATTGTTTTCCGGAAATTATAGAACGAAGGATACTAAATAATTATATAATATTTTATATTTTTAAAAATATTGCATGAATAATAATTTATGCTATTGTAAAATCATTTTATAAATTAGCAATTTAAAATTAATATTTTTAAATTGTCAGGAAAATTTAAATAATTCTATTTCAATTTTAAAATAAACAATAAAACCATGATCATTTCCTTTTAATAGTTCTAATCATGATTATAAGATTTACAAAATATTAATGTTAAATTAATTTTTTTTATTGTCAAGTTAATAAATTCATCATTAATAACATATTTACACAATTCGTTGACGAAAAAAAAAAGCGTTTCTTAATTAACATTTCTCTACTTAACATTTTATCTTCACCGAGTATAAAAAAACAATGATTGAAAGACGTTTTTTAGATTTTTTTTTTGGATTTATGTAAAGTTAATGGTCACTTTATCTATTATTTTTCATAAATCATTTAATATAACTAGAGACAAATAAAGGGAGAAATTGTTCCGGGTGTTGAAATTGCTGAAATCGTTTCTAACACATAGTTTTTAAAATATATTAAACTAATTTACATATAATGATTCATATTAGACAATATAGTTTCAAATTAATAAATATAACTTTAAATGAGCGTAACTCGGCATCACCATATGAAGAATTTGGTTTTGCTATACAGTTGCATATAATTATTATGTATAATTTATAAAAATAATGATTGCACTTATGTTTTTAATTAGATATATTTTTTTTTGTACACATTATATGCGTCTGGATGCTATAAAAAACAAAATGTACTTGTATTATTATATGATATATACATATATATATATACTTTTTAGTATTAGAGAGCAATATTGGTCATGAAGGAGAGGCGTTTTTCATCTTTACATAGGTTGTAATATTCCTAAATAAATCTCTGAGTATCGCTAATGTTACTCTGTAGATAGATTTCATAGGATAATTGAAATTGATTGATTAAAGTTCAATCTAGGGTAATATTTAGCCTCATTATTATTCTTGAATAAATTAGATAAAGTAAAAAAAATTTCAATTTCAATACAATATATTAAATTTATATATAAATACGCCACTGAAATTTTTTCTTAATTAATCTTTGACTAGTGGGAGCAGTAGCTATTATATTTTTTTTATCGCTACAAAATGACTTTTATAAAATATGCAATTATTGAAAACACTAAATCTTTAAAATATACGGTTTTTTTTTTAAGAAACAAAAGTCATTAAATATAATTGCAATTTATTATTATTGTTATTAATTGCAATAATTTGCGACATACATACCAATAACATGTATCTGACATATTTTTAAAGTTGATATTTTGATACAACTGAATAAACTGATTTTCATGAAAATTTTTCGTTTAAACATTATCTCCTAATAAAATGTATTATATTAAATTGAACTTAACATGTATCTCTTGTGTCAAAAAAATTTTTTTTTTTCGTCCTTTTAACAATGTCAAAATTATAATCATAATAATCTGTTAATTATCAGATACATATTTCGAATGATAGATGTAATATCCTGTTTTATTTTAAAATTCATACAATGAATAACAGGTTTTCCGTGTATTAGACTTACATCGTTTAAATGTCAGTCAAGATTATCAAATGTAATTGATAGGTCAATATAATATTTTTGTAATTCTTATGATTAATTTTCAAATTGAAAAAAACTAACAATATTTTAGTACGTACTATTCATTTAAAACGAGCACAATAAAAAATGTTTAATAAAGATTTCTTGTTTTAAATATTTCTTGAGTTGTAAAAATATATTCAATGTTCGATTCAAAAGCAAATTTTTTTTTACCGATTTAATGAATATAAAAGTTTTTAATAAATGTATAATATACATTGTATATATAAACTACAATTAATCATATGACTTTCAGTTATTTTTAAGTCCTTAGCACCCAATTTAAATAAATATAACATGACTCACTAGGTATTCCCTCGATTAAGAATAAATATTTTTTTTACATTCAAAAAATTAGCTTATGAAATTTAGTAAGATTTTTAGTTGACCAAAATACTTCATAAATTAAATTGTTTAATTCTTTCATGATTTTTTTAGAGCTATGTTGTATTGATAATAGATAAAAATAAAGGAGAATTATCTTTGTTTAATATCATACAATTCTGTCATTTCTGAATATAATCCATAAATTATTTAAATTTTCCGTAACTATATCTTATTTAAATTTTTTTTAATAATATTCTCGACAACATTACATAATTCAATTATATTAATAGGAATAAAATATTGTAGAATTGATTTATAAGATTAAATCAAACAACATTTAGCACTCGAAAAAACATTTTCTGAAATCTTTAATTGATTTATTATATAAGAACTTCTTTGCCACAAGTGTTATTTAAAAACGAGATTTTTATAATAAAATGCCTAAAAAAAATCTTGCAAATGTATTTTATGTTAATTAAATTTTTAGTGGTATATGTTTTATTATCCTACTGAAAAATTTTCATTCAAAACATAAGAGCTGATTGTATAATTTAATATACAATTAAACTATTATCAACATTTAGTTTATAATATTTAACTAATAAACTTAGTCAACTGTGTATAGTAAAAATTATATAATTTATCGGAATATGCAGAATTATTTATTTGACATTGAAAACTAGTTTTCTTCAAAAATAATAATAATAATTTTGATAATTATTTTTTGTGCCTTATTTATGTAGTATTTATTTCTTAATTAATAAGTAGTTAAATAGTTTTTAGCTCTATCCCTTAGATGCAATTTGAACAAAATGTTTGAGGATAACTAACTTAATTTCTCCCCTCCTTAATAATATATAGATGTAAATTTCATAATTTTAAAGAGGCTGAAGCATAATTAGGAGAGTTAAGCCCCTCTACACCCTTAGATTGCGTCTATCCCCTTGCCCTTATAAGGGTATCAACTTTTTTTTTTTAATGGGACATACATAATTAATAAGGTATTTTATTAGATATTGGTCTAATTTAGAAAACAACTAGTCGATAATAGCTTTTGAACTAATATTTATTGGTATTTTTATATCTAGACAAGAGAAGGAAATATGTATAATAAAAAAGATAATAATCCGCACCTTGTCGCCAGTCTAAATTTAAATATAATAATAACTTTCAAAATAGAGGTTTAAAAAATGTTAACTATTAATCATTTTCGAACATTTAATCTATTCAAATATGTATGTTACCATTAAAATAAATTTGAAATTTTTATAAAGTATAATGGATAAACCGAAAAATTACTTGATATTTTATAAATCGAGAAAAAAATAATACTAAATAAAATAAAAAAAATTCTCCTGACTAAATAAACTGAAATATAGTTTGAAGATAAATATTCTGTGTAAATCGCTGTATACACACATCAGACATTTGATTATGAGAAGCTTATTTTTTAAATACGAAACATGTGTTTCATTGTAAAACAGCCTTCATCCCATTTTTCGTTGATGATATAATATATGATGTTATATTATAACATCATAGAATTTATCCTGTTTGGATCAAATTGTACAAACTTTGGATAATTTAAGTACGACTTTACTAATTATAATATCACCATTTAATAATTTTCAATTAGTGATGTTTTTGACACATATTGCTTTATTTATTTTTATGTAATAAATGATTTATATTAGTGATNTGTACAAACTTTGGATAATTTAAGTACGACTTTACTAATTATAATATCACCATTTTATTTCCAGTTTAATTAAAATCGAACTTTACTGTAAATTCAGCAAAAATATAACAAAAAATGTAACGAAATGATTTCGCTACATCACCATCGTGTTAATTACAATAATCAAAATATGATTGTGTGATTGAATGTTTTTAACAGAAATTTGTTTTATTACAATAAGATTAATGAACACAAATTGTTTTTTTTACTTTTAACAATAAATCAATCAATTATTAATAACTAATAAAATTCATTAAATAATACACTATACGAATATGGAAAATCATCAAAATCGTTTTATTATTTATTACAAATACCTTATGAATAATTATTTACCAATAGTTATCATTTTTAGTGATTTAAAATTTTATAAAAAAAAAGTTGAAATATTTCAAGTATATTTTAAATATGAATCATTTTAAATTTTGAATAAAAAATTTAAATGTTTGTATGAACAGTCACATTTAATAATTTTCAATTAGTGATGTTTTTGACACATATTGCTTTATTTATTTTTATGTAATAAATGATTTATATTAGTGATATCATTAAGGAAAAATGACGTATATGGCTTTTTGATAGGAGTTTCTTATAGCCGTTTCAATGATTTTATTAGATTTTGCATTAAACAATTACTAAATACTAATGACTAGTTGAACATTTTTTATAAATAATATCAAAATTGCAAACGATTTCAGAAAAATGATTTTCAAAATGATCGAACTAGCGTTTGCCTCTTTTTTTACTAGGACTTCAGTATTCCATATTATTTGGAGTCCAAGCGAACACGATACTTAATGGTATAATGAATTAAATAACTATATAGGTAATATTATATAAAATTTCAGTGACAAAATAATTGATTTGGGAATCTTATTATGTTATTTTTAGGAATATATTTGACCTTCAGCCGACATTAAGCTATTGTGAGTATAGTTAATTTGATAACGTTAACACACTCAAAAAGATTTGTAGATAAATAAATAAAAACGCAAAATAAACGCGTTTATTAACACAAAAAAATTAAATAGCTAATAATAGATTAACAAAAACTATTGCCTTTCCTCCTTTCAATTATTTTATTTGTGCCGTCTGTTAGCACTACCGTTTCTTGATTAATTACAAAGCTGGTTTTTTAGTAATAAGAAACTTCTTCTTTAAAAATTCGGGATAATCACGTTTAAGCGCATTATCAATATTTTTATTGTTAATCTACAACTCGTTTGGTTACATATAATTACTACTCAGTTAGGTACATAAAAAAGCTACCAGTATAAGTAAGTCTAGTACAGTGCAGTAATTAACAACTGCTTTTACTTGATAAGCTCTATTAGGTTTTGTTAAACAAACCGGTTGAACAAATTGTTAGTTGTGAATATAAGATGGACGTTAGTATATCTGACGTTTCAAAAACCCGTCGTGGAAAAAAAATTGTTGTAACAAGTACTACTAAAATAAATTTAAGTCGGTTTTCATGATACATGTGTAGTGTACTTAAATGTGCAATATTTTTAGGGATTCAGGTACTCAAATATTGTACTACTTATGCTCAAACGTATTGTGTTTTGGTCAATTTACCCAAACACGATGGAGCCAAAACATCTTATATATAACAAAGGTTCAAATCCAACCATTTGATAACTTAATAGAAATATGCTTAATACTTATATTTTATTTATAGACAGGAATAGGTAATTACAATTAAAAAAAACGGTAGTACAGTTAGGTCGTGACATAGTTGGTTGATTATTCCAAAAGCAAAAATATCTTCTACTTTTTATTCTACGTCGACTGCCATTTGCACATAGAAAATTGGTCATCGGTATAAGTTTTTTTTTTGAGCGTCTAGTACATAAAAGAAACTTTATTTAAACATATATTTAAAAGACGCAGAT
The DNA here is from genome assembly GCF_025091365.1 of Daktulosphaira vitifoliae. Lineage (NCBI taxonomy): Eukaryota > Metazoa > Arthropoda > Insecta > Hemiptera > Phylloxeridae > Daktulosphaira > Daktulosphaira vitifoliae. The sequence goes on from NW_026099576.1 coordinate 21,734,611, forward strand.
TTACCAGAAAACTTCCAATAGTTCCAATAGAAATTTCTCCATTAAAAAAAAAGTGTCGGATGAAAGAGGTATATATAATATATTTTTTATAACGTTTTAGAAAACAAAATTTTTGTTGATCTATCTATTTTTTTTAAAAGTTATAGCAATTTAAAGATGAAAATTTGAACACGAAAATAACATTTTTTAATTATGGCAGCCGTTGCACGTAGAAAATATGTCATCGGGACATATTATTTTTTTATATTTTATAGTACATAACATAAACTTTAATTTGGTATATGTTTAATAGACGCAGATTTTCCAGAACACTTTTAAATGTTATGTTGAAAAAATCTACTTTTTATACAATTTTTCAAGTTTTTAAAAATTCAAAAAATTTTTTAACTTTTCTTAACTTTAAAGAGACAAAATAAGTATAAATTTAAATATAATGTAAGTTATATTCTTGTAGATTTTATGTATATCGATGGACTCATTACTATGGCAAACTTTTATAAGTTATTTAAAAAAAAAAATAAAAAAAAACAAATTTGAAGGAAAAAATATCATGTATTTCAACTAGGGCAGGCGTTTGCACATAGAAGACAAGTCGTCGGGACTTATTATTTTTAACTTCGATACGAAGCTAAGAAGGTATTAATTTTATTAATGTGTTTATTTTTTTTTTTTTGTCTGCCACTACTTTTTCTCAGCTCTTACTGGACCGATTATTCTCAATGATACGTTAAAATATTACAAATCGTATCTAATTGAAGACATTATACAAATAAATTAAAATATTTTCCCCGCAAATGGTAAAAATCCCCCAAGAAATTACCTTTATTAAAATTGGTAAATTGTGACATTTTTTTATAAAAATTGCTATAGCTTATTGAAATATGAATGAATCAAAAAAATTTTTTAGCTTCGATGCGAAGCTGAGAAGGTATTGGTTTTACTAAGATGTGTTTTTTTTTTTTTTTTTTTTTTTTTTTT
>NW_026099576.1:21736319-21740390 GCF_025091365.1 Daktulosphaira vitifoliae
TATATATATCTTAAATTAAAGCTAATGTAATATACTTTATCATGGAAAAAAAAAATTTCGGACTTTATTTTATCTTCAAGGTGAAAATGGCTACCAAATGCTATTATTGTGTGAAAATTCTCAATTTTATTTTTTACATTTTTAACATTATAATGCTATAACTTATTGAAAAGTGTATTGATCAATATAATTTTTTTATGGGAAATACTATTTTCTAATAATCTCTTTTTTATTCGACATACTTTGTCTTAATCAGGATATTAATAAGGAACTAGCAGTTTATGAAGCTTTTGGAATAATCCACCAATTTTTTAAAATTAAACACTATCTAAAGATTTGCATCGAAGCGTTTTTTTTTTGATAGTGATTTTAATCACTGTCAGATATCATTATACTTGATCCAACTATGCCACGTCACCACTGTGCCGCGCCCCCCTGTGCTGGGTTTTTTATATTGATACCTTAGATTTTCCTTTCATTTGATATACATTTTTTTTTAATCTGATCCTTTATCTACCCATAGGGGGGATTCAAAATAGAATCTTTTTTACAAAAGTCAACTTATTCAACTTAACTTTTGAAAGTGTTCCGGAAATACTGATACTATTATATATACCTTAAATTAAAACTTGTGTAATATACTTTATAATGGAAAAAAATACGATTTTTAAAATTAATTTAACCCCATCATTTAATTAAAAAATTAATGGATTATTCCAAAAGATATATATATATATATATATATATAAGTACTTATCTTAAAAAAAATATTATGATTCATAAATTTTTAAGAAGCTATAGCATGATAAAGTTAAAAATATAAAAAAGAATTTTTTTACAAAAATCGTATTTTTGGTATTAACTTTGATGTCTGTGTTTACCGAGAAGATAAAATAAAGTCCGAAATTTGTTTATTAATATTAAAGTATATTACATAAGCTTTAATTTAAAATATATATAAAGTATCAGACTTTCCGAAACACTTTAAAAAAATTAAGTTGAAAAAATTCTTCTTTCTATATGCATTTTTTAGTTTTCGAATCCCTCCCTGTAAATAGGTAAATTATCCGATTTTAATAAAAAGTATGTCTAATAAAATATGTATACAAATACTACTTCTCATAAAAAATTATATTGATTTGGTCATTTTTGATAAAGTTATGGCAGTTTTAATTAAAAAAATTGGAAAAATTTCGAAAATTAGCGATTTTTAAATTTGTAATTTTTTTGGAGGTTTCCCCCATTTACGGGGAACGGGGGAATTTTTTTCAATTTTTAAGGGTAATGTCTTCGACTAGATACGATTTATGATCTTTTGACGTATCGTTAAAATAAATCAGATCGGTGAGAGCTAAAAAGAAGAGGTAACAGACACAAAAAAAAATAAAAGTAATATCTTCTCAGCTTCCCATCGAAGCTAAAATATAAAAATCCTTTTTTATATTTTTAATTTTATAATGCTATAACTTTTTGAAAAATATATATATCCATACAATTTTTTTATGATAAATACTATTATATACTTCTTTCATTCAGTATATTTTTTTTAAATAAAATCATTTCCCTTTATATATTTATTCAAATATTACACTTAAAAATCATAAAACTTGTAATGAAGATATAAATAAGGAAATAGGAGCGTTAAATATAAAATATTTAACGAAATAAAAACGTTTTTAATGATAGTGATTTTAATCACTGTCAGATATCATTATACTTGACCCAACTAAGCCATATCCCCAATGTGCAGCGACCTCACTGTGCTGGGGTTTTTTATCTTGTTTATTTTTAAATACTTTATAAGGGCTGCCATAGTAATGAGTTCACTAATAAATATAAAATTTACATGAATCTAACTCACATTAATTATAAATTTATAGTTATTTTGATTTTAAACTTAACTTTTCAAATTGTTTCGGAAATACTGTGTCTATTAAAGATATGTTAAATTAAATCTTATGTTATGTACTATAAGATGTCCCGACGATTTTTCTTCTATATGCAAATGGTCGCCGAAATCGAACAACAAATGTAATATTTCTGAAAAAAATCACTTACTATCATAATTTTATTTTTTTACTTAAAAGTGCCAAAAATTATTGAATAATAAACTAATAAAAAAAAATTTTTTTATATTGAAACCTTTATTTGCTCACAGGGGGATTTAAATAGCAAATTTTTATAAAAGTTAATTTTTTCAACTTAAATTTTCAAAATGTTCCGGGAAATCTGCGTCTTTTAAAAATATATTAAATTAAGGCTTATTTAATATAATAGAAGTTCAAAAAAAAAAATGTTTACCGACGACCTAATTTCTATGTGCAAGTAGCAGTTAGTTAGAAGTTAGTTTTGCTTTTGGAATAATTTACCAATTTCTTAGAATTAAACGCTATCTACAAATTTGCAACGAAGCGTTTCTTTTGATAGTGATTATAATTACTGTCAGATATCATATATACTTTTCTATACTGTGCCATGACCCTACTGCGCTACTCTTTTTTTTTAAAGCCAATTTCTACGAAATATGATTCTAAAGACATTTTTTTTTGTTCATTACTTTGTTTTTTAGCAAAAAGTTTCTCTTGCGTGATTAGCTTGCTAATGTAAGTATAATAAGCGCCCTTTAAAGTGAGTTTTGAATACGACCCTGATAAATATCTCAGTAAATAAATGTCAACCTTATACCCAATAAATTTCATTATTTTCTCTTTTAGAATTTTCCTCATTTTAGTAATAAATTTTTTATTATACTCTTCCTGGAAAACACATATACCGTACATTACCAGAATCAGTGACACGTTAGGACGGACCTTAACCCGCCAAAGGAGCGTAAGGTTCAAAGGACCCCGGGTCTGGGTGGTAGTCCAGTATTTAATATACTTATATTATTAAACAATCTGTCTAGGAGAGAATTCATTACAGTTGTTAAATTTATATACAAATAATTAATTAATAATTATCGTAATTGTTGGAACAAGAGGGCGTTTTCTTAAATTTTTTATTATGACTGATAACGCCACTTGCATTACCACCAAGAGAAATTCATTATGTCAGATGATTACGTACGCGATCGATATATGATATCGATGTGAAAATCTTTTGAATCGTAGTGATGTGGTGGTGTTACTATTTTGGTCCTTGTCAAAGTGTTCCATAAGGCCTTTTTTCGTGCATAATAGTTTTTTTTTATATATAGACAATCGCACAAGCGGTTCGCGTCTATCTTAGTAAGCAAATATAGTAAATTCGCCCTGCGACTCGTCTTTACCCATGTACATCGCCATATCATCGCCTTGCCATTAACCACATCTCATTGATGTTAGTGAATTGTATCCACCATTTTGTTGAAAGATTATTCATTCTGAATCAGATCATTTGTACAACTTTCAAGACTAAGTAAATGCTAAGTTATTATTAGTTGTAATTATCTTATTACTTTTACATATATTACTATTTATTTGTCTTTGCGCCAGTGTGGCATTAGTGTTAGGTGTCCTCCTCTACCCCATTAGAACATATATAAGAATTTATGATTTACGTTAAAAATACAGTTTCTTGTTTTATATTCTTTCAATACATTTACTCATTTATACAGTTCACTCCCTACTTATTTCTCCTACATGATATAGATACTTCAGAAACGAACAGTAACTAACCCGCACATCATTATCGGGCGTTCCGTTCAAACAGTAATAACACTATTCAATGCAAATATAATTTTCTCACTATTATAATAGTAATAATTATTACTGATATTCTTTAATTTTAGAATTAATTAATTTAAAATATACAAATTTAAGAAGTCACTAAAATATTTTAATATCAATATAAAAAAACGGTAGCACAGTGGGGTCGCAGCATAGTGGAGACATTGCATAGTAGGGTCCAGTATAGATTTAATCTGACAGTGATTAAAATCACTATCATAAGAAACGCTTCGATGCAAATCTGTAGATAGTGTTTAATTTTAAAAAATTGATGGATAATTGCAAAAGCAACATCAACTTCTATTAAAATAAAATACAAAACCCATAATTATCATACAAAAATAGTATATTTTTCAATATGGTA
>NW_026099576.1:21740754-21758772 GCF_025091365.1 Daktulosphaira vitifoliae
ATATATATATATATACTATACTTGTCCGTCGTCAATAAGTTTGACACATCTTACACAAAACAGAATTTCACACACACACACGTTAAATATTAATATATTTATTGTATCACACATAAATTATGCTATTAAAACCGAATTTATAACCATTACAAAAGAATTACTTAATAATATAACAACTAATTTTTCTAATAAAAATATTATAAACAACACGGTATCACAGTGTGGATATGGCATAGTTTGTCACACTGAGTTTAATATCAATAATGCCATGAGTTTTGACGGTTATCAATGATTGGTGGAATTGAGTCATCTCGTGTGTCTATTCCAGAGTAGTTTGGTGTAGAGATGTGTCGTTCGCGAACGAACGGATCGCATTGAACGGGTCAAAATAGTGAACGAAATGATTCAGATCGCCGAACCGTAGTGATCCGGATCCCCCAAAAACTAATTTTTTCCCGTATAAATCACACTGAACCGATTTTATCGCTTACCAAATATCAATGATAACATGATAACATGATAACATATTCATATGTCATTTGTTTATACGACACATCCCTAATTCGAAACGCGAAACATACATGCGATTCGCAAATCGAGAACCGCAAAAGAATTAAAACTATACTGAATGTTCCATTCAATTGACTCAAAATATCTTTTAGATCGCGAACGGGTCTTTGAACCGGATCTTCTAGTTGACCTGATTCGAACGAATCGGATCACTTAGGTGAACCATAATTCCCATCTCTAGTTTGGTGGCTATATATGAACCTCCTACTACTGAAATAGACACGTATCAAAGATATAACTCTGTACAAATTTTATCGATTTATTAAATTTGCTTGGTATATTTTGTGTTATTGTTAATCACTTGATTTTTCTTTGTGCCTACTTAATCTATGTACTCATAAAATTTAATTCTTAACCTTATATATTTTTCGTGAAATTATTAGTCTCCCCCCACCTTGTTATATCCAATAATAATCTGAAATAAATAAATGTATTCTTATGCAGTTATAACTTAGACACGGTAAATCACTTCTTGCATATACTTCTATAGGAAACAAAGTGTAAAATGGGCTAATCGTAATTAAACGTGCTGATAAACTCTGAGAATAACTAACCGCGTCTGAGCGCCACTAATCGAGTGAGAGCATTATGACCACCATCAGAGTGACATCTGAGCCAGAATGCTCATAATTTTGGGCTTTTTATATTAAGTTTGATGGTATTTTCAAAGGCAAGAAGTGATCACCGATGCTACCTTTATTTCTTTATAATTTTATAATTTATTACATGTTATTTATTACATTTTTGTCAATAATAATCTACATTTTATATTGTTCTACCGTTTGCTTTATAATATCTTACACGTTAATTATTACCTTATTTTTAGCACATTACTATTATATATTGTTTGTTATTTCTTGTTTCTTTTATATATTTTTTATTCAAAATTACATTGATATCTTTTTAAACATTTAAAAAATATATATACAAGGTGATTTTTTTATCATAACCCACGCAATTACTTACAGAATAATAATAATTTAAACATTTTTTTTTTTTTTTGATTATCTTTAGTTTCATATTATTCTTGAATTATTAACTATGTAATACTTTTAAAGTTCATCCCTCATGTCTGATAAGAATGTCAACTATCTTTTGAGTTAATATACATGTATAATACACAAGGAATTACAAATACAGGTAGTTAATTGGTTTTTTATGACATCGATATTAAAAGGTACACAACATTGTTATTATCAAAGGTAGTAAGGCACATAGTTGTGAGTTTATAAATACACTAACTGACAATTGTCATAATATACTCATTACTACCATAACAAGAGATATTTATACATTATATTATTAGAAGGACATGATCTTTTTCTAACAAGTAATTCATATAAACATTTAACAAACACACACTGCTTAGTTATATTATAATAGACTCGATTCTATCATAAATTGATTAGTAGTCACTTTTAGAAATATTTCCTTCCGAGAGAAAATCTATAAATTATTTTTGTCACCTTTGTTTTTTTAGTTTTAATAATTAAATGCATTGTATAAAACCTGATCTTATTGGAAAAAACTATGTTAATGTTATGTATCAATGTCAAAATTATTTATATTCTATTCATCTGTAAAAATCTCTGTATTTTATGCTTATTTATCAAACAAACAACTATACTGTAAGAATTAGACAATGATGATTTTCGGGGTTAAAAAGTATTATAAAAAGGCTGAGCAACCCCTTATTCCGCGCTGTTCTTATTGTAGTAATACAAAAATAACAAAGGTGTTCTAGTTTTTTTGACCAAAGTTGGATATTTGGGAATTTGGTCAATTCAGGTGCAACGAGTTTCTATCGGGGTTGTAGAGTCCGAGGGTTTAGAACAGTAAAGACAAGTAGATATAAAAATTTATGATATAATATCTAATAATATAATAATATATAATAAGTTCCACTCATAGAGGTATTAAACGCTGAGGAATACTTGTAGTGGCCGGGGTCTTGGCCTCCTATCTGACACACAGTCGAATCGTGATGTTAACTGGTATGTTCTTTAGTGGGAATACTGAGGCGTTCATGGAGTGGCGAAGACCTCCTCTCAGACACCCAGTCGAAGTATATGACCAAGCACTAACTAGTTATTAATTATTAAATTAAATGATGTTTAAAAGAATCTACTGCTTTACCATTCTTTTACTCAGATTATTAATTCTAAATAATTGGGTTTATATGAATTTAGTTACCTTTTTAGATATCTTACGTTCAGATTTATACTGTACCTTTTAAATAAATAAAGTATTGACGCAATATAATTGCATTCAATATTGTTTTAAAATAAACCGACGACAACACGGAGTCACGGCTAGTTTGATCAAAATAAATCAGATAGAAGAATTCTGAATTCTTTATTGAATTCAGATCTTCAAAAAGACGAAAAAAATAGAGTGAGCCACTCGCTGGCACGCGCGCTCACTGATATGCAAGCAGAACTAAGCTTTTTTTTATTATTTTTAATTACTCCCATCATGGGTTGTTGTTGTCAGCGCTTTTAGAGATTCTCAATTTATTGTATTAAATTGAACATAACATGATAGTTACTTTAAGATAAGATGTATAGTATACTATAATCAATTTAACATAAAAGATAAATTAATTATTCGTTTGTATACTAGTAATATAAAATACAGATTATACATTTTTCATTGATAAATGTAAGATGCGCAATACAAAGCATTAGGCATATTACGTCATACCTTCTCAGCTTTCCGTCGAAGGTAAAATATAAAATTTATTTTTAATTTTATAATGCTATAACTTTTTGAAAAATATATATATCCATACAATTTTTTTATGATAAATACTATTATATACTTCTTTCATTCGGCATATATTTTTTAAATAAAACCATTTCCCTTTATATATTTATTCAAGTATTACACTTAACATTCATAAAACTTGTAATGAAGATATAAATAAGGAAATAGGAGCGTTAAATATAAAATATTTAACGAAATAAAAACGTTTTTAATGATAGTGATTTTAATCACTGTCAGATATCATTATACTTGACCCAACTAAGCCATGTCCCCAATGTGCTGCGACCTCACTGTGCTGGGGTTTTTTATCTTGTTTATTTTTAAATACTTTATAAGGGCTGCCATAGTAATGAGTTCACTAATAAATATAAAATTTACATGAATCTAACTCACATTAATTATAAATTTATAGTTATTTTGATTTTAAACTTAACTTTTCAAATTGTTTCGGAAATACATAATAACAAAATAACATAATTTAGTTATATTAAGACTGAATAAAATATTATCATGATTTATAACATTGCTGATCATACTAAGCATAGTAAAATCAATAAAAAGTATGATCCATTAGAGAAGTAAACGGAAAAATGATAATGGATATAAAAAACCAAACACTTATATTATATGATGTAGTATTAGAATGTTTGTTAATTAAGTAAATAATTATAGTACATTAATAGAATTACTGAAGACTATATTGCTCAATAAAATTATACAGTGTTAATTGTATATTAATAAAATATTCCGGAAACAATAAATATTATTTATGTACGGAAGTAAAACAATCGCTAAGTCAAAAATCATTGTGCAAGTTGTGATTATAGTGAATTAAATATAAGTTAAAAAAGTTTGAAGTCTAATTCTTTATTTTACAGTGTGGAAGTTTTTCAAAGCCCAGATCTTTATAACAAGATTTGCTAACATTTTCACAAAAATTGTCAAAAAAATTACATGCGTTAAGCATAATTTGCATTGAATTCTCAGGATTTAAATTAATTGATTCATTTTCTGGATTCCTAAAATAGTTTACATAATACTGAACATTTTTAAATTTGTCATCTTTATGGCACAGGGTATCAAATATCTTAATTTCATTCAATAAAAGAGTACTAAAAACATTAAATTTTTTTTTAAAAATGATGAGAAGTTGTTTAATCATTTTATTATCATTAATATTTTTTAAAGAAAAATCATTATTCTCCAACAAACTGAGAAATCCTGCAACCCATTCAAAAACAATCTGTAAATTTGATTCAGAGGTATAATTAACACTCCATATTGATGATTTCTTTAAAGTAACTAAAGCTTCATATAAATCTTCAAGCATTGTTTTTGATTTAACTAATGAGCCAAATAATTTAATTACACAATTATTGTAGTAGTTATGGGCATCTTTATCGCATATATATAACATTGCAGAAAATAATGAACGATAGTTTTTCATTATTTCTGTAAATCTACATCTTAATAATTGTGATACGTGTTTTTTTTTTATTTGAAAATTTATGTTACTAACTTCATCATTTATTATACGATCTACACTGAATTGTTTACCAAAATAAACTATACTAATGTGGTTCATTTCTTTCCAACCAGATTCTCTACGAATAATATTAAGAGCTTCAATTCCATCATTTTGATTTGTATCTGGGTCTATTGGAGGTATGAATCTAATTTAAAAAATATATTTTGATTATTAATAAATATATAAAAAATAAACATATTTAAATATTGATGAATGAAACATTACTTTATTTTGAGTTAAAAAATCAAATATCATTAATTACAGAATTTGTATTATAACTTATAATTTATTTGTTAAATTATTAAGAAATAAATAAAAAATTAAAATTCAGCAAAGATTTTTTAAATTATACTAATATATCAATTCAAACTATATTAATAAGTACTTCTTTCATAAATTTCTATGTGCTCTTTTATACTTTTGGAAAAATAATATAGATAATTTAACATCTGACATTTGACAAAAAAAAATAAAAAAAAGTTTTACAAAAAAAAAGTTTTTGTAAATATGAAACCAAAATTTTAAAAAATGGTAACACAGTTGTTTCGTGGAAAATTATGAACGTGATATAGTTGCTAAAAATACAGATTATATATGATAGTAATGAAAATCATAAGAAATACTTCGATACAAATTTTTTGATTGTGTTTAATTTTAAAAAACTAGTAGATTATTCTAAAAGCAACATAATTTGCTATTTCTTTATGTATATCCTAGTTGTTAGTTCTATGATATTGTTAAAGTGCAATGTAGTATTTAAATAAATGTCAATTATAATAATTAAATATAGTATGAAATTTATGTTCAATAATTTAATACTTCAATTTTTACTGAGAAGTAACTAAAAATTTGAAGTAGTATATTTCGTTATTTCTATGGCCAATATGTATAAAAATCCAAAAGGTTTGAAGCAATGTTTTAAAAAATTTTGTAACTTATGAACCCTTTGCTGTAAAAAGTAATTTCATCAGAAGCAAGAATATTATTTTCGATTTCAATTTTACGCATTTTTCCAAATCAACAATTAGACTTTTCTATCACTTCTAACTTTTGATATTATTACTAATTAATTAAAAATTAGCATTTATATATAAAAAAATTGTTTAAAACAAAAAAAATTGATTTTCTTATTGTTACTGATTTTAATTTTTAATATGTTAAAAATAATCNGTTACTGATTTTAATTTTTAATATAATAAAAATAATCATTGTAAATATCATTTTACCATCCTATTTTTTTGGTCCTCAAAGTTGATATTTATGAAATTTCAAGTTTAATAATGATATCATTAAATAAAAATTATTATGATAAATAAAAAAATGTTATTTTTAAGATGAATATGCAATAAGTAAATTTTGTAATTACTATTTACCATAAATTTATCAGAAAAGTTCAAAATTCATTTTGCAGTTTTATTGTAATAGATCACTTAATTTACTAAACTTACAAATTTCTATAAACTTACATAGAAATCACTGTAATAATTTCTAATTAACTTTTGGAGTTTAAAAAGAATTACATTGATATAGTCCTAAGTAAATTAGTTTCAATGATTTACTTTAACAGAAAAACCAATCAAAAATTTGTTAAAAAAATCTACTTAATTATGCGCATTATTAAATTTATTATAATTGTATAAATCCATTGTTAAATCAGGTTAAACTAAAAATATTATTTTTTAAAAAAAGATTTGTATAGCTACAGTTAACCAAAAATTTTGAAATATTATAGACTGGTAGTAATACACACGAATAAAGTTAAAAAATTAATAAATTACAAAGTAATTTGATTTGATTTTCTAGTTGAAATCTATTATATTTCACACCTAATTCGACAATAAACAAACATTAATTGAATGATTTAATTGTTTAAATGGAAAATCTTGGTCAAATAACTTTTTAATTGATAAAGTGGAAATTTTTCAAATTTGTAAGATATTATCTTTTACTAGACACTAGTTATGACTATTTAATGTATCTTTGAAAAAACTACATGAAGTGAGAGCTGAGAAAATAAATGATAGCTACAAAAAAAGTACAATCATTTTAATATAAATAAGAAATATATTTTTACGATGGGAGAATATAGTGATGATTTTCGTTATATTCATTGAAGTTGTTAAATCTAAATGAGATAAAAATCAAATGAATTAAAAATTTGTTTCTAACTTAAAAAGAATTAAGAAAAAAATGCAAAAGAATTCATTGTCGCAGGCGGGTTTGAACTTCGTACTTCATATGTAAAAGACATAAATGTTACTAATACGGAAACCTAAAGCGTATTTTATCTAGATAAAAATGAGAACTTATACTACTTAAAATTTCACACATATTTTTTTAAAATTAAAAGAACAAAAAAATNGTTATTTTTCTAAAATTAAAAGAAGCAAAAAAATTAAGCTTAGAAAAACAAAGAAAAAAACACATCATAGTAAAATTAATACCTTCCCAACGTCGCATCGAAACTAAAAACAATACATTAAATACAATACCTCTAATATTAATTACAAATTTAAAAAATGATGTTGCACAGTCTAGTTAAAGTGTACTTATATAAAATTGAGAAAATCCAACAAAAGTTTTTCCTTTCCTCTCACTTAAATGTTCCATACCCAGAAAACCTCATTCCTCTTACCTACCACTTTTAAATTTTCTATCCCTCGAAACTCTTAAAAAAGGTCGTTTACGTTTAGTTGTATACGTTGCGTATAAGCTATTCGCATGCAGTTTTGATTGTCCTATTTTTTTAAGTTTTTTCTCTTTCCACACCCCTACTCGTAATAACCAATCTAAAAATAAATTTTATTTAAACACTTAGGTAACTAATTATGCAAGCAACACCTTAACAGAAAAATTATAACTATAAATGAATTAAAAATTGATCAGTTTATATCACCAAACTTTAACTTATTTATAATGTATTGTAGTTTTAATTTTTGTAACACGTAGCTATAAGTACTATTATATTATATACTACTTTTATTTAATTTTTGTAAATTTATTATTTTTTACAAACGATTCTATTTGGGTCAGGACCGATTAAAATTTAATAAATAAATAAAATAAATTTATTTTCGATAAATCAACTATATAAAAAATCCTCATACATTATTACTGTGATATATTCAGATCACAATTAATGTATATTCTTCATAAGAAAATTATTTTATTTTTCAAATATTTATTTATTAAAAAACTTTTTGAAATATTACTTATAATATGTTTTAAAAAGTAATGTTAAATGTAAGAATTCTTACTCTGCTGTTTTAGGGTTGAAAAATTCTTCAAATCCTAAGTTTTTGTACCAAAGTTTTACAATTTCGTTGAAAAATTGATTAATTATTTCTATTCTTGCAAAATTTAAATCATTAGGTATTTCCGCAATTTTAATTTTTGACATATCATTTATTACATAAATTAACATAAATTTATGATTTTCAACATAATTGCCTATTCTTTTTGATGCATCAATTAGAAATTTTGTCAAATTCTCAAGTTTCATTTCAGAGATTTCATAAGGTGATTTGTTGAGATCTAAAGAGCTGGTTTCCGAATATTCTTCTAAGATGAACTGATATATAAAGTCAATTACATCAATTATAGGATGCGGTATAAAGCCTTCTGTAAACAATAATCTTATATCTAAGTAGATTAAAAACTTCATAGCATTGTGTAGATTTGCGATCATAGTTTTGGAATTTTTTAGAACTTTTTCAAGCATTTCTACACAGGGACTGAAATAATTCAATTCATTTTTTTTATGATGTTTCAGGCACACATTAAGTATAAGTTTTATTATATCAAGGTATTTTTTTAGTATTTTAATATACATGAAATTGAGTATACCTATTGTATAACAATATTTTTGTCTTAAATTTAACATGTTAAAATTTGGTTGGACATCTTCGTCTATATCCATAGTATTATTTGAATCTTGTTTTCGATACGATATAATTTTTAAATAAATATGACTCACCACCCTTTCGATATAATTTTCATACATATCATGATAATTTTCACAATGAACACCTGTGTCTTGTTGCAAGAGGAAAATGACAATAAATATTAAAATAAACGAAAAAAATTTCATTGTAATAAAATCTTATATGAAAAATTTCTTATTAAAATGTTAGGTAGATTTATAATGAACATAAGTAAATGTCTTCTTTATTATTTAATATCACTTATTTAATAAAAAATATGTATAAAGATTATAAATCTTTTTTCTACGTCAGTAAAAATATGTTTAAATAAAATATAGAGCTTTATTGTATTATATTTTTAAATAATTTTTTATAATTATTTACTATACTATACTATTTAATTTGATGAGACCCAATATATACTGTTAAAAATAATTTATTTTAAAATATACGTGTACTTTTTTTTATGTAATTTCAATAAAATTCAATTATCCCATAAATAGTGTACAATAAAAAAATCTCGTACAAAAATTTCTTTTGAAATCATATTCTAAATATACTTACATATTCAATATCAAATTGTTAGAAAAAATAGTGGTGTTAATAAAAAAAAAAACCACATTGATAAAATTCTTACGTAGATATAAAAATATTGTCAATACACCAGTCTAGAAGATATTTTAAAAAATATTGCTGTCAATCTCTCAATAAAATATACTATCAGAAATTAAAATCACTGCCATAAGAAACGCTTCAATGTAAATATATAGATAGTGTTTAAATTTAAGAAATTGGTGGATTATACCAAAAGCAATATGAAATTATATTTTCCTTTATTATTCCTGATTTGTAGTTTTTTATTTTAGAAGTATAATATATGAATAAGTATTTATTGTAGCAATTAAATTAGTATGATATTGATGTTACATAATTTAGTATTGTAATTTATTTGGAAAATGTATAAAAAATTATGAAGAAGTTATTACTTTGTGGCATACGTGTATAAAAATTAAAGCGTTTATCACAAATCTTTTTAGATAATAATATCTTGTCAGTTATCAATAAATAATGGTTTTGCTAAAAATTTTCATAAGAGTCAAAAATATACTTTTATATTTCAATTTTTTGTGCTAATTTCAAATGAGCAATCATATTTTTTCTATCACCAATAATTATTTATTTTATTACTAATTATTTAAAAATTATAGGATATAACTATAAGGAAAATAATTCTAAATATTTCAATTGTATCATCTATTTCAACACCAAGAATTACATAGAAGTGATTAATATTTCTTTTGAAATGATTTATTACGATAAGAAAAAAAAAATTAATAACAAAAAAAATTGTTTTTAAATTATTACAGATAATGATTTTAATATGTTAAAAATAATCAGTATAAAATATCATTCTTAAACTAATTTTTTGTTCATTTAAAGATGATTTTTTGAAAGGTTTCAATAAAAAAAAAGTTGAATTTGTAACTATGACTTTTAACTCAACTTGCAAGTTTAAAATTTAAATTATTAAATAGAACATTTTGTGAGAATTAAAAAATTGGCATGTTATAATTAATATGTATAATTGGAAATTGTAAAATTATTTTTTACTTTAACCCGTAAGAGGTATGGTGCGGTCTGATAGACCGCTGCAATTTTTTATTTTTATTTAGCTGATAGGATATTGATTTTATGTTCACGGATATAAGATTTACCTTTTTTTGGAGATAGTATTAAAATGATAACCAAGTTTTTGGAGGTAAACATCTATTGCTCTGGTCGTCAAAGCTATTTAAAAGTGATAAGCGGTCCGGTAGACCGCACCATACCAAACTTGTAACTCCTGAATTGGAGCGACGATTTGAAAATACATATATCCCTCGAGAAATAAGGAGTAGTATTGGAAGAATTCTTCGAAAATCTAAAAACCTAAAGGATACACCATTGTACGAAGACAAACTGGAAATACGAAAAACTTGTCGCATATGTCCTCCAATAAAGGAAAGAAAAACAGTGTATCAATGTAAACTCTATGGAAATGCAATAATGTGTCTGCAGTGCAGCAGAAAAATATGTATAAATTGTATTGGAAATTAACTTTTTTTTTTTATAAGTTAACTCATTATTTTTTATTTATATTTTTTTTTATAAAAGTTGAAAGGGATAATTTAAAAAAGAAAAAATGTTTTGTTTAAATTTTGATGACAATTTATAAATCTTAAAAGTGTTGTTTTGACTACTGTTATTTTTTAAAAAAAAATTGTAATTATAAAATTTTTTTTTTTTATTCTATTTTAATTTATGTCTAGTTTGATATTTTAATGGTTGTGGAGTAAAAAATGTATTTTAAAATGCTTCAGGACTAGTGATGGGAAATATCGAACTATTCGATAGTTGTCCACTATTCGAACTATTCGATAGTTACACATATATTCAAATATTTATAAAAACTATTCGGTACCTCTTTTCGAATATTTTTAAAAATATTTGATAGCTATTCGAATAGTTTTTAAAACTATTCGGTACCTCCATTCGAATATTTTTTAAAATATTTGAAAATGCCCATCACTAATTTTTTTTTATTATTAATTGTATCCTATTTATAATCGTAGTACCCTGGATAAATAGTTTTAAACAATCTTATTTAGTCGTTAGTGTTATTAAAACAGCAAAACTATAAATCTGACTATAATTTTACATAAGACCAATCTTTTAAAAAATTTAACTTGACATATTTTTTTTACAAAACATTTTGAATATTTTTAAAAACTATTCGATAGTTTATTCGAATAGTTTTAAAAACTATTCTTTTGTTTAAAAACTATTCGATAGTTTATGCTAAAAACACACTATTCGGTTGTATAAAAACAATTCGAATAGTATTCGATAGTTTAAAATATTCAAAAATGCCCATCATTATTCAGGACATAACGAAAATCAAGTACATTATTGCATGGCAGATCATAAAACTTCCTGAAAAATTTAGTAGTTACTTTACATGATTTAAATTAAAGTCANTATTTTTCGAGTTACATTACATTTAATATGAGTACTAAAATTTATTTTCCAATTTTTAGCTTCGATGCGATATTTTAATGAATAATATGTCAAAAGATCACAAATCGTATCAAATCCCCCAAAAAATTACATATTTAAAAATCGCTAATTTTCGATATTTTTTCAATTTTTTTTACTTAAAATTGCCATAACTTTTTTAAAAATGACCAAATCAATANAAAAAAAAGTTTGTCATATCTTATTTAATACTACTAAGATATTGTTCTACCAAAAATGTGATGGAATAAAAAAAATGTAGTCTAAATATTACATAAAAAATTAAGAGGTCCAGGAGACCGCACCATACCATTAGTTTGATTTTTTTCAACGTACCACTTACTGGTTTAATTTATCAGAAAAGCTTAATATTTTTTTTATATTTTTATTTTAATAGATCGTTTAAGTAGAAATCAAAGTAATAATTTCTAAGGATTTTTCGGTATTTAAAAAGNTACCTCTGGACTTGTCTTCGTGGTGAAAACAGACATCAAAGTTAAAGAAAAACGTACGATTTCCGTGAAAAAATTCTCAATTTTATATTTTATATTATTTAATTTATATTTTATATAACTTTTGGAAAAATGTATGGATCAATATTATTATTTTTTTATAATAAATATTTATATACCCCTTTCATCTGGCACGCTTTTTTTGTAAATTGGATCATACCCCTTTAACAAGGGGGGTCAAAACTTTAAACATGCGTATTGTTACTAAGATATTTTCAATTTAATTTTTGAAAGTATTCCGGAAATACTGACACTTTTATATATATCTTAAATTAAAGCTTATGTAATATACTTTAATTTGAAAAAAAAAAATTTGACCTCTGGACTTGTCTTCGTGGTGAAAACGGACATCAAAGTTAAAGAAAAACGTACGATTTCCGTGAAAAAAATCTCGATTTTATATGTTATATTATTTAATTTATATTTTATATAACTTTTGGAAAAATGTATGGATCAATATTATTATTTTTTTATAATAAATATTTATATATCCCTTTCATCTGGCACGCTTTTTTTGTAAATCGGATCATACCCCTTTAACAAGGGGGGTCAAAACTTTAATCATGCGTATTGTTACTATGATATTTTCAATTTAATTTTTGAAAGTATTCCGGAAATACTGACACTTTTATATATATCTTAAATTAAAGCTTATATAATATACTTTAATTTAAAAAAAAAAATGTGACCTCTGGATTTGTCTTCACGGTAAAAATGACTACCGTATTAAAAAATTTGCTATTTTTATGTTAAAATTCTGGGTTTTGTATTTTATTTTATTTTAAAATACCTGACAAGGGGAGTACAGATTTTCATAAATATTATATAAATAAAAAATTAATATAGCATAGAAAGTTAAACTTATTTAAATTTGTTTGCTTCTTTTAAGTCGAGAAAAATAACATTGAAATTTGAATTAGCTTAAATAGCCAATTTTTACGATGTAGAGTATCGACATACGGTTACCGAGTTAGTAAAACTTGAGTTTTACACACTTGGGGTACGAGGTTCCAACCCGCGTATGACAATGAATTTTTTGCATTTTTTCTTAATTATTTTTATGTTAGTATACATTTTTAACTCGTTTGATTTTTATCTCATTTAGATTCAATAACTTCAATAAAGATCGAGGATCCCATCACTTTATTCACCCCTTCCAAGAAGAAATTTCTTATTCGTATTAAAATTATTTTACTATATATTAAGTTTTAGCTTCGATGCAAAGCTGAGAAGATATTTTTTTGTGACTATCATTTATTTTCTCTGCTCTAACTTGACCTACTTTTTTCAACGATACGTCAAATGACTACAATTCGTATCTAGTTGAAGATATTACCCTCAAAAAAGGAAAAAAAAATACTAATTTATCAATTAAACAGTTAGTTATTACATGTTCTCCATAAAGGCAATTAAAATCATTAATTTCTAATGTTTTCAAAATATTTATTAACGAATGAAGTTTGATATGATAGGTTTCAACTACAAAATTAAATCATTTTACTTTGTAATTTAATAATTTTTTTACTCTATTTGTGTGTGCTACTACTAGACTATAATATTACAAATTTTTTGGTAACATGTTGCTATATAAATCATTTCTAAAAAAAATAATTGTTTTTTCTCCTGAATTAACAATTGATTTTTACAAATATAATCAAATTTTATAATACACTCAATTGAGTAAATCTTTTTAACAACTTTGTTTTGATTGGTACATTTAGTTAAAGTAAATCATTAAAATTAATTAAGTTCTCAATNCATTTAGTTAAAGTAAATCATTAAAGTTCTGAATATTTTAATTGCAGAATCTTTTCAAACACCAAAAGTTACTAGGAAATTTTCTATTTAATGATGTTAATGTCAAACTTGCCAATTGAGCTAAAAGTTATGGTACAATAAATTATTTTTTTTCATTTTAAACATTTACAACAATCAACTTTAAAATATTAAAAAAATAGGTTAAATATGTCATTTTCCTTATTTTTAACATATTAATAATCAAAATCAGTATTAATTTAAAACAATATCAGTATTAATTTAAAACAATTTTTTTTGTTCTTANAAAAATTTAAATTACCTAACAAAAAAAGTCAAAATCCTACTTGAGGAACACAGGATAAATAATTACCAAAAATACTTATCAGAAATACACCCAGCAGACTCAAATCTATGGATCGCGACAAAAAGGCTAATAAAACCAAACTCGAATAATATCCCCCCCTTAAAAGCAGGTAATGCGTACGTAAACACCGACTTCGATAAATGCGAATTATTTGCTCATACTTTAGAAAATATTTTCACGTTAAATAGCACACTAGAAAATTCTACAGACAATCTAGTCCAACAAAAACTATATGAAACCAATATTTATCCACAAAATATCTTACCGTACTCACGTCCAAACGAGATCTTAGATATAATTAAAAAATTGCCAAATAGAAAATCACCGGGTCGTGATTTAATAACTAATGCTATTCTTAAAAATATTCCTAGAAAAGCAATTACATATTTATCCATATTATTCAATTCACTAATAAAAATTGGGTATTTTCCTACTGAATGGAAATTGGCCACCATCATCTTAATAAAAAAACCAGGTAAAGACAACTCCAACCCGAACAACTATAGACCTATAAGCTTACTATCATCTGTCTCAAAAATATTTGAAAAAGTTATACACTCTAGGCTCACCAACTACTTAAATTCAATAAATGCTATTCCGAAATTCCAATTTGGTTTTAAATCAAATCACTCCACTACTCAACAACTACTACGTCTAACTGAACACATAAACGATGGTTTTGAAAAAAAACAACATACAGGAGCAGCATTTTTAGATATAGCGCAAGCTTTTGATCGGGTATGGCATGATGGACTGTTATATAAATTAAAAAAGTTAAATACCCCAATTGCTCTATATAATCTAATTAAATCATATCTCACCGCTCGATGTTTCAAAGTCCAAATAAATGAGACTACATCACAAACAAAAAAAATAATGGCAGGTGTACCTCAAGGTTCAAAACTTTCCCCTTTACTGTTCAACTTATACGTTTCAGACTTCCCTACAACGAATTATACTGAAATAGCCCTTTATGCGGATGACAGTGCAATATACTCAAGCTCAACTGACGCTGAAATAATTATAAAAAATATTCAAGACCACCTGGATGAAGTACAAAAATGGGGAGAAAAATGGAAAATAAGACTAAATCCACAAAAAAGTACGGCAGTGCTCTTTAGCAATCGTCGACCTAAAACTCCTGACAACTTAAAACTGAACGGAAACATCATTCCTTGGTCACCAAAAATTAAATATCTCGGGGTAATTTTGGACAGGAAACTAACATGGAATCCACACATCACATCCAAATTACAACAAGGATATCAGAGGCTAAAAATACTCTATCCTCTGATTAATCGACAAACTTCTCTTAGCTGGAGATGTTCTCNATACTTATCAGAAATACACCCAGCAGACTCAAATCTATGGATCGCGACAAAAAGGCTAATAAAACCAAACTCGAATAATATCCCCCCCTTAAAAGCAGGTAATGCGTACGTAAACACCGACTTCGATAAATGCGAACTGTTTGCTCATACTTTAGAAAATATTTTCACGTTAAATAGCACAATAGAAAATTCTACAGACAATCTAGTCCAACAAAAACTATATGAAACCAATATTTTTCCACAAAATATCTTACCGTACTCACGTCCAAACGAGATCTTAGATATAATTAAAAAATTGCCAAATAGAAAATCACCGGGTCATGATTTAATAACTAATGCTATTCTTAAAAATATTCCTAGGAAAGCAATTACATATTTATCCATATTATTCAATTCACTAATAAAAATTGGGTATTTTCCTACTGAATGGAAATTGGCCACCATCATCTTAATAAAAAAACCAGGTAAAGACAACTCCAACCCGAACAACTATAGACCTATAAGCTTACTATCATCTGTCTCAAAAATATTTGAAAAAGTTATACACTCTAGGCTCACCAACTACTTAAATTCAATAAATGCTATTCCGAAATTCCAATTTGGTTTTAAATCAAATCACTCCACTACTCAACAACTACTACGTCTAACTGAACACATAAACGATGGTTTTGAAAAAAAACAACATACAGGAGCAGCATTTTTAGATATAGCGCAAGCTTTTGATCGGGTATGGCATGATGGACTGTTATATAAATTAAAAAAGTTAAATACCCCAATTGATCTATATAATCTAATTAAATCATATCTCACCGATCGATGTTTCAAAGTCCAAATAAATGAGACTACATCACAAACAAAAAAAATAATTGCAGGTGTACCTCAAGGTTCAAAACTTTCCCCTTTACTGTTCAACTTATACGTTTCAGACTTCCCTACAACGAATTATACTGAAATAGCCCTTTATGCGGATGACAGTGCAATATACTCAAGCTCAACAGACGCTGAAGTAATTATAAAAAATATTCAAGACCACCTGGATGAAATACAAAAATGGGGAGAAAAATGGAAAATAAGACTAAATCCACAAAAAAGTACGGTAGTGCTCTTTAGCAATCGTCGACCTATAACTCCTGACAACTTAAAACTGAACGGAAACATCATTCCTTGGTCTCCAAAAATTAAATATCTCGGGGTAATTTTGGACAGGAAACTAACATGGAATCCACACATCACATCCAAATTACAACAAGGATATCAGAGGCTAAAAATACTCTATCCTCTGATTAATCGACAAACTTCTCTTAGCTGGAGATGTTCTCTAATGCTTTACAAGCAAATTTTACGTCCGCTTCTTCTGTATGCAGTCCCTATGTGGGGTAATTGTGCTAAGACCCATATACATAAAATTCAAGTGCTACAATCAAAAGTCCTTAGGACAATATCAAACGCCCCATGGTTTGTTAGAAATGCAGCACTACACCTAGATTTCCAGCTACCATATATTTCTGACTATATTAAGATACTAGCGACCAATTTTTTCAACCAAATGCACTTGGCTGACAGTGCAAAATATTATCATTTAACTGCTCCACCTTCTGTAAGACGTCTCAAGCGAGGACGTCCACACGACCTTTTAACTTAGTTGCTATCTTATTATTTATTATTATTGTTGTTACTATTATTGTTACTTTTTCTCCTTTATTCTTAGTTCAAAAAAAAAATGTAAATAGTTAGAATAGTGTATATTATCATTTCTTAATGTATATAATAAGTTATTGTTTCCAAATGTCAAAAAATTATATGTGTTAACTGTAAGTCAAGATGACAAGTTGTCAGGTAGACTTTATAAATAAAAAAAAAATAAAAAATTACGATAAAAATGCAAAAAAATAATAAGTTTTTCTGATAAATATACTGTAAATAGTAATTATAAAATTTCCTGACTGCATATTAATCTTAAAAATAACATTGTTTTAATTCTCATAAAATTTTCTATTTAATGATTCATTCTAGTCAACGAAGGAGTAATTTTGGAGAATAGCAGAAAAAATTCCCAACCAATGTTTTTTTTTAAATAGGCAATTGGTGGATTATTCCAAAAGCAACATCAACTCTTATTTCTTTAATTATATCCTGATTAGTAGTTCTTTGATTTTAAAATATAATATATGAATAAATACTAATTATAGTTTTTAAATTTAGTATGAAATTG
>NW_026099576.1:21758828-21759755 GCF_025091365.1 Daktulosphaira vitifoliae
AATATATACTAATTATAATTATTAAATTTAGTATGAAATTGATATTTAATATTGTAATTTAAACGGAGAAATTATAAAAATAATAAAGAAGTTATATTTTGCTTTACTTTTACGTGTATAAAAATTTAAAGGGCTTGATACAATATTTATCAATAAAAACTGTTAGTTACTATAAAAAAATGCACTGGACTACAAGGAACTTTCATCAGAAGCAAAAATATACTTTTCTAAATCAACTTTTTGTTTTCAAAACTGCAAGTAGACTATTTCTATTTTAAATGAAAAAATATAAGATTCATTTTTTGTTTAAAATTGTCTTTTAAACAACTTTTGTTGGAAACTTTTTTTTGTAAATTAAATATTTTTTGAGAAAATTAAAAAAGCTCATATTTTTTAACTTTTGCGAGGCTGTAAAAAAAAAGCTCAAGTCCAATCGATGAGGACTTTTAGTATGTCATTATACATATTTTAATTCAACTTGAATTTTAATTGAACCCCTCCTGTATTAAGGGAAATGGTCTGATTTGAAAAAAAAGTAAGTTGAATAAAAAAATGATATAAATTTTATTTGTCATAAAAATATTGTATTGATCCATATATTTCCCAAAAAGTTATAGCATTTTAAAGTTGAAATGTAAAATATAAGATCTTTAATTTTAGGATATATAAAAGTGTCAGTATTTCCGGAACACTTTCAAAAGTTAAGTGTAAAAGTAAATTTTTTGTGAAAAAGTTGTCTTTTTAAATCCCCCCTGTGGCCAAGTAAAGGGTCAAATTAAAAAAAAAAAAAATGTATCAAATGATANCATCGTATTATTAAAATTTGTGTGTGTGCGTCAACAGTTTAGGTTGGACTACTGGTCCTTTAGTCAATCATAACAATTACTGTGCGTGCTGGCTAGTTTTTGGGCTTAACCGTCCTTTAGT
>NW_026099576.1:21759855-21772875 GCF_025091365.1 Daktulosphaira vitifoliae
TGAAAGACTCAAAAAGTTACGATTTTTAAATTTATAATTTTTTGGGGGATTTCTCCAATTTACGGGGAACGAGGGAAATTTGTTCAATTTGTAAGGAAAACGTCTTCGACTTGATTTGATTTGTGATCTTTTGACGTATCGTTGAAAGAAATCGGTCCAGAGAGAGCTGAGAAAAAGTGGTAAGAGATACGAAAAAAAAAACATATGATAGNGGTAAGAGATACGAAAAAAAAAACATATGA
Source organism: Daktulosphaira vitifoliae (assembly GCF_025091365.1). NCBI lineage: Eukaryota > Metazoa > Arthropoda > Insecta > Hemiptera > Phylloxeridae > Daktulosphaira > Daktulosphaira vitifoliae. Next base: position 21,760,098 of record NW_026099576.1, read on the forward strand.
TAGTAAAATTAATACCTTCTCAGCTTCGCATCAAAGCTAGAATAACTATAGATAAAGACATAATTGATGGATTTGTTTCATTTATTTATGTATAATAGAGACAAAGTTATTTAACAATTAAACACAGTTAAAACAAAATTAAGTTTTTTTTTCTTTTTTAACTATTACAGTGAATATTAGAAATCGTATTTTGTGTTTAAAAAGAAAACCATTATTGTATACAATTTTTCATCCATATCCTGAATACCTTTTCCTAAGAGTTTTTCTAAAAATTCGGAATATGAAAACGTTTCTTCAGTTTTATTTTTATTTCTTAAATAATAATTATAAGTAAGTCTACAGTTATGCAACGCAATATAGTCAATAAGTTTATAATTTTTGATTATCTTATTCAGTTCACAATTTTCAATAAAGAAGATAGAGGCTTCATTATAAATCGAGTTTAAATAAACATCTTTATTTACATTTTTTACTTTCTCTACCAATATAACAAATTTTATTAATTCTTCTAAAATAAACGGATTGGTGTTGATATTTAACAAATTCTTTAGGATATTTATTGCATTGATAAATTTTTTTATAATTTGTTCGGCTTTCTGAACACTTGATATCAATATCTCCACACAATGAGATGAATCTTTATTTGTAACATATTCGATATGTCTACATTCAAAAATCATTTGTTTTATGTGATCAACGATCCATGCAAAATTTATGGCGTACTCGTTATTAATAAGCAATATTGTATCATATATTTTTTGATCAACATTATTTATATCGACGATGTTTAAATTATCACCTTCATCAATTAATAGATCCCATGCTATCAAATCATCCTTATCATTTTTTGTATAGTCATGCACGAAGTTCTTAGTAAGCTCCCAGTTGCTCGATTTTAGAAATGAATTTAAAAATTTAATTGCATACACTATGTCGTATTCATCTTGTCCATTTGTTACGTTGACTACCAAGATAAATATAAAGATGTTATAAATCATTATAATTAAGTGATTTAATACATAATTATTGAAAAATACAGTTATTACTTAAAAATACATATAGCATGCAATTAAGTTTAATTAAAAAATATTATATTTTCTTCCAATTTCAAAATTAACTAGTTGATTATGTGATGGCGTACTACGTAATGTAAAATAAACACGTCACAAATTTTTTATGCGTGTTCAATTGTTATTAACAGTGTGTTATTTTCGCTTATAATAAATTTACCCACCTTGAAATATAATGTTTTTTTCGATTTTATTTCGAAAATGTCGTATTTGTTACGATTACGATTTGTATATACGTCTAAAAGTTAATTTTTTGCGAAAAAGGTATTAATTTGAATCCCCCTGTGGGCAGGTAAAGTGTCAGATTTATAAAAAAAATACACAAAATTATAGGTAAGTACCTCGCGTAAAAGTTATGTTGATTTGGTGGTTTTTAAATATGTTATGGCAGTTTTAAGTAATAAAACAATAAAAAAAGTCGAAAATTACCTATTTTTAAATTTGTAACTTTTTTGGAGATTTCTCCCATTTACGGGGAACGAGGGAAATTTGATTGAATATTATTTATTACTATTCATTTTGAATTTTTTTTCCACCTCAAAAAAGACTTAAGAAACAAAAAGAAAAAAGTTATTTTGGCTAGCGGGGTTTGTAATTGGTATCCCGAGCTTATATGGCTGTATATTATACTATACTATTTATTGTAATTATTTATATTGTGATGGATATAAATAAGTAGATAAAAAAAACCATTTAAACAAATTCAAAAATTTAAAGTAGCTTTTCTTACTTTTGAGGGGGTAAAATAAGTTTAAATTTATATTTAATCTATGTTAAATCAATGTAAATTTTATAAAAATTGATGGAATCATTACTATAACAAACCCTTGTACAGGTATTTTAAAATAAATAAATAAAAAAAAAATTAAACACAAAAATAGCAAGTTTTTTAACTACAGTTATGAGCACTTTCAAAGGTTCAGTTGAAAAAGTTGTCATTTTGAATCTCCCCTGTGGGCAGGTAAAAGGTCAGATTTTAAAAACAATATACCAAAAGGTAGATACAGACATCGTGCATTTATATATAAAAAAAATTATATTGATTTGGTCATTTTTAAGTAGAGTTTTAAGTAAAAAAAATTTCAAATAATTACGTTAAAAGTTAAATTTGTTAATATTTTTGGAGATTTGTCCCTTTTACGGGGAATGAGGGAAATTCTCTCTATTTGTGAGGGTAATGTCTTTGAATAGATACGATTTATGATATTTTAACGTATTGATGAAAGAAATCGGTTCGGTGAGAGCTGAGAAAAAGTGGTAACAGACACACAAAAAAACAGCAAAATTAATACTATCTCAGCTTCGTATTGAAGATATTATTTTATATAATTATTTGCTATATTATTTGTATGCAAGAAAGATACATACGAATACTACCATAATTGTTTGATAAACTATTTAGCTTATTCAACGAGTCCAAAAAATGCTTAAATGATAATACAACACTATAATTAATTATTACTACTTTAATTTGATTATCGATATGGAGTATTTATTAGAGTTCTGAATCGAGAATTTATAACATTTTTAAAGGGTTACAGGTTTTCTCGGTTTATTGAAGAACAATAATTTTTTTTTCAAAAAAAATTAAGCATTTTTCATGACAATTTTAAAGAAATCGGTTCGGTAAGTGCTGAGAAAAAGTGGTAACAGGCGTAAAAAAAAATACACATCATAGTAAAATTAATAACTTCTCAGCTTCGCATCAAAGCTAAAGTTTTATTATCATATATTTGGTAATAAAAATGTAAACATTTATATTGATCATATAACATTAATGTTGGTAGTAAATAATAATATTGATTCGTTCGTAAATAATAGGTTTAAAATATCGAAAAGTTACGAATTTTAAATTTATAATTTTTTAAAGATTTCCACCATTTACGGAAAACAATGGAAATTTTTCAATTCTTAAGAAAAAATTTCTTCGACTAAATACGATTTGTGATCTTATAAAGCTGGGTTCCCATTACTCGTCTATTTGCCGAATATAGGACGAATACTGAATATTCGTCTACTCGTACAAGTACGCAAATATTACTGTTCCGACTACTCGTATACTCGTCGAATATACAAAGATCACTGAATGTTCGTCTACTAGCACAAGTAGACAAATATTGCCGTTCCGATTACCCGTCTATTTGTAAAATTATTTTGTATTTTCCATGTTGAGTTAAGTGTTGACAATCAGTGGAGAATATTGTAATGTATATTGTGGTTGTGTTTTTTAACTTAAAATTTTAACTTTAAAACTTTTTTTAATTATTATAGTGTATTAATTTATTTATAAAAATATATGGATAAACGAAAAAAAATAGCAGCTCTCGAAGCATTTTTATTATTAAATAAAACATATATAGAATTAGTTGAAATTAAAAAAGAACAAGAAGAAAAAAAAATACCCAAAAAAAGGAGATGGTGGATGGTATCATACAACAAAAGTCGAGCAAGGTATGTTTATTTGTGTTCAAAATATACAATTTTTTATGTTTTTTTTACCGCTTTATCAGCCCATTAATGACCGCAGTGGCCTCCCCCAAAGGAGGAGGTTTCTTAACCATTGATACTTCGGGACGGGTGGTTATTCTGTCGCCGGAGAGAGAGATGTAATAATATTTAAGAATAATTCAAAATAAAATTAATATGAAATCTTAATTATTTTACTATTTACATATAAATTTATATTTATACTTGAATATTTAAATTTCAACAAATAGCCAGATTTATAATTTTGGGGTTCTCCATGCACACAGTGGAGAACGGGTTCAAGTGTAACACTTCTTATATTTGTAGCAATATCTCGTAAAATAATTATTTCTCATAAAATGTTTTTATAACAACAAATAAATAATGTTGTCTTCTCTCATGTCATACATTTTAAACTCTTAGTTTAATCACAAAATTAAAAAAAAAAATTATATCATGTTTTTTTTGTATTTTATCCCGTAACCCGGGTAAGGTGTAACACAATTATTTAGTAGTTTTACAGACTTTATTTTTCGGGTTTTTGCAGTTCTAAACTAAGTATTAGTATTATCAAAATATTCCTAGAGGTAATATTTTCATAATATCGTTTAACATAAAAGTGGTAACACTAAAATGTTTAACATAAAAAAAAATCCCGGATGTACCTCTGTATATAATTATAATATAAATTTTATCAGGTATGATGGCTCTGATATGTTAGCAGATCTCCGGATGGAGCCTAGTGGAAAATTTGAAAATTTTTGCCGTATGTCATCTACGGATTTTGAATATTTGTTAGGTAAAGTAGGACCTTATATATCCAGACAAGACACGGTGTTGAGAAAATGTATACCAACACAAGAAAGATTAGCTATGACGCTACGTTTTTTGGCTACTGGAGATAGTTTTAAAAGCTTGTCATATCTATTTAAAGTTTCAACACAAACTGTATCAAGATGTGTACATGAAACGTGTTCTGCATTAATTGATGAACTAAGATATGAAATAAAGGTATTATGAAAATTTATTTCAATTGAATTTGCAAAAAAATATATAATTTAAACAAAATTATTAAGTTATTAACAAATACATCATTAAACAACTTAATAAAATATATTAAAATAAATACATAATAAAAATTGATCACTTGTAGCTACTATTATTTAAAATTAAAAAATATTAATTTAAAACTAAAAAAATTTTTAACTTAAAAGCCATAAAAATTACTAATATAAAATTACAAATGTTACCATTATTAACGCTAAAAAAACCATGTATGTGTTTAACATTGTTCCCTAAATACGTATCCGCGATTTTTTCGTAATTTTTATGGCTTTTGACTTGAATATATTTTTATAACTTTTAGTTTTAAATATATTTTTAATTTTAAATTAAAATAAATACTGTACGACTTTTATTTAATGCATAATTTAGTATATAATTGATAATTATTATTATATTACAAATTTTTTTAAACGCCCGCATTGAAATATGGGCCCATATCACTATGTGAAGTTTCGGCTGACAAGGGATTTTCTACGATTGTAGAAGGAGATGAGTAGAACATTAATATATGAGCTGGATACCCTCCTAACCCACATGTTGTGGGTTTACCCTGTCCTAGGTGGACGGGCGGTGTAAACGGCCGGGGGGATATGATGAACGACATAGGGCCCCCTTCCCATGAAAGGTTAAGAGTGGAGGACTCTCTCATGACAGTAGATATCACAAGTATGGAGAGTACATAAGAAGAGGGGCTATGAAAAAATGAATACTTTTTAGAAATTACTTAATAAATTGTAATTAATAAGTAATTATAAGTTAAAAATGTTTAAGTGGTGAAAGAAAATGTTAGTTTACGGGGATATATGTTTTGTGATTCGCAGAGTTTATAATTGATTTTATTACATTTAATGAATATTGTCGCCTAAAAGACGGATTATTACTCGAGTAAAATTAATAGTGTTACAGTTAAACGTCTTAAAAATGTTTTCTTGCGACAAGTGTANCATAACAATTCCTCTCGTAACAAGTATATAAAAACATTTACATTTGTAACTAACAAAATTAAAAAAAATATATTTTTAGAAAACTTATTATTTTAAAGGTACTTGATTGACTAGCGGTAAAAAAATCACTCTGTATAATAATATAATAAAATTGAAAATTTATTTAATTAACTAATTAAAACAAATAGTTATATCAATTAACTAAAACAATTTATATAAATAAATTAAGTATTGATTTTGATCGAATATTCGTCAAAATAAAAAACATAGCCGAGTAGACCGTTCCCACTCATCGCGTATTTGGACAAATATTTATAATCCCTTTGATTCGTGTCACAAATACCGACATCCATCGGGAAGATGACGAATAACGAATGCCGATGAACGAACGCCGAACACTCGTACAAGTGCACCGTTCCCACTGCTTGACAAATAAAGACAAATAGTGAATGTTCGGCAAATATACGAGTAGTGGGAACCCGGCTTAAGATATCGTAGAAAGAAATTGGTTCGCGACAGCAGAAAAAAAGTGATAACAGATACAAAAAAAAAAACACTCGATAGTAAAATTAATACCTTTTCAGCTTTGCATCGAAGCTAAAACTAACTAAAGATAAAGAAACATAATTCTTGAATTTGTTTTATTTTTTATGGTAAATACATATTAAAAGTAGTAAATTAGAGACAAAGTTATTTAAAAATTAAATACAGTTAAAACAAAATTAGATTTTTTTCTCTTTTAACTATTAAAGTGAATATTAGAAGTTTTATTTTCGTCTACGTCATAAAAAAAACCCAGATTTGTATACAAACTTTTAGTCATATTCTGAATACCTTTTCCTAAGAGTTCTTCTAAAAATTTGGAATATGAAAACGTTTCTTCAGTTTTATTTTTATTTCTTAAATAATATTTATAATAGTGATAATCGTTATCCAACGAAATATAGTCAATAAGTTTATAATTATTGATTATCATATTCAGTTCACAATTTTCAAAAAAGTAGATTGAGGCTTCATCATAAATCGTGTTTAAATATACATCTTTATTTACATTTTTTACTTTCTCTACCAATCTAACAAATTTTATTAATTCTTCTAAAATAAACGGATTGGTATTGATATTTGTCAAATTCATTAGGATATTTATTGCATTGATAAATTTGTTTATAATTGGTTCGACTTTTTTAACACTTGATATCAATATATCCACACAATGAGATGAATCTTTCTTCATAACATATTTGATATGTTTACATTCACCAATCATTTGTTTTATGTGATCAACGATCCATGCAAATTTTATGGCGTACTCGTTATTAATAAGCAATATTGTATCATATATTTTTTGATCAACATTATTTATATCGACGATGTTTAAATTATCACCTTCATCAATTAATAGATCGTATACTAACATATGAGGCATATCACTTTTGTTTGTATAGTCATGCACGAAGTTCTTCAAAGGATTCCAGTTGCTCGATTTTAGAAATGAATTTAAAAATTTAATTGCAATCTCTTTGTTGCATTCATCTTGTCCATTCGTTGCCTTGACTACCAAGATAAATATAAAGATGTTATAAATCATTATAATTAAGTGATTTAATACATAATTATTGAAAAATACAGTTATTACTTAATAATACATATAGCATGCAATTAAGTTTAATTAAAAAATAATATATTTTCTTCCAATTTCAAAATTAACAAGTTGATTATGTGATGGCGTACTATGTAATGTAAAATATACACGTCACACATTTTTTATGCGTGTTCAATTTTTATTAACAGTGTGTTTATTTCACTAATAATAAATTTACATACTTTAAAATATAATATTTTTTCGATTTTATTGCGAAATAATCGTATTTATTTTATTAACTTAAAGAAGTAGATAAAAAAAAACGTTTAAACAAATTCAAAAATTCAAAGTAGCTTTTCTTACTTTTGTGAAGGTAAAATAAGTTTAAATTTATATTTAATCTAAGTTAAATTTTTGTAAATTTTATAAAAATTGATGGAATTCTTACTACAACAAACCTTTGTATAGGTATTTTAAAATAAATAAATAAAAAAAAAATTTAACACAAAAATAGCAAGTTTTTTAACTACGGTGGCCATTTGCAAGTAGTAGATAAATCGTCTGGACAAATTGCTTTTTTTAAATTTATAGTACGTAATATAAGCTTTAATTTACCATATATTTTAGGGATGCAGTGTTTCCGGAATGTTTTCATAACATAAGTTGAAAAATTTCTATTTGGAATCCCCCTGTGGGCAAATTAAGGATCAAAGTTTGAAAAAATACATAAGTTTTCAATATAAAAATAAATAATTTTGATTTTTTTATTATTCAATAAGTTATAGTAGTTTTAAGTACAAATATAACATCACGATAGTAGGTGATTTTTTTATACAAATATGGCATTTATCGTTCAAATTTGTCGGCCAATTGCACACAGAAGTCCCCCATTTACGGAGCACGAGGTAAATTTTTTCAGTTTTTTAGGGTATGTCTTGGACTAGATATGATTTGTGATCTTATGACGTATCGTTGAAAGAAATCGGTTTGGTGAATGCTGAGAGAAGTTGGTAACAAATTTAAGAACAACACATTGTAGTAAAATTAATACCTTCTCATCTTTGTATTGAAGCTAAAAAAGGAAGCTTTGTCATTGTTAAACTTAGCAGGAATTCATTACGTTGAGACTTTTTGATTTATACTTTTTGAGTACTTCGTAGTTTTTGCATGGCGTTTTTAAACTTCTTTTAAGCTCACTTGATATTTTTCAAGAAAGGAGCCTTGTTTTATAAATTGCACCCTTTCGCTTCAAATATGAATACAACTTTATTGTCTCATGTATCTATGTCTGGCCATCAATGCGACATAATTATATAAGTGAGGTTAAATGGCCGTTCTTAAATATAGATTATATTTGTACAGGCACCTAAAAATGAGAAAAATTAGCTTCTTGAATGAACTTTCATGCACAATAGTAACTAAGTATTATATTTAATAGCGATATTGAATTTTGATTATTTTATATTTTACATGAAAAATATTTTAGACACAATGTTGAAACAAGAATAAAAATTTTTGATAATTCAATAATACGTATTAAAAATTACATCTTAATTAAACAAAAACCATTAGGAGAGATGGGAGATTAAAGAATTTTTGTTAAGGATGAATGCCCCAAGAACTTCCCTATTTATGTCATTGATTATGGAACTTTCAAAGGATAATAAAAATAGCCTTACACTATAGAGCAATGAAATACATTCTTCCTACAACCAAATCTTTATACTTCTCTGATTAATATTATTATTTAACCATTTTTACAATAAATTCAATTAAGTGATGATTATACTATTTGTGACCTACTTACATTTGTGTTAATATTATCACGGTTATTGATTTAAGTTTTAACAAGTAAAGTTTATACTTTTTATTATTACATTCTATTCACATTGTACCTGCTGTTAGTAATTTGTTCGTTCTAACAGGTAATAATACTGAAATCTAATTAACAGTCATATGAAATGAATATTTGCGTTAATTATATATAAGTGATGATACTAGTAGTATCAATTTCAAAGACTAAATTTGATTATCTAAACGTTATATTGTACATGATAAGTTATTTTAAGTATTAGTAGTCTACACTCTTGTTTTTTAAAAAGTGAAGTTAAACAATTTATAGTTATTGTTTGTCAATTATTAATCAGTAGGAAAAATCTAACATTTGGAGTTTTTTTACTCAAACAATCGAACAATTGAAAAAAAATTGTTTTCATGTAACTATAAATCTAAATCTGTAATTTTATATTTTGGTACTTATCGCTTTAATTATTTCCACCGCGTGATTAGTTATATTCGTATTTATTTTATACACTGTTCTGGGTAGTCATATTTATTTAAAAATAAACTATTTAAACAATTTTTCTTTTCATAACCTGCGTCAGCATAGACTATTCGGTAGACAATTACAAGTTAAGTTTTCACAATTTAATACTAATATTTAAATGAAAAGATGCACACAGCACATAATTTTTATATATAAATTAATACTATGAGCTTATTTTAGAGTTTTTAAGTGAATAAGTACTTACATGGTTTTTTTAGGGCTTTATGTCTTCTGCTCTTTTAATCAGGTTAAATGCGCGTTAAATTGTCACATCATTATAGACACATAATAGTAACTCGACAATTTTTTACAAATAATCTTGCAATTTTACTATAAAAACGTGGATGTGTTTGTTAATTTACATATAAATTTAGTATCAATATACTCTTATACTTGTCGTTTATTATAATATAATAAATTGTATTATACAGAGTGTTCAGTAATAAAGACAACATGTCAGTTATTACGTACAATGAAAACAATAGAAACCCGTTTCCTTACTTACTGAACATTCTATATAGAAAAAGCATATTATGCTTCTTCTAATATCTGAAAAACAATTACATTAATGATTTCTTTGTACTAATCTTTAAAAATAATAAGATAACGCAAATCACTATTCTTTTTCAATAATAATATCAAAGTTTTAAGACTATTCTCTACTAAAACAAATACACTGAACAATATCAAAATTGATCCTTTATAAACTTAAATTAAATTAAAGTTTATACCACAAATTTGGTGGTATTGACTTTCTTTTGTCTTTTTTAGTTCTTTTAGAACTGCACTCTATGTTTTTTTCTAGTTAAAACGTAGAACATTCACTTTTAGCTTCGATTAAAAACTAAGAATTTATTAATTTTACTATGTATTTCTTTTTTTTGGACTTATCTTCGTGGTGAAGATGGCTACCGTATGCAAAAGTATACTGTTTTCGTGTTAAAATTTTGAATTCATTATTTTATGTATTTTACTTTACATTGATAGGACTTTCTGAAAAATGTTTGGATCTATACAATTTTTTTTTGTAAATATTTTATACAAGTTCCATCTATGAGTCACACTTTTTTTTAAATCAGACTAATTACCCTTGTACAGAAGATATCAAAACTTTAAATACGCGTAGAGAAAGTAGACCTTTTTCAACTTATCTTAGAAGATGTTCCAGAAATCCTGACACCTATATATATATATTTTAAAATTTAATAAAAATATTTTAAAACTTATAAAATATAATTTACTTTGTGATATGTTTGAGTGGGTTACGGGGATTGCCACGAACTGATATTGTTTCTAAATTCACATACTTGGATATTATAACATATGTTACAGTACACTTTTGTGATACTATGATATAAAAAAAAAAGAACGAGAGGGTAGGTAGGCTTCAATATCCGGTAATCTTTAGTGTCAGATATTCGGGGTTCCAAATATTCAGAGTATATAAGTGTCGGAGCATTATCAATTCGTTGCAAAAGTGTTTTCCCTGTTTATGTTCGTTGTGTGATCTTCTATGTCATAAATGCAACTTCGACGAACATGTTGGCAGATATTAAATTGTGTACACTATACACTCCACACTCCACTTTATATAACTATTTTTTATGCTCTGAACGCCATTAAATGTCTATTACATTGTCTAGTATAGGCTCAATAACTGTTATCTTTGGTTTCTGTAATTTTCGACTGACTTCAACCTCTGTCAAAAGCTCTAAGCACTTTCGATGGTCTGATCAGTACGATACGTAGGCTCTCTGGGAACAGTATGTTAAATGAATTCAAAGATTTTTAACTCTCAAAATATTCTCTTATACCTGTTTTTAATTTAAATTTCTTATTTAAAGTAATTAGATGTATATAAAATACTAAATACATTACTGAAAAAAGTTTAATATTTTAAAGTAATAAAACGCATAACACTATTTTCAATGCGTATAGTTAAATGCTATGTGTAAAATAACCTAAACATATTTTGTAAATATTGCTTTTGAGGAATTTAGTTTATCAAAGGCTATAAAATCTTTTGGATGTTTTTCGAAACTATAGACAACATTTAACAAAAAAATTCCTTAANCTATAAAATCTTTTGGATGTTTTTCGAAACTATAGCCAACATTTAACAAAAAAATTCCTTAATTCTAACAATAAAAAAAGAATACATATTTTTAAATTCTGGATGGCTAATATGATAAAATTTTGTATATTTAGTAACTTAATATTAAAATATTTTTAAAACGATTGACTTATCCTTTGAATATTGAATAATTAAAGAAATAAAAATTGTAATGTGTTTAAATTAAAACAAGAATTTTTTAATTAAGTAATCTTATTATTCAATTATATCATAATTTAATTTAAATGATAAAAATATATAATAATGAACTATAATCCCTTTTTTTATTAAATAAAGTGTTTTTTTTAACAAATATTATATTATTGGTGTGTTTTTAAAATAATATCATTTTTCCATTGTCTTTGAAATAGAGTTTAATGGTATTTCAATGTTTCCTATAGTAAAAATAAAATATTGTTTTAAAATATATTTGAATTAAATTATATATTTAGAAAGGAAATAATAAATTTCTACCATTCGATAAGTGGTAAATATGTAATTCGTTAAAGATTTGTTAATTTTAAAGGAAATATCGATTTATATGGATCTGATATTGAATAGTATCGATCAACCTTTGAAATAATCTATGTACTTTATAACAGGTGTATTCATAAAAGTGCAAAGAAAGTGTTGATAAAAATAATATGATCTTTTATCAAAATCCGATGACTTTATAAATGGTTACCTAAACGTCTTCTACGATAAAACGTTTGTTAACTAAATAACAAATGTCTAGATATTTTATTAATCTATGAGATGTCCAGAAAAACTTAGATTTTATTGATCTTTTCTAAAATTCATTTTATCATATTTCATACACTTTTACATAACATATTATGATAAAACCACAAATGTCTTATGGTAATATCGATAAATCGATTAGAAAAAATATAGCATGGTCTTTTTTGTATAATATCCAATTTTGTATACATATTCATGTCATAAAATTTGGATTAATGTATCTATGATATTACACAAATTAGTTGTCATAAATAATTATTTACTAATAATGCAAGATAAAGTGTTTGATATTTACCAAAAATTACATGATTTTTGACTTGTGACAGAGCTGTGCTATGGAAAAACAATGGGGTTTAATGATCTAGGGCATCACACGTTTGAGCGATGCCAAAAAAAAAATATATGAATACATTTCGTATAAGATGTATTTTGTTTAAAAATATATTAAATAGAGTCACCAAATTAATGATT